>NC_142707.1:3333333-3636363 GCF_055471065.1 Atractosteus spatula
TTAAAAGCCTTTTAATTAGGCGGAGCTGAAGCCCTCACGCTGGTCTCAGGGGGAGCTCTTACATGTGAAAGGAGCACGTCACCTGCGGCCCCGCTGAGCACAGCGCCACCTCTGTGGGCTGTTCCTCTCAAAACCTCATTACGGTCCTGCGAGGGGGGAGAAATCTTCTATAGTCCATTATTAATAAGGCGCTTTTCCGTGAATAGGCTGGCGCTCAAACCGACTTTTCCTCCTCCACACGGACGCCACCCCCCCGTCGCGGCTGGAAATCCGATCACGAGAGGAAAGACTCTGAGACTCTCTCGCCTGAGAGAGGGGCAGGCAGAGGAGGAGGGGGCAGGAGGGAAGAGGGATGAGAGAAGGCAGAGAGCGCGGAGAGGAGGAGGAGGAGGGAGGAGGGAGAGAGGGAGAGAGGAGTTAAATGAGTTTAATGTTATCAGCCAGCTGGGAAGCGCAGCTCTGCGTCTGTTGTGTTAAAGACTCTCAGTCTGACACCGGCCATCTCTTCCAGTCAGCTTCATCCCTGAGAGCACTGATCACAGCAGACACACACTGACACACACTGGTTCACACTTACACACACACTGACACACTACACTGACACACTGGCACACACACGCACTGACACACGTACTTACACACCACACTGACACACACACTAGCACACACACACTGACACACTACACTGCCACAGCGGCCAGTCTGCACCAGCAGCCCCACCTGGGAGACACACAGCGGCCATTCTGCACCAGTAACCCCACCTGGGAGACACACAGCGGCCATTCTGCACCAGCAGCCCCACCTGGGAGACACACAGTGGCCATTCTGCACCAGTAACCCCACCTGGGAGACACACAGCGGCCATTCTGCACCAGTAACCCCACCTGGGAGACACACAGCGGCCATTCTGCACCAGTAACCCCACCTGGGAGACACACAGCGGCCAGTCTGCACCAGCAGCCCCACCTGGGAGACACACAGTGGCCATTCTGCACCAGTAGCCCCACCTGGGAGACACACAGCGTCCATTCTGCACCAGTAACCCCACCTGGGAGACACACAGTGGCCATTCTGCACCAGTAACCCCACCTGGGAGACACACAGCGGCCAGTCTGCACCAGTAACCCCACCTGGGAGACACACAGCGGCCATTCTGCACCAGTAACCCTGCCTGCGCATGCTGAGAATATAAGAATATGATGTACGGAACTGCGGAGCACTGAGGATTTCGAATGTTCGGCTAGTTTGGGATTCGCGGCCCGGTCCTCGTCCCCGCCTCCCGACGAGCCTGTGTGTGGCCGGCTGGCCTCGCTGGAACCGGGCCTGCGGCTTTGCGTCCGACGTCGCCACGGGTTCACAGCGTTTCTGGACACGTAGCCCAGAGGCCGGTGACGGCTGGCGCCGCCCGAGAGCGGGCAGCCCTGGCACAGCACCGGGCACAACGCGGAGCAGACACAAACACGGCTCCGCTCTGTGAGGCACGCGGGGCCTGACTCAGACGCACACGCTGGGTGCAGGCAGCCGTGCCCGGCCTGTAGCTCAGGTTCCTGTAGCAGCCCGATGTACGGAGGTCACCACCAGCACGGTCCTGCCTCATCAGCACGACTCCTTCCACTGCTACCCCACATGTGTGGACTCTCCTGGCACACCTGAACACGCTGAGCACGATTATACTTGTACTGGTTAATGTTTCCGGGAATAAAAAACGTTTCCTTTGCTAATTTGAGAAGGCGATTCTTCCCCTCCTCCACTTTCAGATACAGCAAACAGCGAAGCAGCCGGAGGATTTTCATTAATTTGTCCTTCTGTCGCTGCCAGTAAGTATCTACATGCAGATTGTGTGCTACCATGCACGCTCTGGTGAGGCCAGCACTGTCCCTGCTATTTCACTGCTGAGCAGGCAGCAGTGTGGGAATCTGTTGCGAGCTGCTGGCTCGGTTCTTGTTCTCTGTTCCTGAGCTTTCTGATTTGTTTCACTGACCTGCTGTGAGCTCTAGAACTCAGGGAGAGACCGAGCCTGCCTGTGCACTCTTGTGGGTTCAAGAACACAGGGAGACCGAGCCTGCCTGTGCACTCTTGTGGGTTCAAGAACACAGAGAGACTGAGCCTGCCTGTGCAATCCTGTGAGTTCTAGAACACAGGGAGACCGAGCCTGCCTTTGCACTCCTGTGAGCTCTAGAACACAGGGAGACCGAGCCTGCCTGTGCACTCCTGTGAGTTCTAGAACACAGGGAGACCGAGCCTGCCTGTGCACTCTTGTGGGTTCTAGAACACAGGGAGACCGAGCCTGCCTGTGCACTCTTGTGGGTTCTAGAACACTGACCCTGTGCTCTGTCCTTCTGATGAGACATCAGACCAAGGCTCTGCTCTCGATGACACAATGATGCCAGCGTTCGGCCCCTGGGTTGTGGGAGTGACTCTGGATTAAAAGAACTTTCTGCTCGGTTCTAATACGAAGGCGTTTCAAAAGCAGACACACTCGGAGGGTCTCTAAAGAGATGTTTGCTCGAGTACAAACAGCCGAGTTTCCAAACCTCCAAGCCTGCCCAAACCTGCCCAAACTCCAGCAAAGTGGATTGTGCTGAGTCGGTGCCGCTGGAGCAGTACAGGTGATGACAGGTAACACGCACACTTCCCCTCAGCCCCCTGAGCCTCATTTCACTTCTTCTGCCTTCTCAGGTATGAGACCCTGTTAATTGTGCAATCTGCAGCTGCAAGGGTGTCAGTTACAAGACGCACTAATTGGGAAGGAGGTAATCGGGGATAAAAATACTGCGGCTCGTGGCAGGAGGAGGGGCTGTCGGGCCGCAGCCCGGTCCAGGGATTCTGCAGAACTGTCAGATCGCAAGATCCCAGTGTTCCAAGGAATCACAGAACTGCTCTGGTAGAGAGAGAGAGTAGCAGCAGTTCTGTCTGTCTACCTATGTGATCTGCCTAACTGTCTAATCTGTCTGTTTCTTATCTAATCTGACTGTCTAATTAGTCTGTCCGTAGGTCCATATTTTCACTTTTTTAGACACTTGTCTGCATTTCTGTCTAATGAGAAGCACCTTTAGGGTCATGGTGCTTTTTCAGAGCAAGCAGTCACTATGGACTATGGGAATGTGAATATCAATCCCAGAGCTAAAACTCAGTTGTCCCGAGCCAGTTAAAATTCCCGCTCCCTCAGTGTCTACACGACCCTCCCCGCGCCTGACCGTGCGGACGAGTCCAGCGACCCGGCACCCACTCTAACCAGCTAAAAGTAGAGCAGAAATTCAGGACAGGAAAAAAATACAAAGTCCGCCTCTCTCCTGTCAACACAAGCAGCACATCCCAGCAGACGAAAACCATCTTCAAATACACTCATTAACCGTGCAAAGATCGCGATTTCTGAACTCCCTGTGCTCGACGACTGCTCCTCCAGGCAGGAGGGCGAGGGGCAGGGGCTCCTCCAGGCAGGAGGGCGAGGGGCAGGGGCTCCTCCAGGCAGGAGGGCGAGGGGCAGGGGCTCCTCCAGGCAGGAGGGCGAGGGGCAGGGGCTCCTCCGGGCGGGAGGGCGAGGGGCAGGGGCTCCTCCGGGCGGGAGGGCGAGGGGCAGGGGCTCCTCCGGGCGGGAGGGCGAGGGGCAGGAGATCCTCCGGGCGGGAGGGCGAGGGGCAGGGGCTCCTCCGGGCGGGAGGGCGAGGGGCAGGAGATCCTCCGGGCGGGAGGGCGAGGGGCAGGGGCTCCTCCGGGCGGGAGGGCGAGGGGCAGGAGATGCTCCGGGCGGGAGGGCGAGGGGCAGGAGATCCTCCGGGCGGGAGGGCGAGGGGCAGGGGCTCCTCCAGGCAGGAGGGCGAGGGGCAGGAGCTCCTCCGGGCGGGAGGGCGAGGGGCAGGAGATCCTCCGGGCGGGAGGGCGAGGGGCAGGGGCTCTTCCGGGCGGGAGGGCGAGGGGCAGGAGCTCCTCCGGGCGGGAGGGCGAGGGGCAGGAGATCCTCCGGGCGGGAGGGCGAGGGGCAGGGGCTCTTCCGGGCGGGAGGGCGAGGGGCAGGAGATGCTCCGGGCGGGAGGGCGAGGGGCAGGAGATCCTCCGGGCGGGAGGGCGAGGGGCAGGGGCTCCTCCAGGCAGGAGGGCGAGGGGCAGGAGCTCCTCCGGGCGGGAGGGCGAGGGGCAGGAGATCCTCCGGGCGGGAGGGCGAGGGGCAGGGGCTCTTCCGGGCGGGAGGGCGAGGGGCAGGAGATCCTCCGGGCGGGAGGGCGAGGGGCAGGGGCTCCTCCGGGCGGGAGGGCGAGGGGCAGGAGATCATCCGGTCGGGAGGGCGAGGGGCAGGAGATGCTCCGGGCGGGAGGGCGAGGGGCAGGAGATCATCCGGTCGGGAGGGCGAGGGGCAGGAGATGCTCCGGGCGGGAGGGCGAGGGGCAGGAGATCATCCGGTCGGGAGGGCGAGGGGCAGGGGCTCCTCCGGGCGGGAGTGTACGGAGCAGGGGATCACGCCACCCTCTGCGCCTCCACAGGAGGTTAGTTGTGCACAGGGCGCCAGCGCCAATGGGACACCATGCTGGGATTGGAGCCCTTCCGGCCTGCTCCAGTACTTCGACACGCCTGGCTCGGCAGTCCTTCCCTGCTCATGCTGATTGTCAACGGAGCAGTTAAGGAGCCGGCTGCAGTGGGCTGGACACTGGGCTGCACTGACGGGACAGGCAAGCCCCAGCAGGGAGCTGACCAGGAGTCCTGGCCAGCGTGCCAGGGGTGCCGTGTTCTGGTGGACACACGGCCCTTGCACAGCTGGGATAGGAGCAACAGCGACTTCTACAGGATCGCACGCTCCGTCTCGAGAATCCAGCCTGGCCTGGGCTCCTCTGGGCTGGTCGTGTCAAAATGCAGAAGACGTCCAGCAGCCTCAGACGAGAGCTATCCGAGCAGAGGGTGAGAGAGAGAGAGAGAGAGAGAGAGAGGCGCAGAACAAGGAATAAAATAAGGAATCTCATCCCAGAATTTCCACTCCTGTCGAAACCGGAACAGCCCCCAGTCCTACTGGGGGAGGAAACTCAGCAGAGCTGCAGTCCGGTGGGTGATCTCCTGTCGCAGTCCGAGGAGCAGCGTGAGAGACTCTCAGATAATGACTTAGATTTTTGGTCTAAATGTCTAAGAATAATGTTTTTATTGTAAATATACGTTAACGTTTTTTTTTAGCAATTACACCTGCTTTGGCAACACTGTGATTCATGGATCAGGCCGACAGATCTCTCTCAATCTGGATCTGAGAGGAGAAGACAGGGACAGAGAGGAGGAGCAGGGAGAGGGAGAGGAGTAGGGGAGAGGGAGAGGAGGAAGAGGAGAGGAGCACAGGTAGGGCTGTGGGGGGGGGCTCGTGAACTCCCCGACAGAGCCCTCGCGCGCGCGTCGCTTGTTTGTTCTGTCATTCGCACCTAAACACGTTGCATCACGAGAACAGCACCGCACCTGGAGCCGAGAGGCTGACGGCGAGGGTGCAGAAGGGCCAGCCGGAGGAGGGAGAGGGAGTCCGGCGGCAGGCGGCGCCCGGGCGAGACGGGGTTTCCGACATGACGGGAGAGAGGCAGCCGCCCGGAGCGGCGGCGAGGCAGCCGTGAGCACGACCGCTCCCAGCACCAGACGCCGGCCACCTCGCCGGCACCCGCGCCGCCAGATCCCTCCCGGCTCCGCCCCTCGGACCCGCCTCCCCGCAGAGCCGGGGGCGGCCGGGCCGGTGCCGCGGCTCAGCTGGGAGAGCGGCTCCGCTGCGGAGGGGCCGGCGTGCGGACGCGTCTCTCCGGACGGTACGGCGCTCTGCGGCCGCGCCAGGAGGACCGAACTCCGGGACTTTTTCTCACCAACTGCGCGCGATTCCCCCCCCCCATAGAGAGACTTGCGCCGCACCAGGATACTTTTTTGGGGGGATGTATTTCTCTTTCGTCGGACATCAAAAAATAAGATGTTAACACAGTTCCTCCTGCAAACGGATTGTGCTTTAGCGCGCTTTGCTTTGCTCTTGCCCTGACAACGAGAAGCCCACTGACGGTGAAGGCTGTGAAGTGACAAGCGCGCGGTGGACGGGCAGGCTAGCTCGTGCCTGTCCTCGGGACAGCTGGGCTCTTCCACACCGAAGCGCACGGGGGCTCCCTCGCTCCGGTTCCTCGAGCCGGCCGGACCGCTCCGCCCCGCCCCGCCCCGCGCGCAGAAGGCCAGCTCGCGCTCGTCCCGGGACAGCAGGACTCCGATGCTTCGACACAGTGGAGCCCCCTGTCGGCGGTTCCTGCCCCGGAGGTGAGTGGCAATTCTCCTGCCGCTCGGAGCGCTGAGGGCAGAGGTGGTGGTGGTGGTGTGTGTGTGTGTGTGGTGGGTGGGGCGCTCACATATGCAAACCGCACGTCGCAAAGGGACTGATTAATGAAAGACGTGTTCAAATGGCCCAGCTGAACTTTTGTTTTAGAAGGATCTTACAAATCTTTCATTTTTTTCCGTGCCCGTAGTTCCGATCTCCCCGAGACCTTAGATGGTAAGTGGGTCGGTTCTGGGACTGGATCTCCAAGATCAGCCCGGGTCTCAGAGATCCGGCGAGCAGGAACATGTGACTCAGTTATCACTTTAGAGCCAACCTACCAGCAGGGGAGGAAAAACGCGTTTCTTGCTGGTGTCGGCGACGTTCAGGGTTCAGCACCTAGTTCGTGCTGCTGTTTGACAAAGACAGGTCGAGCTCTGTCTGCGTCCTGATATTGTTACCGCGCGGTCATGTGCACGCAGAGGATAACCGCGCGCGGCTCGTGCCCGTCGCGGTTACCTGTCCTCGAGGCGCTGGGTGCTGCGCGAGGGGTCGGGGAGGGAGGTGTTCAGCACGGCAGCGATCTCAGCGATCACTCCCCCCCCCCTCCGCCACGCCCATCTCGCGCTCCCAGCGCGCCGCCGTCCTGGAGTGCGCGCTCGCTCGCTCGCTCGGGGACGTGGGTGTGGATGAGTGACAGCTGGGGTCACCAGGCCTGGAGAATTGTGGGGCTCACATCCCGGTGAGGACAGGGCTGTAGCTCGAGCGAAGGTTTTGCTCCAGAGGTATAAAAGTATTAAATTTATTGTTTAAAGCCGACTGCTAAATTGCTAAACTGAGCGAGGCCCTTCACCCCAGCTGCTCCAGGGGCGCTGTGCAAATGGCTGACCCTGCGCTCTGACCCCCAGCTTCTCTCCCTGTCTGTGTGTCTCATGGAGAGCAGGCTGGGGTCTGTGAGGAGACAAATTCCTGATACAATTGTACAGTATATGGCCAAGAAAGTGATCTCATCTTAAATTAATTACCATGACAGCACAGACCACTTGGCTTAATAACAGCTCAGGGTGCAGCTCCCTGCACTCCTGACACGAACTACCACCTGTTTCTTGCTCTGGTTGGGTGCTGACTGTAGCCCCCTCCTGTGACGGACTGTCCACGCCGTGTGCTGCTGTCTGTCGGGCTGTGTTCTCTGCTGTCCTCTGCTGTCCTGAGAGACGGTCGCGGACAGGAAACCCAGCGCACACGCACATGTTCAGCTCCTCTGCTCTCATAATTCAGTCTGTCCGTGTACAGTAAGGGTTCCTTCTGCCGATCTGACCACTAGGGAGAACTTAAGAAGAGTAGACTATTCTGGATCCCCTGAGAGGAGTTTTTACTACATTTTCCACAGATATCTATCCCTGGTCACAGGCACTCAAAGGAAGTTATTCCCCTCAGTCTCTGGGATCCACAGGGACAGGTAATGGGACATGGTGGCTTGTCCAATCGCTGTCTTCCAGGAACACTGTCCCAGCCTTGGAGCTAGAGACACTGTCCCAGCCTCCGCGATAGAGTCACTGTCCCAGTCTCCGAGCTAGAGGCACCGTCCCACCTCTGAAATAGAGTCACTGTCCCAGCCTCCGAGCTAGAGGCACTGTCCCTCCACTGAGATAGAGGCGCTGTCCCAGCCTCCGAGATAGAGGCACTGTTCAACCGGGACCTGTGATTTACACCCCAGCCCGCCCAGCGCTGGTGCAGCTGTGTGAGTGTGTGTGAGCCTGTGTGTGTGTGGGAGTGAGTGTGCGCTTGTGCACATGTGTGTTAGTGTGTGAGTATGAGTGTGTGCATATCTGCATGTATGCATGCATACCTGTGTGTGGGATTGTGCATTTCTGCTTGTGTACATGTGTGTGCATACCTGCACATATGTGGGTGTGCGCGAGTGTGCGCTGTGAATGTGTGTGTACGTGTGTGCATGCCTGCACATATGTGGGTGTGTGCGAGTGTGCACTGTGAATGTGTGTGTACGTGTGTGCATGCCTGCACATATGTGGGTGTGTGCGAGTGTGCGCAGTGAATGTGTGTGTACGTGTGTGTGCATGCGCGTGTGCGCGAGTGTGCGCTGTGAATGTGTGTGTACGTGTGTGTGCACGAGTAGGCTGGTGTGCGTGAGGAGTGTGTGTACAGTATGTGTGCTCGTGTGCCCACAGGGCGTGTGTGAGTGAATAATGCTGTCTCATTACTAAGCCCAGGGATGTAATTCATCCTGTTCCCCTTCTGTTACGCTAAGTGGGTAGAATTTGATATTGTTATTTTTTCAGACTTTATTTCTGTCAGTTCCTGGCACCGGCCCGCAGTGATTGACATGGGGAAGTGCAGTCGCACGTTTTCCAAAACGAATTGTTTTTCTGATTTGATTTCCTCGCGGGGGCGATATGAAAGGGTGTGTGTTTTCTTGTTCTCGTCCTGCCACGGCACATCCAGAGGATTGCGGTCCGATTATTAGTTCAAAGTGACTTCACCCAGAGGGACTCACCAGGCATGCATGTGTCTCTCTGTGTGGCAGGTCTGTGGCCAGTGTATAGGTCTGCACCTTGGGGAAGTGTTGCGCCATTTCTTACTCACAGAGGTGACACACCCCCTGGGTGTCCACCTGCCCCAGTGGGAGTGGGGTGTGTCCTTGGGGACAGCACTAGTGTCCTGCCTGGAAGGAGACAGCAGCGCGGGCAGAGAAGAGCACTCTCTCTCAGGTGTGTCCTTGGGGACAGCACTAGTGTCCTGCCTGGAAGGAGACAGCAGCACGGGCAGAGAAGAGCACTCTCTCTCAGGTGTGTCCTTGGGGACAGCACTAGTGTCCTGCCTGGAAGGAGACAGCAGCACGGGCAGAGAAGAGCACTCTCTCTCAGGTGTGTCCTTGGGGACAGCACTAGTGTCCTGCCTGGAAGGAGACAGCAGCAGGAGCAGAGGAGAGCACTCTCTCTCAGGTGTGTCCTTGGGGATAGCACTAGTGTCCTGCCTGGAAGGAGACAGCAGCAGGAGTAGAGAAGAGCACTCTCTCTCAGGTGTGTCCTTGGGGACAGCACTAGTGTCCTGCCTGGGAGGAGACAGCAGCGCGGGCAGAGAAGAGCACTCTCTCTCAGGTGTGTCCTTGGGGACAGCACTAGTGTCCTGCCTGGAAGGAGACAGCAGCAGGAGCAGAGGAGAGCACTCTCTCTCAGGTGTGTCCTTGGGGACAGCACTAGTGTCCTGCCTGGAAGGAGACAGCAGCAGGAGCAGAGAAGAGCACTCTCTCTCAGGTGTGTCCTTGGGGACAGCACTAGTGTCCTGCCTGGGAGGAGACAGCAGCGCGGGCAGAGAAGAGCACTCTCTCTCAGGTGTGTCCTTGGGGACAGCACTAGTGTCCTGCCTGGGAGGAGACAGCAGCGCGGGCAGAGAAGAGCACTCTCTCTCAGGTGTGTCCTTGGGGACAGCACTAGTGTCCTGCCTGGAAGGAGACAGCAGCAGGAGCAGAGGAGAGCACTCTCTCTCAGGTGTGTCCTTGGGGACAGCACTAGTGTCCTGCCTGGAAGGAGACAGCAGCAGGAGCAGAGAAGAGCACTCTCTCTCAGGTGTGTCCTTGGGGACAGCACTAGTGTCCTGCCTGGGAGGAGACAGCAGCGCGGGCAGAGAAGAGCACTCTCTCTCAGGTGTGTCCTTGGGGACAGCACTAGTGTCCTGCCTGGGAGGAGACAGCAGCGCGGGCAGAGAAGAGCACTCTCTCTCAGGTGTGTCCTTGGGGACAGCACTAGTGTCCTGCCTGGGAGGAGACAGCAGCGCGGGCAGAGAAGAGCACTCTCTCTCAGGTGTGTCCTTGGGGACAGCACTAGTGTCCTGCCTGGGAGGAGACAGCAGCGCGGGCAGAGAAGAGCACTCTCTCTCAGGTGTGTCCTTGGGGACAGCACTAGTGTCCTGCCTGGGAGGAGACAGCAGCGCGGGCAGAGAAGAGCACTCTCTCTCAGGTGTGTCCTTGGGGACAGCACTAGTGTCCTGCCTGGGAGGAGACAGCAGCGCGGGCAGAGAAGAGCACTCTCTCTCAGGTGTGTCCTTGGGGACAGCACTAGTGTCCTGCCTGGGAGGAGACAGCAGCGAGGGCAGAGAAGAGCACTCTCTCTCAGGTGTGTCCTTGGGGACAGCACTAGTGTCCTGCCTGGGAGGAGACAGCAGCGCGGGCAGAGAAGAGCACTCTCTCTCAGGTGTGTCCTTGGGGACAGCACTAGTGTCCTGCCTGGGAGGAGACAGCAGCACGGGCAGAGAAGAGCACTCTCTCTCAGGTGTGTCCTTGGGGACAGCACTAGTGTCCTGCCTGGGAGGAGACAGCAGCGCGGGCAGAGAAGAGCACTCTCTCTCAGGTGTGTCCTTGGGGACAGCACTAGTGTCCTGCCTGGGAGGAGACAGCAGCGCGGGCAGAGAAGAGCACTCTCTCTCAGGTGTGTCCTTGGGGACAGCACTAGTGTCCTGCCTGGGAGGAGACAGCAGCGCGGGCAGAGAAGAGCACTCTCTCTCAGGTGTGTCCTTGGGGACAGCACTAGTGTCCTGCCTGGGAGGAGACAGCAGCGCGGGCAGAGAAGAGCACTCTCTCTCAGGTGTGTCCTTGGGGACAGCACTAGTGTCCTGCCTGGGAGGAGACAGCAGCACGGGCAGAGAAGAGCACTCTCTCTCAGGTGTGTCGATGGGGACAGCACTAGTGTCCTGCCTGGGAGGAGACAGCAGCGCGGGCAGAGAAGAGCACTCTCTCTCAGGTGTGTCCTTGGGGACAGCACTAGTGTCCTGCCTGGGAGGAGACAGCAGCGCGGGCAGAGAAGAGCACTCTCTCTCAGGTGTGTCGATGGGGACAGCACTAGTGTCCTGCCTGGGAGGAGACAGCAGCGCGGGCAGAGAAGAGCACTCTCTCTCAGGTGTGTCCTTGGGGACAGCACTAGTGTCCTGCCTGGGAGGAGACAGCAGCGCGGGCAGAGAAGAGCACTCTCTCTCAGGTGTGTCCTTGGGGACAGCACTAGTGTCCTGCCTGGGAGGAGACAGCAGCGCGGGCAGAGAAGAGCACTCTCTCTCAGGTGTGTCCTTGGGGACAGCACTAGTGTCCTGCCTGGGAGGAGACAGCAGCGCGGGCAGAGAAGAGCACTCTCTCTCAGGTGTGTCCTTGGGGACAGCACTAGTGTCCTGCCTGGGAGGAGACAGCAGCAGGAGCAGAGAAGAGCACTCTCTCTCAGGTGTGTCCTTGGGGACAGCACTAGTGTCCTGCCTGGGAGGAGACAGCAGCAGGAGCAGAGGAGAGCACTCTCTCTCAGGTGTGTCCTTGGGGACAGCACTAGTGTCCTGCCTGGGAGGAGACAGCAGCGCGGGCAGAGAAGAGCACTCTCTCTCAGGTGTGTCCTTGGGGACAGCACTAGTGTCCTGCCTGGGAGGAGACAGCAGCGCGAGCAGAGAAGAGCACTCTCTCTCAGGTGTGTCCTTGGGGACAGCACTAGTGTCCTGCCTGGGAGGAGACAGCAGCGCGGGCAGAGAAGAGCACTCTCTCTCAGGTGTGTCGATGGGGACAGCACTAGTGTCCTGCCTGGGAGGAGACAGCAGCACGGGCAGAGAAGAGCACTCTCTCTCAGGTGTGTCCTTGGGGACAGCACTAGTGTCCTGCCTGGGAGGAGACAGCAGCGCGGGCAGAGAAGAGCACTCTCTCTCAGGTGTGTCCTTGGGGACAGCACTAGTGTCCTGCCTGGGAGGAGACAGCAGCGCGGGCAGAGAAGAGCACTCTCTCTCAGGTGTGTCCTTGGGGACAGCACTAGTGTCCTGCCTGGGAGGAGACAGCAGCGCGGGCAGAGAAGAGCACTCTCTCTCAGGTGTGTCCTTGGGGACAGCACTAGTGTCCTGCCTGGGAGGAGACAGCAGCGCGGGCAGAGAAGAGCACTCTCTCTCAGGTGTGTCGATGGGGACAGCACTAGTGTCCTGCCTGGGAGGAGACAGCAGCGCGGGCAGAGAAGAGCACTCTCTCTCAGGTGTGTCCTTGGGGACAGCACTAGTTTCCTGCCTGGGAGGAGACAGCAGCGCGGGCAGAGAAGAGCACTCTCTCTCAGGTGTGTCCTTGGGGACAGCACTAGTGTCCTGCCTGGGAGGAGACAGCAGCGCGGGCAGAGAAGAGCACTCTCTCTCAGGTGTGTCCTTGGGGACAGCACTAGTGTCCTGCCTGGGAGGAGACAGCAGCGCGGGCAGAGAAGAGCACTCTCTCTCAGGTGTGTCCTTGGGGACAGCACTAGTGTCCTGCCTGGGAGGAGACAGCAGCACGGGCAGAGAAGAGCACTCTCTCTCAGGTGTGTCCTTGGGGACAGCACTAGTGTCCTGCCTGGGAGGAGACAGCAGCGCGGGCAGAGAAGAGCACTCTCTCTCAGGTGTGTCCTTGGGGACAGCACTAGTGTCCTGCCTGGGAGGAGACAGCAGCGCGGGCAGAGAAGAGCACTCTCTCTCAGGTGTGTCCTTGGGGACAGCACTAGTGTCCTGCCTGGGAGGAGACAGCAGCGCGGGCAGAGAAGAGCACTCTCTCTCAGGTGTGTCCTTGGGGACAGCACTAGTGTCCTGCCTGGGAGGAGACAGCAGCGCGGGCAGAGAAGAGCACTCTCTCTCAGGTGTGTCCTTGGGGACAGCACTAGTGTCCTGCCTGGGAGGAGACAGCAGCGCGGGCAGAGAAGAGCACTCTCTCTCAGGTGTGTCCTTGGGGACAGCACTAGTGTCCTGCCTGGGAGGAGACAGCAGCGCGGGCAGAGAAGAGCACTCTCTCTCAGGTGTGTCCTTGGGGACAGCACTAGTGTCCTGCCTGGGAGGAGACAGCAGCGCGGGCAGAGAAGAGCACTCTCTCTCAGGTGTGTCCTTGGGGACAGCACTAGTGTCCTGCCTGGGAGGAGACAGCAGCGCGGGCAGAGAAGAGCACTCTCTCTCAGGTGTGTCCTTGGGGACAGCACTAGTGTCCTGCCTGGGAGGAGACAGCAGCGCGGGCAGAGAAGAGCACTCTCTCTCAGGTGTGTCCTTGGGGACAGCACTAGTGTCCTGCCTGGGAGGAGACAGCAGCGCGGGCAGAGAAGAGCACTCTCTCTCAGGTGTGTCCTTGGGGACAGCACTAGTGTCCTGCCTGGGAGGAGACAGCAGCGCGGGCAGAGAAGAGCACTCTCTCTCAGGTGTGTCCTTGGGGACAGCACTAGTGTCCTGCCTGGGAGGAGACAGCAGCGCGGGCAGAGAAGAGCACTCTCTCTCAGGTGTGTCCTTGGGGACAGCACTAGTGTCCTGCCTGGGAGGAGACAGCAGCGCGGGCAGAGAAGAGCACTCTCTCTCAGGTGTGTCCTTGGGGACAGCACTAGTGTCCTGCCTGGAAGGAGACAGCAGCGCGGGCAGAGAAGAGCACTCTCTCTCAGACTCATCTGCTACTTATGTTGACTCTTTCCTTTTCACTGCACTGCAGCGCTCGTCCTCAGGCTGCACTGTTCTTGCTCCACTACAGTGGGGATCCCTGTGATCCTTTGGGGTTCACTCCCCTGTGTGCATATGCTCAGTTCTCCGCAGGTCACCCCACTGTGAATATGAACTTCGTGGCACAATATTCCAGTTGCATCGAAACCAGGCAAGGCTTTCTGATACTGTCACTGCTGAAGTGTGGGCAGTGCCCATGTCCTGGTCACTCGCCAGTGTCCTTCAGTCGTCCTATTAAAACCAATTTTCCTCCCTGTCCCGTCATATCGGTACCCTAACACTGAGCCTGTCCTCTCCGGGCAGCCAGGTCTGCCTGTGTCCAGTCTCTATGGCCAGGCTGTGGTCACTGAGCCTGTCCTCTCTGGGCAGCCAGGTCTGCCTGTGTCCAGTCTCTGTGGCCAGGCTGTGGTCACTGAGCCTGTCCTCTCTGGACAGCCAGGTCTGCCTGTGTCCAGTCTCTATGGCCAGGCTGTGGTCACTGAGCCTGTCCTCTCTGGACAGCCAGGTCTGCCTGTGTCCAGTCTCTATGGCCAGGGTGTGGTCACTGAGCCTGTCCTCTCTGGACAGCCAGGTCTGCCTGTGTCCACTCTCTATGGCGAGGCTGTGGTCACTGAGCCTGTCCTCTCTGGGCAGCCAGGGCTGCCTGTGTCCAGTCTCTATGGCCAGGCTGTGGTCACTGAGCCTGTCCTCTCTGGGCAGCCAGGGCTGCCTGTGTCCAGTCTCTATGGCCAGGCTGTGGTCACTGAGCCTGTACTTCGCCAGGGTCCGTTTCTTCTTGCTGTCTCTCACCCTGGTCAGATATTCAGCTAGTGTGTACTGTCAGTTTAGAGACCTCTAGCATTCCAGTTTGTGTTGTGTTTGTGTGTTGGTGTTGCAGTGGGTGAGGTGGTGTTGCTTGGTCTGTGCTGTGATTTGCTTGACTTTGATTCATGTGTTGTAGCTGTGGTGGCCTGAGGCTGGTAGATGTCAGTGAGCTCCTGGACCAGCTGGCTGAGGTCTGTGGGGGGGTGGGGGTTGGTGGTCTCAGCTCTTTACTCAGCAGGGCCTCGTGGTTGTAGGAGCTCTGGTCTCTGTGCAGCCAGTATTGTACAGAACTCCCTGTGCAGGGCTCCTGTGGGGTGTCTGTCACACTTGAGCTTCACCCCGATCTGCGGGTGAGTGAACCCCACACTTCGAGGGGTCGGACTACACCTTCAGATGTTTCGGGATCTGTGTGCGTGTGTCGGGGTGAGGGGGGGTGAAGTCTCAGTCACCTCTGTGCCCCCCCCCTCATTCTGCCTGTCTCTGTGCAGTGCTGTCACCATGCCCGGCCTGCGCCCTCTGTACCTGACGCTGTGTGTCTCCCTGCTGTGCCAGCAGTCCTGCGCCAGCCAGCTGTACCTGCACCCCCACTGGCACCACCACCAGCACCACTACCAGCACCCGGAGACAGTGGTGCCCGTCATCAGTGAGTCTGCCCTCTTCTTCCTCTTCCTCTTCCTCTTGCTCGGCTCGATCGCGCCGCGACTCGGCTTACCTGCAGCCCAGGAGCTGGCACACAGGCCAGGAGCGCCAGCTGGTTCCTGTGGCCCTGGCGTTGCCGGCTCAAGCCTGGCACACGCCGTCTGCCAGCTGTGGGGCCCGCTGTGGCCCCCAGGGGGGTTGCAGAACGGACACTAGGGGGCCCGCTGCAGCCCTGGCGAGACCTCCTGGCAAGGAGGGCCAAGGAGGAGAAGGCAGCCGCCTCAGTGTGAGCGCTGGTGCTGCTGGGATGAGTCTGCGCCGTCAGGTCAGGAGCCAGAGGACGGTCAACAGGAAGGCATCCATGAGGAGGCTGGGATTGGGCTCTCCAGGCATTCCTCGAAAGATGCCAGGGTGTAAACAACATGGCATGGCAGCTGGTTCCAGCCCCCCACAGCTCTTTGTGCAAAGAACTGCCTTCTGTTCTCCGTTGTAAGTGGACTCCTGCGTAGGTTCCTCTTGTGTCCGTTGGTATGTGTCTCCGAAGACATTCGTCTGTTGATGCCTCTGAGGAGTCTGTCCTTGAATCGGGTCTCCTTGTAGTCTTTTCCCCTCATGACTGCGGAGCTCCGGCTCCTCCAGCCTGTCACTGTAGGACAGAAGCCCAAGAATGTGTCTGGGTGCCCTTCTCTGGGCAGAGGGGGAGTCTGGAACGAGCTGCCCAGCCAGGGGATCGCAGCCGACGTCTTTCGGGAAACGGCTGAGGTCAGCGGGCTCGGGGCCGAGTGGCCTTCTGTCATTCCTGTCCTTTCTGAAGCTCTTCAGGCAGGGAGTAAGAGGAGGGACAGAGACACAGAGAGAGGCAGTGTGAGCAGCAGTACGTGAGGCAGAAAGATACAGAAACAGGGGCGAGAGGGAATAAAATGGGGGTACAGAGGGCTCATGGGATAAGTGGGTCACAGCTGAAGTTGTTGTTTGGCAGTGTGAAGGGAAGGTGGCTCGTTAACACCACTGCATCACCTGTCACCCCAAGGCAGTGAGATTCGCACTCTGTCTCCTGGCACAGAAGAGGTACACCGACAGCACACACTCTCACACACACACACACAGCCCCCCCGAAGCATGACGCAGCTGAGAACAGACACCTGGGCACGTTCGCACCGTGAGCTACAAACATCACACCTCACAGAACAGGTGGGGTTTCTCTCCTTTTACGGTCTTCAGCAAAAAAAAACAACTCCCTCCTCTTCTTCGAAAGGGACGTGTTCTGTTTGAGAACTGGTTGATTTTGTCCGTGTCCACACCTGTCTTTTCAAAGCGTCTTTCAAAGCGTCTTTTTGTTATTTTGAAAAAAGGGCCTAAAAGCAGACTAGGCAAACACACAGCGCCCCCCTGTGGCTGACTGAGTGCAGTGTTACAGTCAGGGAGAGCTGCAACAGGCCTTCTGCTGGAAGCCTGAGCTTGGCTGTTGGTGCTGTGGCACCTGCTATATCCTTTTTACTTTAAACTTAGATTTCAGAGGTGAGACAAACACACATCATTTCTCTTGCTCTCTGTTTCTAGCCAGACTGCACTGTTAAATTAAAGGGCCATGCATTTACTCACAGAGTGGTGGGAGTGTGGAACGAGCAGCCCAGCTGGGAAGCCTGACAGAGACGTCCCTCCCAGTGACAGGATTACAGGCAGTGAACGAGGGCGGCTGTATTACTCCACTCTAACTGACCTGCAAGGGATCTGAGACGCATCTTTCTGTGAGAGACCACCTGCCCAGCAGAGACAGAGAGTCACAGGAAGAGAGCAGTTAGTTGAAGAGAGGAGCTTGAAGAAGAGGAGGCTGGTGGACCGAGAAAGAGGAAGAGGGGAGACGGGGTCACAGATGAGTGGGCCTGTGGAAAAGGGGGTACAGTCCAGCGTCAAGGAGAATAATCCCAAAGCTGAGAGCGATGTTCCAGACCAGAGATCTCCTGCCTCGCTCCTGCACGGACACAGACTCCTCTGGCCTTCATTGCTGCCAAGATCCGAGAAATGTAACTGGATCAGTTGTTGGCCTCATGGACAAGATTAGCAAGATTATCTTTAGCAGCTAATTAAGATGCTTGTCCTATAAAGTCTGAAGCGTTATGGCTCTCTGGGACTTGGACTGGAGGTCACCTGTCGGAACACCTCTCTGAACTGCGATCATGCAATACCACAGATACCCCAGGGGTACACTGAGAGGGGGGAGAAGCTGTCCCACCCCCAGGGGTACTCTGAGAGGGGGGAGGAGCTGCCCCAGGGGTACACTGAGAGGAGCTGTCCCAGCCTCAGGGGTACACTGAGAGGGGGGGAGGAGCTGCCCCAGGGGTACACTGAGAGGGGGGAGGAGCTGCCCCAGGGGTACACTGAGAGGTGTATTATTGTAGGCCCCTGTCCTCCAGGTGACAGGAGACAGCTCTCCCTTGCTGCTGAAGAGCACCCCCAGGAGGCCAGCTTGTTGAGGCTAGAGTTATTCAAGTGTGTAACGGGGTGCAGCTGGCGGTGTCCTGCAGGTGGCGCTCCTGAGCCTGGAGCCATGCCTACCTGTGCCTTTAGCCCAGCTCCACCTGGAGCTATAGCTCCGCCGAGGTGCAGGCCGGGCCAGAAGCAGCCGGCAGGGAGGAAATCCCGGGGGGCGATGGAGAGCCGACGTTCCCGGACCTGTCTGGAGCACCAGGGATGTGTAATTCCAGAGTGCTTTGCTTTCATGAAAAGGGAGCTGGAAAACGGAGTGAGAGCTGCTGATGAGCACGTAGTTGCTTTTACAGGGGGTCGGAGGCGAAGGCTGAACACAGAGGCTGTGAGAATTTAGTCACAGAGCATGGCCAGACCCGACAGACACAGCACTCCGGCCAGTGGCTCAGAAGCACCAGAGGAGACAAGGCCTCTCAGCCCGTCTAGTGACTTTGATCGTCAGCAGGTAGTTGATCCCGGGATCTTATCCCGTTGTTTCTTGAAACAAGCCAGGGTATCAGCTTCAACAACGTGGCTGTACAGCTTGTTCCACATCCCCACCACCCTTTGTGTACAGAAGCGCCTCCTGTCCTGACAGGACGACCTCATCCACCTGTTTCTTGAAAGAAGATAGGGTATCGGGTTCAGCAATGAGGCTGGGCAGCTTGTTCCCCACTCCCACCACCCTTTGTATAAAGCTGTGCCTCCTGTTTTCAGTTTAAATTGTACTTTGCCATAATTTTAACATCTGTCCTCTGGTTCTTTTCACTCTTGATTATAAAGAAGTCATTTACTATTATGCATATTGCCTAAAGAATAAAACTTTCTCAAATATTGTTGATAAAGTTCTTTTATCTTTATCAAACATCTTCCTAAATATAAATATACTCTGTCATAGGCTCCATGACAGCTGCTGCTTGTTGAAAGAATTGCAAGAGGAGAATGAAGCGAGATCTGCCTGTCCTGAACCCATGCCTCCTAGAGTTCTGCTGCTGTACAGATGATCCCCCTGTTCCAATTAGCCTTCCATGAGACAGATCGAAGTCTGACTTACTGCTCTATAACTGCTTGGCTCAGATTTGTCACCCTGTTTCTGGATAGGTGCAACATTTGCAATCTGCCTCCCAGCGGGTAGTCCTCCTGTCTCAGAAGAGTTTTGTCCACAGTGCATGAATAAGGTGTTTTCTTAAGGGCAATCGCGTGTTCCATCAGGCACTGGGCATTTGTTTTTAGTGTTTCCAGTGTCTCTAACACAGCTGCCTCTCCTACGCTGGTACTATTATTACTATAGCAGTTCAAGTAGGGAGCTGCGTCAGCAGGCGTGGGCTGCAAAGGAACAAGTAAAGGTTTATTCCAGGCTGAAAAGAGAAGAAAGAAAACACAACGTTTCGGCCTGACACCTGAAGAAGGCTCCACGGCCGAAACGTTGTGTTTTCTTTCTTCTCTTTTCAGCAGGGAATAAACCTTACTTATTATATTATACTTATTATTATTATTATTACTTAATAATGAACTGTCTTACCTCATCCTGAGGCGTGTTGCTGACTTCTTCCTCCGTGAGCACGTGGATGACTGTCACCCCTCAACAACTTGAGGGCCCTCATGCCCCCCACTGTGGTTTAGACCCAGACCCAGAAAGCAATCAGCCGTTTTCTTTCATCAACATTCACTGTATTCTTGATTGTTTCAGAAATAAAACGATGTTTGTTATTACTGTAGCACAGGTCTTTTAGAGCTTGATAGAAAATGATGTCATACTCTGGAGGACAGAGAGATATTCCCGGCTGTCTGTTCAGCTCAGAGACAAGTGAGAGCTGCCTGAAATCCTGGCAGCACTGCCAACCTGCCTGCCCGCGCTGAGGGTACCCCTGGGGCTGCCCTGAGACCGCAGCCCGGACACAGAGGCCGAGAGTAACGGGTCGAGAGGGAGGGAGGAATATGGACTGGGCAGAGCCACAGGAGAAATAGGAGCCGGAGTGTGTGTGCGGGTGCTCGTGAGTGCATGTTTGTGTGTGTGCCTGTGTGTATTTGTATGTCACTGTGTGTGTGCATGGATGAAATGTGCGTGCCCATTAGCGTGTGCAAGTTTGTGCATTTGTGCATGTGTGTACATTAGCGTGTGTGTAATTGTGCATCTGACTGTGTATGTGTGCATTTGTGCACTGCAGGTCACAGCCGTCACCCTCTTCCTGAATGAACCTGAATTAATTAAAGGATGAATGAAGATGAATTACGGTTTTTCCAACAGTTAAAGAGACACATCCCTTCAGCTGTGACTAAATTGACTTGAGGCAGATTTAACTTTACTTTTACCCCCCCCTGACAAAACACGTGCACACATATACAAATTCACAAAGAGCTCATTAATCAACGGCTCTTTGCACTGAGAAGTTTCCCAACACTAGCTGGGAGCTGCTGGAAGCGGTGTTAGTGGGGCCAGCAGGGGGCGCTCACCCTGTGGTCCATATGGGTCCTAATGTGCCAGTATAGTGACAGGGACACCATACTGTAAAAAGGCGCCGTCCTTCAGATGAGACGTAAAACCGAGGTCCTGACTCTCTGTGGTCATTCAAAATCCCAGGGTGTTTCTCAAAAACAGTAGGGGTGTTACCCCAGTGTCCTGGCCAAATTTCCCATTGGCCCTTACCAATCATGGCCTCCTAATAACCCCCCTCTCTGAACTGGCTACATTACTCTGCTCTCCTCCCCACTGAGAGCTGGTGTGTGGTGAGCGTTCTGGCGCACTATGGCTGCCGTTGCATCATCCAGGTGGGGCTGCACACTGGTGGTGGTGGAGGGGAGTCCCCATTACCTGTAAAGCACTTTCAGTGGAGCGTCCAGAAAAGCACTATATAGTGTAAGCAATTATCATTATTATTAACACTATGGTTAGACCCAGAGTCAGAAGGCAATCAACAGGTGTCTAAATTGACTGTAACACAAAAGTCCCTTGGAGGAGTCTTGGCTCTCTGCCTGAGTTACCCGTCTTCTCTCTGTATCTCTTCCTCTTTCTCCTGGCCCCTCTGTCTCCCTGATGCACCCCTCCCACTCTTCCCCAGCTTGTCTCCTTGCCCTGGATACCCTCCCCATCTCTCTGTCTCCCCTGTCTCTGCAGCCCTAATGGACGACAGCGCAGTGCTGCTCATTGATTTTTAATGCCTAGCTGAGTGCTCTGCTGTTCCAGCTGTCAAAGTGGCTCTCACTGACAGGAGAGGCAGGAGAGACAGACGAGCGGTGTCCCCCTGCAGCTCCCAGCTGGCAGCCCACTGGAGCTCAGCAGGAGTGAGCCTGGCCAGTACCTGGATGGGAGACCTCCTGGGAACAACTAAGGCTGCTGCTGGAAGACGTGTTAGTGTGACCAGCAGGGGGCGCTCACCCAACAGTCTGGGGGTACTGTGACCAGTACACTGTACTGTAAAAAGGCGCCATCCTTCGGATGAGATGTAAAATCTGTGGTCATTAAACATGCCAGGGCATTTCTCAAAAAGTGTAGGGGTGTTACCCCAGAGTTCAGACATGGCCTCCTAACAATCCCCCTCTCTGAACTGGCTTCATCACTCTGCTCTCCTCCCCACTGAGAGCTGGTGTGTGGGGAGCGGACTGGAGCATCATCCAGGTGGGGCTGCACACTGGTGGTGGTGGAGGGGATCCCCAGTACCTGTACAGCACTTTGAGTGGGATGGCAGGAAAAGCGCTATATAACTTAGGCAGAAGAGGGGAGTGAGAGGGAGAGAGGAGGGTGAAAGTAGGTGAGAGTGAGAGACCAGCTGACATCAACCAGCCTCAGGACAGCTGAAACAACACGAAATAAAGTCAACCAAATCACAGCACAACACAAACAACACTACCTCACCCACTGGAACACAAACACACAAACACAACCCAAACAACACTACCTCACCCACTGGAACACAAACACAAACACACAAACACAACCCAAACAACACTACCTCACCCACTGGAACACAAACACACAAACACAACACAAACTGGAATGCTAGAGGACTGTAAACAGACAATACACACTAGCAAAGTGCACACTAGCATACACACTAGCAAAGTCTGACCAGGGTGAGAGACACCCTGTGATCACAGCCTGGCCACAGAAACTGGGCAACAGGACAGGCAGACCTGGCTGTCCAGAGAGGACAGGCTCAGTGACCACAGCCTGGCCATAGAGACTGGACACAGGCAGAGCTGGCTGCCCAGAGAGGACAGGCTCAGTGACCACAGCCTGGCCATAGAGACTGGACACAGGCAGACCTGGCTGTCCAGAGAGGACAGGCTCAGTCACCACAGCCTGGCCATAGAGACTGGACACAGGCAGACCTGGCTGCCCAGAGAGGACAGGCTCAGTGATCAGAGAAAGAAACTAGGAGAGACAGGCAGACCTGGCTGTCCAGAGAGACTTTCTGCTGCTCTGTGAGAAATACTCAGGGGATTAGACAAACATGCTTCCCTAAAATAACAAATCTAATCCCAGAATTTCCACACCGGTCAGAATCAGAACAGTTATGGATCCTACTGGGGGAGGAAACTCAGTAGAGCTGCAGCCCAGTATATCACCTCCTGTCACAGCCTGAGGCACAGTCCCGAAAATAATAATAATAACAATAATAGTATGTCATTGTCCTGAATGTTTGGAAATGGTTATGGATTTTACTGCTTTGGCAACACAGTTATCAAACGGCCATGCCAGTAAAGGGATGAGGAATAAGGGGGAGTGTAAAAGCTCTTCAGACAGTAGCTTAGTAGTTGAACAATTTTTTGCGTTTTCTTTTCTTTTAAAGTGCTTTTGTTCTCTCCCCGTGTCTGGCTGGATTTCCCTGGAGACTGCAGTCCATTATCTGGCTTTCCAATCCCCCCCCCACAATGAGAGAATAGGCGCTCAGCGTGGGGATACCTGACTCCGAGCTTGCAGACTCACTCTCAGATCAGGGCACAGTCTCTCACACTAGCACAGGAGTCTGCCTTGAAAACACACCCTCCTTTCTGCCCGCGCTGCTGTTATCGGCACACCCTCAACCAGACAATCTGCACTGGGGCCTTGGGCTCCGGCCCTGGGGGTCTGTAGGCCTGGAGTTTGTGTGGGTTTCCTCCTGCGGGCAGGAGATGTGCTGGTAGGTTCATTGGCCCTGGTGTGAGGGCGTGTGTGTTTGAGTCTGTGTCTGACCTGCGGTGGACTGGGGACTCACGCCCAGTGCTGGCCAGGATGGGCTCAGGTCCCCTGTGACCCTCTAATGGATAAAGTGCATTTAGATTTTAACATAGAGAGAGCTATATTAACAATTCTCTCTCCATTGTATTAGCTATAGTCTCTGTGCAATATAGTCCTCTCTCCACTATATGAACTATGCCATCTGTGCTATATTAACTGTGTTCTCTCCACTACTGTATATTAACTATGTCCTCTGTAATATATTAACTGTGTTCTCTCAACTGTATTAACTATGACATTTGTGCTGTATTACAGTGTTCTCTTTGTTGTATTATCAATACTCTTTTTGCTGTATAAACACTGCTCTCTCTACCATATTAACTGTACCCTTTGCTGCACTGACATTGCTCTCCACACTGTATTGTCGATGCTCTCTCTGTGCAATATTAACAGTCTTCTCTCTACTATATTAACTATACCTTCTGTGCAATATTAACTGTGCAATATTGCTCTCTCCACTGTATTAACTGTACACTATGTGCTATATTAACAGTGTTCTATCCACCCTATTAACAATAATTTCTATATTATGTTAACTATAACCCCTGTGCTATATTAACCATGTTCTCTCCACTGTATTAACTATACCCTCTGTGCTATATTAACTGTGTTCTCTCCACTATATTAAGATACCTTCTGTGCTATATTAACAGTGATCTCCAAACTGTATTGTCAATACTCTCTCTGTGCTATATTAACCGTGTTCTCTCCACTGTATTAACTATACTCTCTGTGCTATATTAACAGTGCTCTCCATACTGAATTGTCAATACTCTCACGGTGCTTTATTAACAGTGTTCTCTCCACTGTATTAACTATACTCCATACGCTACATTCACTATACCCCTGTGCCATATAATCTTCCTCCTCCTCCTCTCTCCGGTCTGCAGGTGGGGGGAAGTGTGAGGTCATCGCTGCTCACCGATGCTGTAACAGGAATCGGATCGAGGAGCGCTCCCAGACCATCAAGTGCTCCTGTCTGCCGGGGAAAGTGGCCGGCACCACACGGAACCGGCCCTCCTGCGTCGACGGTAACCCGCACACACCGATCCAGAGAGCAACAACACACACAGACACAACACGGCAACAATAACAGGATCAACTGGCAGAGCTGGCGAGCACAGAAAAACTAAATAATACTCATGTTTTAGCACAAGGAGCAGCCTACGGAAATGTTATGGAAAAAGTCTCCCATCTTTCTGTAAATTCCTCCCTCTCTCCCAAACACAAATTCAAGGAGCTTTATTGCCGTGATTAGTGAATTACAGTGTCCCCGAAGTAATAACAATGAGCAAAATCATTTACAGACATTCTCAACAAAAACATATGATTAGACAGTTACAGACACTCTCACACACGCTGTCTCCCTGACCGACCGCTGCAGCGCTGCCAAAGCAATAAGAGGCTCTTGCAGCAGAAAGCCCTGTTGTTTTTAGAGAGCCTGTCGGGCTGTGACAGGAGATCGCGTACGGAGCTGGCAGTAGCCCTGTTCTCGTGGGGCTGGAGGGGGTCCTGGGTCTGGCAGGTGTGGGCATGCTGGGATGTGCTCTGTCCTGCAGGAGAACGTGGGAGCTGGCGGGTCAGTCCAGCCCCTTACCCCCTCTCTCTTTCAGCTTCCATCGTGACGGGGAAGTGGTGGTGTGAGATGGAGCCGTGTCTGGAGGGCGAGGAGTGCAAGACCCTGCCTGATAATTCGGGGTGGATGTGCTCGACAGGCAACCGCATCAAAACCACGAAGGTCTGACTGTCATCATTACTCACCGCTGTCCACTGTCCCACAGTGTAGCTCTCAGCTACACCCTGTACCCCACTGTCTTACACACAGTACCCCACTATCCTACCCCTCTTCCCACTCAACTACACCCCATATCCCATTTCCGTCCAACCTGCACCCCAGTGCTGAATCCCTCCATCCGTCTCCTTTACACCCCTACCCCACTCCCCTTCGTCTCGTAACGCACTCCCTTAAACCCCAAACCCACTCACCCCACCGCTCAGTGTCCTACCCCCACAGCCAGTCCCCTGCACCCCACCGCACCACTCCCCCATATCTCTCCTGTGCCGTACGAGCGTGCCGAGACGCAGGAAGAGCGATGGGGACTCCCACAGAATTTTGACATATTGATTTTTAAATGCACAACGTGTTTTTTGTCTGAGCCCAGCCGGTTAACCACGGGGGAAGAGATGTATTTAATTGCACGCCCACAGGTTTATTGGCGGTGCACTTGCCACATCAATACGGCAGTCCCACTGCAGTCCTTACAGCCGTGACGCAGCCAAGACCTTTAAAACACGGCGCTAGTGACAGCAGAGGCGTTTCAGATCCTCCTACCTAGAACCCCCCATTGGTTCATGAGGTTTAACACAGAAAGCAGAGCACAGACGTATATGGACAGTGCACAGTGCTCATTTTAAGCAGATACGGGGGCAGTGCAGGCCTGCAAGTGGGGTTGCATTATTGCTCCTCTTTCAAAAGAAGAGAGAGACCCAGTTCCAGTTCCAGCCGCCTTCCTCTCTGATCGTTGCATTGGCAATCTCGTTAGCACCTTGTGTGCTGACTGGCTCCTCTCTGCCACCGGTTCCTAACGCCTGCGGCTCGGCTCGCGGCAGGATTCGGGCTGCGTCTCGAGGGCAAGGACATGTCGTTATTATCGGGCTCGTTAGCGTTGCTCGTTTCCGCTGCGGAGGTGTCGGAGACGGCACTTTCACTCCTGCGCGTGTGACAGCTGCCCTCCCTCTCCCTGCAAGCGCGGTTCATGGATTAATTCGCCGTCACCTGCTGTGGTGGGTCTAGCTTTAGTGCACACCCAGCCCGAGACGGAATCGCCGGCTGTTTCTCACGACAGACCGAGCTCCTCCGCCCCGCCCCGTCCTTTCGGCCGGGCATATGATCCTCCTGAAAAACCAACTGCGATCATATTCCCGCTCCACATGGATCCACCGGGAGCGTCTGTACATCCCGGCTCGTGGCAGCGAGAACGAGGAAGATCAGACAGGCTCCTCCAGCCCACTGAGCCCTGCAGCGCCATCCAGATACAGGAGGTCTAGTGCCTCCTACTGGGCTACCCGGGTTTGCCCCCCCCCCCGACACACACACACACACAAGTGACCAGCCTGGCGCCTGGGGGCCGGCAGCGATCCCAGCTCCCCCTCTTATTACCGGAGCCTGGATACTTTCGCCCGGCAGGCTTCACGGCCCTCTGGCACACCCTCACCTGCTGGGACAATCCGGCACGCTCCTGCTGGCCTTCCGCTTTCCCAGCCGGAAAGGGGGCGTGAGAGGCGAACGAGAATCCAGAGGCTGCAAACTGATTTCAGCAGCTCCAGGTGGGTGAGGAAGCCCACGCGTCAGATCCCGGCAGGCAGAGGAGGACGCTGCTGTAATGAGGGCTTAGACAGGAGGCGCCTTGTTCCACTGCTTAGCAGCTGTCTGGGACAACCTTCCCAGCTGCCTGGCTCAGGTGCTTCAGGGAACGGCAGGGAAGGGTTCAGGAACCGATGAGCTCCGGAGCAGTGAAGGGAACTGGAGCCACGGCTGTAAGGTCTCCACACCTAGATCCCACACTAGTTCATCGCTTTAGACAGCTCATCACGCTCCTCTGTTTGTCTGTTTTGCATAGATCCACCAGCGGCTCTGAAAGGTTCCGGTAGGTTCCGGTCCGCTCTCTCCCGCGTTCCTGGGGCTCCCCGCCGCGAGGGGGGTGGGGGTCGAGACCCTTGGAGATCACCTGGGATTCCCGGAGCGTGGACAGAACCGAGAGGGGCTCTGCCGGGGGGGGGTCTCTGAGCAGGGGGAACTGCAGGTGGAGGCAGCGTTGCCCCGGGGAGTGTTATAATCGTCGCGCGCCCCCAGTCTCCAGGACTCCAGGACTCCAGGACATATCTGCTGCCACCACAGATTTTAGGGGACTAAAAACCAGAACCTGTAGCCAGAAGAAGTGGGAGGACGGAGGTCCTGGAGACCTGGACGAGACAGCGCTTTCCGATGAGCCAATCAATTCAACCCAAGACAGTTTGAAGGATATCTCTAAAAGCAATTATCTGGAAGGATTAGAAACGTTCCTGGTGGAAAACCTGGACACACATAGCCCTTCGGGCCCGGGTGAGGAGTCGCTGCCGCAGAGCGCAGAGGTGCTCCTGACCGCACAGCTGGCCATTACTGACCCACTGGGCGGACGCTCTGTCTAACACAACTGGCATTTCCACCCATTTATACTCCGGGCCACTTTACTGGACCAGTTTGTTGGAAACAGCACACTCAGCAGTACACCAGCTGAGGTCTCAGGTGGGATATGGATCCAGAGCCCTGCGCTGCTCTCCTCTCTGGACTAACGGATCGATACAGCCAGCAGGGGAGCAGCAGGAGGCAGGTGAGCCACACCAGCGGCAGAGAGGAGCCAGGCAGCACGCAAGGTGCCAGCCTCCGGCGAGAGAGCCAGCTGGACTGCTGGTTCCGATCCGGTTCTGGCCTGGTCTCATGACAGTCAAGCCCTCAACCCAAATGACTGAGCGCTTCGGTGTCCCCGAGGTTCCTGCAGCACGAAGAACAGGGAAAGCAAAGACTTCTGCAACTGGGACACCAGCCTTCCTGTTTTCAGTTCCCAGTACGAGGCTCCGGACCCTGGGAGACCCTGGGACACCAGGCTTCCCGTTTTCAGTTCCCAGTACGAGGCTCCGGACCCTGGGAGACCCTGGGACACCAGGCTTCCTGTTCTGTTGCTCCAGGACTGTGGAGTGATCTCCCGGTCAGTCCGCACTTTCAAAACCCGTCTCAAAATCACTCTTTTAATTCTGTTTAATTTACGTGCTTGGACGCGTTTAGCTGTCACTATTGTTTTCCTGTACAGTGCCGTGAAAGGCGCTATATGAAATAAAGGTGGCTGTTATGTCCGCCATAACCATCTGGGAGACGCGATGGGGCTCTCGGGAGGACTGTGGAAGACGGCCGGGGGGTCGGAGGGTGAACTGCACGCCAGAGACTCCTTCCCGGCTGAACTGGCACAATGAAAGATCAGGCAGGTCAAGTGACGCAGGAGGTCTCAACACATCAGACTTATCCTGGGCCTCAGGACTGGGCTGGGCTGGGCCGGGCCCCCACTGAAACAGAAAAGCACAGCTTTGCTGACGGACGATGACAATGCTGTCAACAGTGGGCACAGGCCACCAGGCTTAACTTCTACAGCTGTTCATGGGACAACAGGGGTGACATCTGAAGTACAAGACCCTGAGATTAGCCCTGTGGAAACAGTTTGCTGATGCTGACAAAGACGTCCCCCCAAAAAAATGTTTTTCAACCGGTGAGGCAACATCGATATGATTCAACCACAAAATACTTTATTTAAAAATTTAAAAACTTTTTTCAGCATTATAAATAAAATCTGTTCAGAAAACTACAAGCATTGTCTTTATGCTTCCATTTTTTAGCCCTAAAAACAAAAACACAAGTTTACAAACCCCCTAACGCCTTTTATGCAAACACTTTTTTACAAGAGACAGAAGGTGGAGATGAGGAGGGAGAGAGGGGGGTGGTGTACTACAGAACAGTGCTGAATTTAAATTGAGGGTGCACGATTCATACCATTTTTGGGGAGCAGTACAAAAAATACATACACATTGGGTTGGCTTAAGAATGCACAACTCCACATCATAACGTGATATTTATTCCATGATTCCCCTCACTGTCTTGATACAAGCCAAAGACATTACATCGACAAATTAGCATCACATTGTAGTATCAATTGTCACTGCTCAATGCCAACTATAAATAAAAATGAGGCTCCTTGCAGTAACACTTAAGCAGTATAATTAAAAAGCACTACAAGTCTCTATAGTGACAAATGATGGTCCAAGAACAGCATTTTCAATAAACGGCTAATTGAAATTAGCTTAAAAAACATCAATGCTGGATGTCCTTTCCTGCAAATGCTGTAACTGTATTTAGTTGATTGATTAATCAATCAAAACGTCATGCTCTCTCATTTCAGTGCAGCTATTACATTCTTTTCAAAATGGAGGCTTCATAATGCAGCACAGTCCTGTGAAATCAACGCCGTTTCCCTTTCCACGCCTGTCGCAGCTGTAACTGAGGTACACGCTAGCCTTGGGGTTAAAGGAGAGGACAGGAAATCGGGGACAAACAGCACCGACTCTGTGAACTGCAGGTCCCAGACGGCCAGCTGTGCTCCTGGATACCCCCAGCTCTGTGGTACCTCAGAAATGCACCATGTGAACTTCCCCTCCAGTCTCCCGTCTCGACCCCCCGCTGAAGGGCTGGGTTCAAAACGAAAAACGAAGAGACCCAGAAGCTCCTGAGGACCAGGCCGGGCAACGCCATCCTCACCGTCCTCTCCAGGGAAGCAGATCGGGGCTTACAGCTCCACCTGCTGGCGGGTCTTTGCTTACACGCAGCTTTTTATCCCTGTAAAAAACACCGACCAGCACTTGCAACCGTGAGGTCGCTCGCTCGGCCTCACTTCGTACGCATGGTGCTGCACGCCAGAGGCAAAGATAAAAAACCGTCTCTTCTCTGTGGAGCTGTGGGGAAGGCAGTGACATACGTGTCGCTGTCTATGACGCGGGTGTCGAGTGTTTCAGCGAGAGCGCGGGGCCTCGGGGGGCCTGCCTGTCAACGCCACCCTTATCAGTTCCCTGCTAGGCAGCTCAGTGCCAGGACGCAAATGGGGCTGTGAATCACTTCGCCACAAGGTAAAAAAATTCCCCTAAAACCCCATGTGAGCAATTTTTGTTTATTCTGCAAAAATGCTATTTTTCATCCCGTTTCATAAACTGTCTGCTCAAACAGCCTCTGCTGCTGCATATGTGTTAGCGCTACTGTCTCAAATTTGTCAGTTAAAGAGCCCTACTGCTCCTCCTGCCACTTTGTGACTGGTGTTCTGTCCACTGTGGGCTGTAAACAGCAGAGCTGGAGGACAGAGAGAGAACATAGCACAGCCTGTTGGGACAGCCCGTCAGGAGAGAGAGAGCACAGCCTGTCGGGAGAGAGAGAGAGCACAGCCTGTTAGGACAGTCCATCAAGAGTGAGACAGTACAGCCTGCTGGGACAAGTGCATGCAGGCATGAAAAATAAAGCAGGATCAACAGTCCCAAATCTGAGATGAACCCTGAGTTGCAGTACTAAAATCCAGCATATGACAGTAGGAACTGCGCTTTCAGTATGGGGTTCTCATTAACCCCCAATAGCACCAATTTAACACGTGCTTCTTCATACATATGTAGACATTAATGACTGTCCTGGGTTCGACACACCTGGACCTGTGGGCTGCAGGCTGAAAAGCGGGGCTGCTCAACTTCCAAGCCCGGCACTGCAGCACCAACCGCACTCTGACCGCTTGTTCGGCTGGTCCTGAACCCTCACGGCCCGTGACCCAGCGCAGGACCAGACCGGACCGCTTCACCGGCTGCGGCGGGGCACAGGCGCTGCGTAAGAACAGCGCCAGCAGGGTGACACGCCAGCGGACTCTCGCTACGCGCGAGTGGTGCGTCCACGCTCAGAAGAGCAAACTCCGGGCGTGCAAACGGGATCGAGTTCTGCTCCGGTTATTTTTCTTACTCCCCGAGTCCAAAACGAGCTTTTCCAGGCCCTCTGACAGGCCTCCCGTTCTCTTCAATTTGCAGTTTATCCAAAAAGGCATAGAAACGCAGAATCTAAGAGATGGAGATGCGAAGTCTGACAGTTTGTCTTTTGTTGCTCAGAGAGCGGGGATCGATCCGGATCTGATTTGTTCTGCTCCAAGTCTAAATACACAACGACACTGTTTCAGGCCTGTAAAGGGAATCTCCCAGCGTGCTCTGGGGGAAGGCCCTGCCAGTGTCCCAGAGCAGCTTCCTGGCTGTCTGTCTCTCCCTCTCTCCTCCTGTTGGTCTGTCTACCCGGGTCACAGTGAGAGTGCCTGCTGCCCAAGGTCCGGTTCCAGGCCCTACTGGTACTGTCCAAACCCGCGGTACCCCTGCTGCTGGCTCGGGTCCTTCGGGGGGAGCTGGCTTGGGTCTTCGACGAACGGGCTCGCTGCAGGAGAGACACACAGGCGAGCGCCGGGCGTGAGATGGCACCGGCTCTCCCACGATGAGCAGGAAGCTCTCGATGCGAGCGAGCAGGCGGAGTTGGGCGGGGGGGGGGGGGGGGGGGAGTGTACTCACGGTTCTGGAACTGCTGGGCGGTGTATCTGGTGAGCAGGATGCCGAAGCCCTCAATCAGAGCCAAAAGGACCCCTCCCATCATGGCAGAGCCCACCATGGCCAGCGGGCCGCCTGGGAGAGGACACACACACACACAAACAGACGTCAGCCTTGCTGCCTGGGCACAGGGGCTCACTGCATAGTGACCGGGCTGCGGGACGCCAGCACCAGTCACAGGGGGGGGGAGCTGGAGCCCGTCCCCTTATGACACAGACAGACGTGTCTGGTTAACTCGCCACTGATTCGACTTCTGGTGCACATTCTGCTCAAGAACCTAAGGACTTAAAAGATCTCAAAACTAGTAAACTTGTTTTTCCTGCTGAGTGTTTTATGGCGAGCTAATTTACTAATTTTCCTGGTGAATGTTTTAAGGTGACCTAGTTCACCAGCTGCACTGTTTTTTTGCATTTTATGGTGAGCTAGTTGACTAGTTTTCCTGGCGAGTGTCTTCCTGGCGAGCTAGTTGACTAGTTTTCCTGGCGAGTGTCTTCCTGGTGAGTGTCTTCCTGGCGAGCTAGTTGACTAGTTTTCCTGGCGAGTGTCTTCCTGGCGAGCTAGTTGACTAGTTTTCCCGGCGAGCTAGTTGACTAGTTTTCCCGGAGAGTATCTTCTAGTTGACTAGTTTTCCCGGAGAGTGTCTTCTAGTTGACTAGTTTTCCTGGTGAGCTAGTTGACTAGTTTTCCCGGAGAGTATCTTCTAGTTGACTAGTTTTCCCGGAGAGTGTCTTCTAGTTGACTAGTTTTCCCGGCGAGCGTCAATGCACGGCCTGCCGCCGGCCTCTTGACCGCTGACTGGTGTCCCCGTGCTGCGGCGCGGCGGCGCGGTCACTCACTGCGTGCGGCCAGCACGGCCCCCGTCATGGCGCCGCTGGTGATGGAGTTCCAGGGGTCCTCCTTGCCCCGCAGCTTCACCAGGCTGCAGTCGATCGTGGAGAAGAGCCCGCCCCACACCGCGAAACTGCCTGGCAAGACACACACACACCGCAGGGCGTCACCCTGGAGTGGTCACTGAGCAAGTTTCACAGGGAGATACCGTATTGCAAGCCAACACCAGACACTGGCAGGGGAGCTTGCACGTCTTTCTTAACTGGGGGCAAAGGTGCACTGATAGACTGGAGTTTGATATGCTCCATCATGCTTCACATGTGCAAAGAGACAGCACAATAAACCTGCTTTGCTATACTGCAAAAATGCATCTCATTTGTTTTAACTCTTTATCGTGATTTTTTTCGCTTTTTTGTATAATGTTTTGCGTTGTGTTGTATTATAGACTTGTGTTAGAATGGCCTACTTTTTGTAACAAAGCGTAACTTTAATACTGTGTATTACACTGTGTGAGACCTGAAAAGTTTGTACTTTGTACAACTTTTGTACAAAAATCTAGAAAAAAACTGAATATCCTACCAGGATATTCTGGTGTCTGAAGGTGAACATCTCACCTTGTAATTTACAAATCAATGAATATTAAATACAGTACTGTACAGATCTGAAACCCCATTATCTAAATTCCTGAATGCACCAGCTCACAACTTGTGGTCTGAGGACCCCTTGTGGACAGTTATGTTACTACAGGGCATAGTAGAGAGAGGTGATGAGAAACATCCAGTCTTTGAAGCTATCTTGATAGGCTACTCAACACACACATAGTCACACACACACCGGCACTGTCGTGCTTGGTATTTATAAATATATTGAGTTCATGAATAAGAATTTAGAAATTGAAGGTGCATATATCACAAATGTTGACAGTGTGTGTTTATCATGTCTCTGTGTCGCAGCTCTTATTGTGCCAGAGCTCTGCATATAACAGAGCGTTATAAAAACCAGAAACAAAGAGGGTCCGTACGCGAGGGCAGTCAGGGGCCTGCTGTACGGGACACTGCTCCGAGACACTGCGAGAGAGGGAAAAGGGGAGCAGCCTAACCGCAGCTGCGTAAAGCAGACTGAGGGGTGACACTCACCTCCGATTTGGGGCGCCCGGATTCTGACGGCTTTGGCGCTGCCCCTCAGCCTGTGTCGCATGCCCTGCACAGAGAAACGCATCTCTGTTAGCTGCGGTTTCCCCTCAGAGACAAGACCAAGCAGTACCATACTGGGAGTCCCCCGTGGCCATGACGATCTCAGAAACACTGTGTATATGCACTGCAAGAACAGTGGAAGCTGTACAGTGCTCGTACAGCACTTTCTCCTTGCCCAGCGGTTATCTGCTGTGGTACTGGAGAATGACTGGCACGCAGTACGAACAGAACAGCAGCGCTCAGAGAAAAGCCAGAACAGGCTGCTGTGGTCCTGGAGAGTTGACATCAATCCTACCTGACAACTGAAGACAGTTAAATTGAAATTCTTCCCTGGAGCAGCTGTTAAACAGTTAACTGAGCTCCGCCGTGCAGAGCAGGCGAGAGTCTTCCTCTACTCACCACAGGCGCGTTGCGGAAGCCTTTGAGGGCCTGAAAGATGCCCCCTCCTATCGCCCCCATCGTGAACGCTCCCCCACAGTCATCCACTATCCTCCACGGACTGCAGAGGGAGACAGATCAGGGAGTGTTACAGGGAAGAAGAGGGATAGGGAGTGGCAGGGTGGGGGAGAAGAGGAGGGAACGTTGGGAAGGAAAAGGGAGATCGGAAAGAGAGGGAGGGGGCAGGGGCACGAGAGGTTAGGAGGACAGGGAGAGGGAGAGGGAGAGGGAGAAGGGCAGAGTTGAAGGACAGATTAAGAGACGGAGGAAAGAAAAGGATGGGAGAAATATGGGGAGAAATAAAAAAGAGCTATTAACAACCCGTCCAACCAGTATCCAAAAGTCTCGTAATCCTAGTTACGAGAAAAACTCGGAGCCTATTCCAGAACTATAGGGCACAAGGCTACATTACAACCCTGGACAGGACAACAGTCCATCACAGGACACACACACCCTGGACAGGATACCAGTCCAACACAGGACACACACACAAACCCTGGACAGGACACCAGTCCCTCACAGGACACACACACAAACCCTGGACAGGACACCAATCCCTCACAGGTGACACACCCACCCTGGACAGGACACCAGTCCATCACAGGAGAAACACACACCCACCCTGGAAGGAATACTAGTCAATCACAGAAAACCACAACCGAAAAGAATCAACATATTTTACCGTAAGAACACATCAGCGAAGTGTTTAAAAATAACCAAAAGCAAATCACACTGAAATACACTACTGTCAATCCTGCACTGTGTTTATTGTTAATAAAATTAAGATCAATAACGTATACAGCCTATCCGTTTATTCAAAACACAGACGAAAAACTGATACTACAGGTCGAAGAGAAACTGTAAGGAAAACATTTGAAACGCAGCAACTATTACTGTTCACAAAAGGTCGTGAAACACGTAATACGTCAACGTTTTTTAAACAACCTGCGGGAAGAATACTGAAGTTTATCTGAGATTTGACCTGATATTTACAAGCAGCCAAATCGGTATGGTACAGATTAGGACTATCGTTCACAGTTACATAACTAAACAAGCTAAACTAAACCTGACATTAGCAAAAACAGCCATTTCGTGTGGCTAAAAGCCAAATAAACTCGGTATAAAAAAGGTAATAAAACACGAAGCTTAAATACGTTTTTATTATCTACTGCAGCGTTTTAAAAGCTAGCTCTCCACTCGGCTGCACATTACCAGGGCTCTCGAGCATACTCCTCCATCTTAACCACACAAACACAGCACTGGGGGGGCTGATGACGTACGAAGCCGGCAAGGGCAGGCGAAGAAAGCCCTTGTCATGTGACAGGGGTGCACAAACCCTCATTGTTGAAAATATAGAACGTTTCCACGTCTGGCTCAGTTGCATGCGCAGCAGGCGGCCATATTAGTAGAGCTTGAAATTCAGTCCTCGTTAGGCAAACAGTAGAAATCGCAGCGCAGTAACATGAATAGCGTGTTCTAGACGCTCAATAGGAAAAAAATATAGGTCTGTAGAAATTTTATAAACTGAATTTTAGGAGCTGGAATATAAAACACGTACAATATTAATGCACCACTGTAGTGGTGGATGCATGTTTTTGTGTTATTTAGTAGGCACATCCAAATCTATAAAACGGATACAGCCCACTATGCAATAGCAGCAATGCGAGGAGACTGCACGAACCTGTTGTTAATATGACAGGTGGTTGATCTGCTTGAGTGGACATCTATCAATATACTTTTTCTTATGTAAATGCAGATGATGAGCACAAGAAACCAAATATTAGTAACATATGAAGAAGGCTTCACAGCCGAAACGTTGTGTTTTCTCTCTTCTCTTTTCAGCATGGAATAAACCTATTACTTGTTCCTTTAATAACAGAAAGCTTATCAGAACATGTTTTAACTTTATTACACCAGCTGGTGGTTGAAGATTTAAACGGTTTTCAAGAAAAGACTCGTTATGCTATCAGGTATCCTCCGCACTCTACTAAGATGGCGATCCGACTACATTACCTCAATGACGTAATCTTCTCGTGCCTTTTTATCGCCTTGGCGAGCGAACGTTCGTCACGTGACTGCGTGTGCGTGGTACGTCACTTACGCGACGTTGTCGTCGCTTGCTTGTGGCGAGTGTCTAATTTGCAGCGAGAAATTGGAGATTACATTATCAAAATTAAGCCTGTAGGAACGTCAGTGCGGGTTAGAAGCGCATGTGTTGGATAGGAGAGCACCGCGAGTCGGAAAACGGAGCTGTGCTGTATATTTGAGATAAAAAGGCTCAAATCGGAGTAGGGGGTTCAGAGGCAGTTGTGTCGCTGGTCCGCCTGGTTTGTGCGCGGTACTCAAGGTAAGCAGGGTGCTGTCGTGAGCGGCATATCCAGGCTGTTAGACAGAAGCGCCAGAAGGGTGACGGGCGGACGCGGTCGTCTCCTGTAGCTCTTCCAGTGGCTAGCAGCTAGCTAACCGCTCCAGCCGCCTCTCGGAAAGAGCCGCGGCATTGGGGTCCGACAATATGGCTGTGCAGTAACTCTCCCACGACCCGCTCTCTGTGCACACGATGCAGAAGTGCTTTCAGTGTTCAAAGTGGGAGAACCACCTCTGAGGCCTTATAGCAGAGTAACCCTTGATGAAATCAGGCAGCTCCTTAGCACAGTGTCTTTCTCTCTGTGTAGAGGTGTACAGTGCTGTGTGCAGACTGTAGTTCTCTCAGTACAGTATTATACGGTACAGTGCTGTGTAGTTCTCTCAGTACAGTATTATACAGCACAGTGCTGTGTAGTTCTCTCGGTACAGTATTATATAGTGCAGTGCTGTGTAGTTCTCTCAGTACTGTATTATACAGTACAGTGCTGTGTAGTTCTCTCAGTACAGTATTATACGGTACAGGGCTGTGTAGTTCTCTCGGTACAGTATTATTTAGTGCAGTGCTGTGTAGTTCTCTCAGTACAGTTTTATACAGTACAGGGCTGTGTAGTTCTCTCAGTACAGTATTATTTAGTGCAGTGCTGTGTAGTTACCTCAGTACAGTATTATACAGCACAGTGCTGTGTAGTTCTCTCAGTACAGTATTATACAGCACAGTGCTGTGTAGTTCTCTCAGTACAGTTTTATACAGTACAGGGCTGTGTAGTTCTCTCAGTACAGTATTATACAGCACGGTGCTGTGTAGTTCTCTCAGTACAGTATTATACAGCACAGTGCTGTGTAGTTCTCTCAGTACAGTATTATATAGTGCAGGGCTGTGTAGTTCTCTCAGTACAGTATTATATAGTGCAGTGCTGTGTAGTTCTCTCAGTACAGTATTAGACGGTACAGTGCTATGTGCTGACTGTGTCCTGTATGTCCCAGGTTCAAGGATGCCCCTCCCTCCTGCCTTACTGGCTCGTCTGGCCAAGAGAGGAATTCTTAAACAGACGGAGCACGGTGAGTCTCCCAGCCCAGCCTGGATATTAACACAGCCCAGCGCAGCCCAGCCTGCCTGGATATTAACACAACACAGCCCAGCGCAGCCTGCCTGGATATTAACACAGCCCAGCGCAGCCTGGATATTAACACAACACAGCCCAGCGCAGCCTGCCTGGATATTAACACAACACAGCCCAGCGCAGCCTGGATATTAACACAACACAACACAGCCCAGCGCAGCCTGCCTGGATATTAACACAACACAGCCCAGCCCAGCCTGGATATTAACACAACACAGCCCAGCGCAGCCTGCCTGGATATTAACACAACACAACACAGCCCAGCGCAGCCTGCCTGGATATTAACACAACACAGCCCAGCGCAGCCTGGATATTAACACAACACAGCCCAGCGCAGCCTGCCTGGATATTAACACAACACAGCCCAGCGCAGCCTGCCTGGATATTAACACAACACAGCCCAGCGCAGCCTGCCTGGATATTAACACAACACAGCCCAGCGCAGCCTGCCTGGATATTAACACAGCCCAGCGCAGCCTGCCTGGATATTAATACAACACAGCCCAGTGCAGCCTGCCTGGATATTAATACAACACAGCCCAGTGCAGCCTGCCTGGATATTAACACAACACAGCCCAGTGCAGCCTGCCTGGATATTAACACAACGCAGCCCAGCGCAGCCTGGATATTAATACAACACAGCCCAGTGCAGCCTGCCTGGATATTAATACAACACAGCCCAGTGCAGCCTGCCTGGATATTAATACAACACAGCCCAGTGCAGCCTGCCTGGATATTAATACAACACAGCCCAGTGCAGCCTGCCTGGATATTAACACAGCCCAGCGCAGCCTGCCTGGATATTAACACAACCCAGCGCAGCCTGCCTGGATATTAACACAGCCCAACGCAGCCCAGCGCAACCTGGATATTAACACAGCCCAGCGCAGCCTGGATATTAACACAGCGTAGCAAATTTTGGATCTTATCGCATATCTGAATATGAACATAGCTATACAGTAAAGTGCAGCCCAGCACACAGTTCTTTGTACGACACAGCACAGTCTGCTTTACAACGCTACTGGCTAGTCCAGGCACTGATATCTAATTACCAGATGCTAATATTTTAATTGTTAAGATTGAAAGCAGAGCCTGTGTAGGCGAGCCCACTCCAAGAACATGCTGTCAGGACAAGCACGCTGTCCAAGAGCTGAAATTCCAGGTGGACAGGCGTGCGGCCGGGTGTTTCCCTGCTTTCTCACAGACCTCTGCCGTCTTCCCTCCAGAGGCCGAGGAGGAGATCATCGCCGAGGACTACGACGACAACAACGTGGATTACGAGGCCACCCGCGTGGAGAACCTGCCGCCCAGCTGGTACAAGGTGTTCGACCCTGCCTGGTGAGGAGTCCGCCTCTGGCCCGGCAGCCCCCCGTCACCAGTTCACTGCCCTCGCCCAGCCCAGCTGCGGATTGGGCTGGCGAGACGTCAAAACACAAAATCCCTTCTCCGTCACCTCCTCTCTTCCGGGACCCCCTGCAGCGGGGGATACGCGATCCCAGTCCTCGAGGATCTGGGCCCCTGTGGGATTTAGAGGCTCTTTTAATCGGCTAACTGAAGGAAAACAAAAACGGGCCGAATACTTAGTTCAGTCAGTAAAGCAAGGACGTTCAGGCCTGGGCTGAAAACCGGAGGGAGTGGAATTGCCTGCCCCTGGCCAGCAGCCTCCACCTCTTACTGGCTCTCGGTCCTTCCCAGAGTCCTCTGCTTCCCTCTCCTCCGCCGCTGCCGGGCCTTGGCCTGGGGTTCGGGGGCGGGGTCCTGGGTTATAATCCCAGGCTGCTGTGCCCTTGAGCAAGGGCCCTTCACCCACACTGCTCTGGTGAGAGACTCATGGGTACGCATGTGAGCCGGCTTGGATAAGAGTGTCGGCCTAAGCAGTGGTAATTATCTCTTGAAACGCTTTCTCTGCCGCCCCGCAGCGGTCTGCCGTATTACTGGAACGTGGAAACTGACCTGGTGTCCTGGCTGTCCCCCAACGACCCCAGTGCCGTCATCTCCAAAGCAGCCAAGAAGCTCAAAGGTACCGCCGCAGAGCTGCCGTCAGACAGCAAGTCGCAGGCCTGCTCTCCCATCGCACACGCGACCGGGGGGGGTTTGGTGTCGTGCTTTACTCCGAAGATGCTTCTCCGTCACAAGTCCTTGAGGATGCACTTCGTCTAGGGAGTCTGTCGCTTGGGTTGTAGTAGCCATGAGCTCACTCACCGTGATCTCACCCTGCCCTGTCTTTATACAGTACATGTTCCTCTCTGTAGCAGCCAATCCAGAGATCGGAGTGTGGCTTCTTTTCCTCGCTAGTGTCCACCAACCAGGGGAGCTGTGAAAGGAATCGATCAGGTGCTGGCCTGGAGCGCCAGTGGGTCGCCCCCTGCTGGAGGGCGGGGCTGTGGAGACCCAGGCGTCACTCATGGCCCCAGGCAGGGGCGGGGCTTGGGCTGGAGGGCGGGGCTGTGGAGACCCAGGCGTCACTCATGGCCCCAGGCAGGGGCGGGGCTTGGGCTGGAGGGCGGGGCTGTGGAGAGCCAGGCGTCACTCATGGCCCCAGGCAGGGGCGGGGCTTGGGCTGGAGGGCGGGGCTGTGGAGAGCCAGGTGTCACTCATGGCCCCAGGGGTGGGGCTTGGGCTGGAGGGCGGGGCTGTGGAGAGCCAGGTGTCTCTCATGGCCCCAGGGGCGGGGCTTGGGCTGGAGGGCGGGGCTGTGGAGAGCCAGGTGTCTCTCATGGCCCCAGGGGTGGGGCTTGGGCTGGAGGGTGGGGCTGCGGAGAGCCAGGTGTCACTCATGGCCCCAGGGGTGGGGCTTGGGCTGGAGGGTGGGGCTGCGGAGAGCCAGGTGTCACTCATGGCCCCAGGGGCGGGGCTTGAGCTGGAGGGCGGGGCTGTGGAGAGCCAGGTGTCACTCATGGCCCCAGGGGCGGGGCTTGGGCTGGAGGGTGGGGCTGCGGAGAGCCAGGTGTCACTCATGGCCCCAGGGGCGGGGCTTGGGCTGGAGGGTGGGGCTGTGAGACCAGGTGCCTCTCGCTGTCTCCAAACCCTGTTCTGTTGTTCCCTGCAGAGGTCGAGGAGAGGGTGGAATGGGAGGAGGTGAGAGAGAAGAGGCAGCACCGCAGGGAGGACATCGCCCCCTACAGCAAGTTGAAGAGAGGTGCAGACACACGGGCAGTGGGGAGAGGGTGGGAGTGGGGAGTGTGGAGAGTGACAGTCCAGAGCTGCACCTGTTGAGTGGGAGTGGGGAGCTCTCCCACCTCCCACTGTGTCTGAGAGGATGTTTCTCCTGTGTCTGCAGGGAGAGAGCGGAAGGACGAGGAGATGGACCCCATGGACCCCAGTGCTTACTCAGATGCCCCCAGGTGAGTGACCCTGCCCCCTTCTCCCCCCTGCACCTCCCTCACTGCCCATTCACCAGGACCTCCCCCTGCACCTCCCTCACTGCCCATTCACCAGGACCTCCCCCCTGCACCTCCCTCACTGCCCATTCACCAGGACCTCCCCCGCACCTCCCTCAGTACCCATTCACCAGGACCTCCCCCCTGCACCTCCCCCCCTCCCCCCTGCACCTCCCTCACTGCCCATTCACCAGGACCCCCCCTCTCCCCTGCACCTCCCTCACTGCCCATTCACCAGGACCCCCCCTCTCCCCTGCACCTCCCTCACTGCCCATTCACCAGGACCTCCCCCCTGCACCTCCCTCACTGTCCACTCACCAGGACCTCCCTCACTGCCCACTCACCAGGACACCCCCCCTCCCCCCTGCACCTCCCTCACTGCTCATTCACCAGGACCTCCCCCCTGCACCTCCCTCACTGCCAGTTCACCAGGACCTCCCCCCTGCACCTCCCTCACTGCCAGTTCACCAGGACACCCCCCCTCCCCCCTGCACCTCCGTCACTACCCATTCACCAGGACCCCCCCCTCCCCCCTGCACCTCCCTCACTGCCAATTCACCAGGACCCCCCCCCCTTTCCCCCTGCACCTCCCTCACTACCCATTCACCAGGACCCCCCCTCTCCCCTGCACCTCCCTCACTACCCATTCACCAGGACCTCCCCCCTGCACCTCCCTCACTACCCATTCACCAGGATCCCCCCTCTCCCCTGCACCTCCCTCACTGCCCACTCACCAGGACCTCCCCCCTGCACCTCCCTCACTGCCCACTCACCAGGACACCCCCCCTCCCCCCTGCACCTCCCTCACTACCCATTCACCAGGACCCCCCCTGCACCTCCCTCACTGTCCACTCACCAGGACCTCCCCCCTACACCTCCCTCACTGCCCACTCACCAGGACACCCCCCCTCCCCCCTGCACCTCCCTCACTGTCCACTCACCAGGACCTCCCCCCTACACCTCCCTCACTGCCCACTCACCAGGACCCCCCCTCTCCCCTGCACCTCCCTCACTGCCAGTTCACCAGGACCCCCCCTCTCCCCTGCACCTCCCTCACTGCCCATTCACCAGGACCCCCCCTCTCCCCTGCACCTCCCTCACTGCCAGTTCACCAGGACCTCCCCCCTGCACCTCCCTCACTGCCCACTCACCAGGACCTCCCCCCTGCACCTCCCTCACTGCCCACTCACCAGGACACCCCCCCTCCCCCCTCCCCCCTGCACCTCCCTCACTACCCATTCACCAGGACCCCCCCTCTCCCCTGCACCTCCCTCACTGCCAGTTCACCAGGACCTCCCCCCTGCACCTCCCTCACTGCCCACTCACCAGGACCTCCCCCCTGCACCTCCCTCACTGCCCATTCACCAGGACCCCCCCTCTCCCCTGCACCTCCCTCACTGCCAGTTCACCAGCACCTCCCCCGTCTCTCTCCTGCAGGGGCACCTGGTCGACCGGCCTGCCCAAGCGGAACGAGGCGAAGACGGGGGCCGACACCACGGCCGCGGGCCCCCTGTTCCAGCAGAGGCCGTACCCCAGCCCGGGCGCCGTGCTCCGCGCCAACGCCGAGGCCACCCGGGCCAAGGAGTGAGCCGCCCCGCACCGCGACAACCCCACGGGGAGCGCGTCTGCCCGGGTTTCTGCTTCCTGGTTTTTTATTGGTTAACTGAACTAATTACACACGTCGTTGGATCAGCTGTCACTGCTCTGCCGAATGCAGGCTCTTCGCTGGTCATTCTCTCCACCGTTTTCTCGTTGGTGTGTTTTTGAAAATACCCCATCCATACCATCGTAACAACAACAAAGATGATAATCTGGACGGTGCCTCTGGTAAAGCTCCCCTTCAGAGCCTTGCTGTATCCAGGAGCCTGCCTGCGGGAGAGCTTTGCCATACAGCCCATCAGGAGCGAGTGTCCCGGTGGGGTACTTCCTCTCTGCATGCTCTCGGGTTTGTCTGCGTCTGTGCGAGGGGCTCCCCGCTTGGTCCCCTGGAGCAGCGAGAGGCTCCCCAGTCCTACTGCCCCGCAGGGCCCTGGACCTTCATCAGGGGGGCAGCTGAATCCTGTGTGCGCCCTACATGAGTCCTGCTTAGAGCAAGATTCATTTAGGGAGAAGAAATGAGAAGCAGGATCTGGGAATCTGTGTCCCAGGAGACGCCCTTGGTTAGCAGGCTGGTAATCTAGGATTTACGCTAAACGTCCCCTAACCGAATGCGTGTATCATCTTAAAATGTGTGACTAGCAATTTAATGTGATCCGCAAATATTATTTGGATTCAACTGGCTCAGCTTAGGATACAAACCCTGTGCTGTTTGCTGTATATTCTTTTCTATTTTGATAATTTTTCCAAGAATGATCAAATCTCTGAGTTAGGTGTGTTGAATATACACTTCAGAAGAAACATCACTTATTTATGTTTGTTTTTTAGAAAAATAAAGTATTCAGGTTTTGGATACGGATTAAATGTTTTTGGTTTCCTATTAATTAAATGATTATTCATGACTGATAATAGCCAGTGTCTATATGCATAGCCACTAAATGAGACATTGATTGGGCACACGTGATTAAATTGCACATTTTTTATGTTCAGTGTCTTTAATTTGTGCGTTTCAGAAAAGGGAGAAGCTGTCCTAACCTAACGTTTAACAGCAAAGCTCCCACCTCAAGGTGCGTCATGACCACATCTCGGGCAAAGAAGACAACACTTTGAACACAGGGTTACAGTAAAATACACAAGATAACTGCTTCCATTATCTACTGAAAAAATAGATTTGTAATTCTATGTGGCCATTCGAAATTGAGGAGTAAAAAAAAAGTATTGGACAAGTCCAAATTAAAAAGTTTAAAACATTACACTTTTTATTTTAAAACATTGGATACTCAGGAGCTGCAAAATCCATTTCTTCAACCAGTAATATATCAATAGATTAACAGAGCCTCTTTTACTGAAAACGAACTGCAGACTGATCTTTTATATAAAATGCATCACTAATGCCTACAGGAGGGTTAATATCTTCTGCATTCCTAGAGGGTCACCTGCAGTCTGAAGAGAAGGTGTAAAACAGAACACATGAGTAAGGAGGCTCGGTTCTGATCCCAGATCCTGTACCCGTCCCGTGGGCAGTACTTGCATCTAGGTTAAGACACTGGGTCCTCTCCTGTACACAGCTCCTCAGGCTGTCACCCAGACTGTTCCTGCAGCAGGAGGGAGAATTTGTTTTTCTACAGTGTCTACATCACCCATAGCCCCGCCCCAGTTCTGAAGAGCCACAGGCCCCCGGGTTTCCACGTCCCCTTAAATCGGCAGCACCCCAAGAGCTAGCAAACCCTCCAAGAGCTTCTCCACTGTAGCCAATCAGTAGTTGGGGTTGTGAAGAGCCCAGCTGTGGGGAATGGGGCAGTCCTGGCTACATCATTGGTTCAGGAATGTGGCGTTATCCTCTCACAGTTCTTATAGTGACTGTAAACCTTACCAACTGTCTTACTCTGCCCTGGAACACACCTCTGCGTGATTTCCAATAAAACACCATGTTAAAGTTGCCGGTCGTGCTGTCCATCTCTGCCAAGGTCAGCTACGAAACATGTGTCTGCCCAGCTGTGCCAGCGGTCCTCCTGGCTCTGCCCGTGTCCAGATGACTTCTCTCCTCTTTCTTCCAGCTTTTGCCTGTTTTAGGAAACCCCCCCTGCCCACTCCACTGCTCAGGTGTGTTAACACAACAGTCAGGGAAAATCAAGGGAAGCTTGATTAATTCTTGAAGACATTGTTTATATATGTATTATACATGTACTTTCACAAGTTACCATTAAAAAAAAAAACTTTTAAAAACAAACTGTACATTATATCCACCTTGTACGCCCTCCTGAAACCCGACACTCCTCCGAGTTCCTCTTGCACAGTAAGCTCTCCAACGACGTTCCAGGGCTTTCTGCTGCAATCCGGGAGTGTCAGATGTAACACTGCAGTCAGTTACCAGAGACTCGGGCAGCTCACCCACAGCGGGGTGATCCGTCTCCCTTGTAGGTGATGACAGCCTGGGGCAGAGTTTTTAGCTCTGTGAGTGTGAACGTAACATTTCCGGCCAGTCAGTGAGGTCCAGAGCGGCTTGGACTAGTTTATTTACACGAGGATCTGTGCTCTGTCTCCCTGCAGAGCCTGCCTGCCTGGCTTTTACACCAGCGGCACACCCACCAGGGGAACACACTGTGAGCACTGGCTCCCACCAGTCTTTCTCCACATGGCAGGGCTGCTGTCGGTTCACTCTTGCAGAGTCTCAGCTCCGCCCCCCCGCCTGCTCTCTCCCTACCCGCTGGTCCCTGGTGCGAAGGAGGTGGCGGAGGAAGTGCGGGCAGGGGGTTGGTCATGTCAAGGTCACACATCCGTTCCTCCCACGTAATGGCAGATGGCGTCGTAGTCCAGCTTGAAGACCTGCTCCTCGTACCTCTCCAGCTGAACCAGCGCCCTGCACTTCTCCTTGTCCCGCTGCAGAATATGGCCCACCTGTGACACACACACCCCCAACAGATTACAACGGGGTTCACAAAGGGCCAGCACGCTCCTCGGGATCCCCCTTCGGAGCACAGCGCTCCCAGTAGGAACGTACATAAACCAGACTCAAAATACCATTAACGGTTTGAATGCTGACTCTACAAATAACACTCAAAACCACCGCGACAAGAACATGAAAGGGTTACAAACGAGAAGAGGCTCTTCTGCTCGTTGCTCACTGGGTTGCTAGTATCTGACTGATTTCAACCAGCTGCTTCTTAGCGGCAGGCAACATGGCCAAGGTAGCCCGCGACTCGCGTGCCCTCTGCTCGGGAGCTCGGGGTGTTGCACAGTGCCCCTGGAGACGGAGTGAGACAGTGTGAGAATGCTGCAATGAGAAAGGGAGTGGGACAGCCAGGCCCCCGTGCCCCCCAGGATGAGAGCTGCTGGGGTGTGGCGAACGATGCCAGTAACGTTTCAAGAACGGTCCAGCTGGTGGCAGCAATCAAAGCTGGGAGCAGGAGAGCAGACCTGCTCGCTCGTGCCCGGACACCAAAACCTGCAGCTTCCCAGTGCTCCATCTGCACACCCGCGCCACGTGCATGCCGCTGGGCTTTAAACCGACTCCCTTTCCACAGCAAACCGAACTCGGTACAAAACGAGTCTCTGCACCTCACATACACGCTCCGTCTGCTGCCGGCTGCTCTCCTCCCCTTACCTGTCCCCTGTGTTTCCCCAGCACCACCATGATGGAGTCCGACTCCGACTTCGGGACGATGGTCTCCAGCATCGTCTGCTTCACATCTGGAAGTTATAAAATATAAATCACGTGGCAGCCAACCACAGGGACATCTGTCTGAGCACCACTGTCCCTTCTGCATGGGGTTGGGCAGGCAGCCCAGGGTTCGACTGGGGATGCAATTTGGTGTACCGCTGGGGGAAAAAAAAAAAGACTCCCTTTCCACAGCAAACCGAGTTCGTCCATGTTTTGTTACAAAACGAGTCTCTGCACCTCACATACTTTTAGGTCAACCACCAACAATGACAGCTCAGTCTACTGCAATATTAAAATGGGCGTCAGTAGGAGGCGGCTAATCTAGCAGGATGTCCAATCCCATGCTGGAGTCAGAGGTGCCGAGCACAGGGACAGATGGACAGAGCGAACCGGGCGTCAGTCTCAGCGCCTCCAGCAGGACGAGCGGGACCTGCAAAGACTCACCCTCCAGCAGTCTGCCCTCGTCTGTCCGGCACACACAGGACTCGGGGGTCAGGACGTCCTCGATGATCATCTGGAGGAGAAAGAGCCAATCAGCTGTAACTGAAGCGCCGGTCCGGGCGGTCCAGGGCACTGCTGAGGTGACCCAGTGCTGTCTATAGCCTACTGCCTCTACTGGCCGAACTGCACCCTCACCCCTGACAGCCGCTCTGCCTAAGCTGTCCTGAAACGAGGTGCAGCTGAGGGAACGAGTCCCTGATGCAGAAAAGGTTAGGAAACACTGGTGTGGAGCCCCAGTCCAGTCCACGACACGGCCATGCTGACTGGTGGGGTGGCATGTGTACCTTGGAGTTATAATATTTCCCTTCCTTGAACTTCTTGTCGATGAAGCGGACGCGCAGGTCCCTCTGCAGCCAGGAGAGGGCACCAGGGGGCGGCGGATGGGGCTTCTCTCTGTGGGAGGAAAGGGCTCGATCAGGGACAGCACCACACACTCTGTCCTGCATCCCATGAAACAGCGCCTGCTTCTAACACTGTTCACACGCCTTAAACCGTCGTGTGGATTGTTTCATTTCTGCTTTTAATTTGAATCTTTGATTTACTTGCTGGATTCTAATTTGACATGTAATTTGTGTTTTTCTTTTCCTGCTCCGAGATGCCTTCCAGAATCTAAATCGTCTTGCAGAAAAAAAAATTCAAGCGCTACCAAACAAAAAAAGGCCGCTGCTTCTTTCAAGCTGAGCTACATGCAAACTCAAGGCAGGCGAGTTTCAGTTTCCCCTTACTCGGGACTGTATTTCCCAGGAGTGGATTAGTCTCAGAAACCAGCTGTGGGCTCTGGGCCAGAGAAGCAGTGCGCTGGCTTTGGGAAGGAACGAGGTTTGCTCAGCTGCTGCTTTTGGGTCCTTATAAAATACCTGGAGTCTTGGGAGTTAATAATACATAATATATTTAGCAGAAGCCCAGAGGGTTGCTGTCTGCAAGACAGAACACACTCAAATGGACACGTGTTCAGGTGGCTCAGGAGTGGGTCGGCCTCGGCTAGTCAGGAAGCCAGCTGCGTGTCAATATTAACTACATTTTTAACCCACAGGAGTGGAGAAGATCATGGCAAAGATTCTAATAAATACTATATTTATTAGTAATACTAACTACATGAACCCACAGGAGTGGTGAATTACCCACAGGGCCAATCAAACATGTTTTTTTCCCCCAGTTGTGGAATTATCTTCTCACTGAACTAACCCATTAGGCCAGGTGTGTCTAATTTTCATGCCAGCAGGGGGGGTTCACACAAAGCCCCTACCATCCACCATCATAACGGCAAACAACGCACAGGAAACATCCATGCCCGCACTGGCCCTCGGGCGATCACGCGGAGCTCCCGCTCGCGGGCCAATCGGAACAGCCAACCGGCCAGCCCGGGCTCTGACCCACCTGTCACGGCTGGAGTCGCGGTGCTTCCTCTTGCGCTGCTCCTTCTCCCGGTCTTTGCCGCGGTCGTGCTCCCTGCCCGCGCGGGCCTCCGGTTCCTGGCTCTCCCTGTCCGTGCCCCTGCCCTCGGCGCCGTCCTGCCCGTTACTCCGCCTGGCCGCCTCCTCCGCTCTCTCCTTCTCCTTGTGGGCTTTGCCGAGGCGGCCTGGGTCAGAGAGAGCAGGCGGTTACGGAGAGATGGCTGTGCGTGCTGCTCCGGAGGCTGCTGTGGTTTAACCGCTGTACTGACGCGCCAGATCCCGTTACTCTGTTACACTAAGTACTCGATCGCTCACGTCAGATCCGACGAACCCAACTTTTTGGGGCCCGGCTCCTTCATTAGCACCCGAGACCACTGGCCGGAGTGCTCGTGGGAACACACTGCTCACAGGACGCAGGATCACTCCTGTCCTCCACACCCTGTATTGGCTTCCAGTTCAGTACTGGACTGATGCTCAAACTGCGCTTGCAGGTTGTAACTGCATAATCACCTGTAAGGGAGGCTCCCTCTTGTACAGCTTCTACAGCATGAAAAAGAGCATGGAGTCTTCACAGCTTTGTAAATAACATTTACTATTTGCAGCTGTTTAGGTATTACTATATTTATAAAATAATCCTTACACTTACATTGCCCATTTCTGGACACTCCACTCAAAGTGCTTTACAGGCAATGGGGTTCAGTTCCTGACCTGGGGTGCTGTCTGTGTGGAGCTTGTATGTTCTCCCCATGTTTGTGTGGGTTTCCACTGGGTGCTCAGGTTTCCTCCCACAGTCCAAAGACATACTGGTTGGTATGAGGGAAGGAATCTAAGAATCAACCTTCCAGTGCAAACACCGCCAGAACGACGCAGTGACTACGTTTACAAGAAAACTGGAGAGGAGCCAACTGCCGAGACTTACTGAGGTCCCTGCTGTACTTGTCGTACTCTTTCCGGCCGACCAGGTGCAGGGAGTACTGGCTGATTGTCACGGTCTTCCCACCGATGGCGAGCTTCACCATGACCCGCGCATTGTCGGGGTCCACCCCCTCGACCTGGAGCACAGAGAGCCACAGCATGGGGCACAAGGAAGACGAGGAAAGGAGAATTGCTACTCTCTCGCCGTGTCCTGCCCCCCAGTTAGTCCCCCACCGCACAGCACTTTGAGCCACTCCCAGTCTTTTCGGGCTGCAGGCTCTCGTGCATCAGACAGCAGCTGCTGCTGCTGCTGGATATTTCACGCTTAACGTCTGAAACTTGTACGAGACGTGAAACGCGAGTTGAAGCGCACATACATGGGATACGCTTTATTATTTACAATCAACGGTTGTTTGTTTTCCTTTTCTCCGGGCAGCCAGAGAGACCACCACCTGCAATCGAACCAAGTAAGACACCAAAGAAACCTTCTCCAGTCTAACGATCGTTGAGCTTCGCAGTTACACTCTCTTGAAAGTAAATGAACACGTACATGGATGGGCGGTAAGTGGTAAAACCTGGCCTGGATGGAGTATGACATGGATCGTACCACTAGGCAATAGCAGCCCTATTCCCCCCCTCCCCCCACCGGCCTACCTTGCCATAAAGGTCCTTGTGGGGCCCCATCTCCACCAGCACACAGGCCCCCGTCACCAGCTCCCGCGGCTCCTCTTCGGCCCGCTCCTCGCCCGGTTTCGGGGGTCGGCTGGGGCGGCTGGGGTCGAGGTCGCTGATGGCCGAGCGGTCTGCCCCCAGGCCCAGGCCCTTGGGGCGCAGCTGGTGCTCGATAGGCTTCACATCTCTGACGCAGACAGGGGAGAGACGAGAGAGACGAGGGCTTTTTTAATCGACGGAGAGCTCTCTGTGACGTTCAGACGGGGGCACAATAACACAGTAATCTAGTGTGTTTTGGGGGAAACTACACACTTTAATATGGCGGGACCTTGTCATACACATCCAGTTACAAACTTCTGTGCTGACACACCTGTAACAAGACAGCAGCCCATCACTCAATCGATTAATAATCATCTGTCAATCAGCACTCTAATTTGTTGTAATGCCTTTACCCAGCACCATCCCAAACCTCTCAGTAAAGTCTGGTGACAGTATGGGTTATACTAGGTGTACACCGGCACAGAGAACGACATCACATTCACAGACTCATGTGATCTTTTATTATGTGCCCACCAAATGCGGCGACGCCAACTGTTTGAATCTGCGATTGTGGGACAGCACAGGAGAGAAAGAGGGCCGGAGGACAGGTTCCCCGACATGCCCAGCGGTCACGGACGCTCTGTGCCCTACGCTACGGGGTTAGCGCGCAGCACGGCGGGACCACCCGCCTCTCGCCAGCGGCACTGCAGGAGGCCAGCTTGACGCAGGAGTCCCTGTTTTGCCAACCGCTGATGGGACCCTGGTCGCCTGGCACCCACGCTGCCTTGGCAGTGAGGTACCAGTCTCAGCCCCCACTCAGAGGACCCCGGTCACAGGCAGCTAGCGCGTCTCGTGTTCTTGATGGATGTGGACGGCTCGGCCTTATGCGCCTGTACCTCCAAGCAGGGAAGCGGGGCATGAAGTCACAGGCCAGGGGGACAACACTGGGCAGAAGCCACAGGCACGCGTCATCACGCCTGAGGCTGATCCGGGTTCGAACTTCTCCCAGGTGGAGCTGGGAGGAGAGGCAGGACCGTAGGCCAGCCGGGGGCCCGGTCACGCCAAAAATGAGCCTGTCTGGCTGCAGACCCCCCGTTATTAGAAGCTCACACTGCAGCTTGTGCGGAGACGTCAGGGCAGCGGACTCGTGACTGGGAAGGTTGCGGGTTCAGATTCTGGTTGGAGCACTCCTGCTCCGAGCCCTCAATCACCTTGCTTCTCTCGAATCGGTTCAGTAAAATTACCCAGCTGTATGAAAGGGTACAAATGTAAGTTGCTCTATATAAGGGCGTCGGTGAAAATGAACTGAATTCCTGAGGCTTGGATGAGTGGACAGCAGAGAAGCTCCCAGCCAGAGCAAGAGACCACCCAGTCATTCAAGTTCACGATGGAACGACCAACCCAGGCAAGCGAATATTATCCTAACTGCATGAGGCTGAACGTCTGTGAAATGCCAAAAACATGAAACATAAAATCCAGCTGATGTGGGCAACACTCACTGTTTGAAGGTCCGGCCGATTCCTTGTCCCTGCTTCCAGCCCATTCCTTTCAGCATGGCCATCCCATAGGCTTCCACTGGGACGTTGTCATAGTCCGCCTCTGTGGACTAAAGCACACACAGGGCTCCTTGTGACTCGGCACCGCACGATGAGGCCTGAGCAGCTTCTGGAGGGCTACACCTCCAGAGGATTTCCACCTACAACACCCCTGTCCCTGGTACCTTTGTTGTGGCAATTGACTCTTTTATCAGATGAATGAAGTATCCTGCTTGCTGAGGTATCACCCTCACGAATAATCACAACCGAAGCGCCGAGTCATTTTTAAGTTGCAACAGCTCTCCTTTACATAAGAAGCAAAAACATATACCCTCAGCTGAGCCACCTCAGTGGCGAGACAAACAAGCTACAATTAGTGTTTTGCCAGCAGCAAATTCCCAAATCCTAAAGACGACCTCCCTCTTACCTCAAACCACTTTCATGTCACTAGCCAGCTGTAGCATGAAGAGTATGACTGGCTGCAGAAGCTCCCCCTAAACTTCTGAGGCGAAAGCCCACCAAACGCGGCTCATATTCGCACAACCGAGCTGGAAATTATTCTCCTGCCGCACTAGTGCCAGACTGATCAAATCGTCAGCTGAAAAGCACGAGTCCTGCTTCTCTACATAAGGATGTGCGTGTATAATGCAGGAATAGAAGTCAGGACTCCCGCTGCTCAGCCATTTTGGGATTTACTGTGCGCAGAAGGCTCCTGCAGCTGCCAAAAAAATAAAACACTGCATCCGGCCGACGCATCACCGTCCCAGCAGTGGTGCAGCCGAACAGTGAACACGTTCAATATTCCTGCAGCTCCAGGTTTTTCCAAGACTTTTGCTCCAAATAAAGTGAGCATCACCTGCAGAAAACCTGACGTGGCTTACCCTGCTGCACACCAGCCGTCTGTCCCTCGGACCTGTTTCGTGTACCAGCGCAAGACTGGGATTTAGCAGCACACTGAATGTCTGGTGGAACAGGTAACTCTGACGTCAAACTAATGCCATGTTCCCTTCTGCCCAGAAAGAGCCAGCATCTGTGTCTAAGAGGCTACAGCACTCGCACAACAGCTGGGAAAGAAAGTGAGAAGGGCAGGGGATGGCTCCAGGAGCTGCCTTGGGTATTTCACAGTTTGAGGGTTAAAAGTCTCTTATCTCTTAGAGTGGGTATTGGCCATATGCACAGCAGCTCACTGTGGGCAAAACCCAGAAACCCAAGGAACACTTTAGGGCAGAACCGAGGAGGGATGTAACTTCAGGAGTTTCTGTGACGCTGCATGAGGGCTGTAGCTCTCCGACCTCGAGCACAGAGCAGAACTCTCGCCGGTGCTGCTGATCCTAGGAGCGGACGTGCGCCGGCTCCCCCTGGCTCGGCCAAGCCCAGAGCCGCAGCAACGCGCGCAGCGGCCTGCAGCCCTGCAGCCCTGCCTGGCTGCCAGCGCGTGCTGATGCCAGCAGCCCCCTCTCCCCCCCCCCCCCGCCCCGGAGGGAACAGGTCCGCCCGGCTGGGGGGTGCAAGAGTTCACACGGCACCGCCCCGCTGCGCTTGGGCACCCTCGGGCTCACTGCCTTTCTGCTTTGTGTGATGTCTTCCGGATTTTCATGGTTTTTTCGTCTCGGTATGGTGGCAGACGGAACAAAAGCAGCACCCGAAGGTGCTTGATATCCGTCTGTGAGGGGAGTGAGAATCCTTGCACCCCCAGAGCCAGAACAACAGGACAACACGGGCAAGGGGCTCTTTGACAACCTGTCCATCTACCTCCACTCACACAGTAGGGCGAGCGCAAGCAGTGGGCTGAGCTCTCTATCCCTGCACCCTCCTGTCCAGACGCGTGCTCCCCGCGCCAGAGAATCTCATCCTGAACCCCGTCAGGCAAGGCAAGAGGACAAAAAGGGGAAACAAACCCTAGATTAATACATGTAGTACACATTCACACAAGTACTCATGGATGCACTCATGCCTGCGCACCCATGTTCTGTACAGACCGAGGAACACTGTGGACAGTTTTCCAGCAGCAAGGAGCCTGTGCTCGTCAGACACTGAAGAACTGGCAGCTCTTTTATTCTGCTAGTGAACTGTGCCGCCATTTAGACAGTATGAAGAGCACAGGCAATAGATGCCTGTCCAGTTACCCAATTATCTCCCTCTACCTACTGCATATATAAACGCACTAGGTGCAACATATACAGCCACGTAATCACCAGAGAATCTGAAAAGCACATTTAATCTCCTAATTGCCCCTAAAATCCTACATTAACAATGGCGGTCCCTTCCAACTCTTAATTAAAATGGCACTAGGGAAAATAATTAATCAATACCAAAAAGAAAAGGTCAGAAAATGAAACTGCACTAGTGCATAGTGAAAGCATTTAACTGTTACAGCCGCAGGAGAGGATAAATCAATTTGTGGGAAACTCAGAGAATGACAGTCCCCAGGACTGACAATATTTTTAATGGTTCTCAAATGCTGAGTTAGTTAGTTCTGCTCTGTGAAGCAGGGGCTGAGGCGGCAACTCACAGACTCGGGCCGCAGGTCCACTTGGATCTTGTCTCCGTCCTCGTAGCCCTCAGGAACCTTGTTCTGCATCAGCAGCGGGATGGACAGGTTCAGGTCAGCCGCTCCGCCATTTTTCCACAACTCCTGCTGCCGCTGGGACTCTGGGGAGAGAGAGACAATAAGAGAGGGTGGAAATAAGACAATAAGATTCCTACGCCAACTGCAAAACGATGTAACTCTGGAGAGACCCAGGCAGCTGCAGGATCAAAGTGCTTTTATAAATCACCGTTAAAAAAACATTTTAGTGAAAGATTCCAATAACAGCCCGGATGCATTATTTTATTTAAATAAGAGCACATCCCTTCACAAACATGGTGTCCATGAGACAGTGACACATAATGCTTTTCCATTCAACAGGAGTAATTAAAGAAACTAAAATAATGGTTGTAAGAAACCTCTTTGAATATTTTCTTAACAGGTTTCTGTTAATGCTACCAGATGCACGCATTCATATATTAACAAACTATTAAAATTAGGCTGACAGTTTACCATGCATTTTAAATTCCCAGCAATGCCCTTTGGAAAGAAAGCACTTTAACGATAACCTCGAATGAGGAGTTTTAGCAGCGGTCAGGGAAGAAGATTGGGGTGTAACAGGAGGACTGGGAGGAGAATAACACAAAGAACAGCAGGGGACAGAAACAGGATTGGTGCTCAGCTGACGGAGCAACTTCAGGCTTCAGACAAGCAGTGGGTTCTTGTGCACTGGCTGGTTACTGGTGGAGCGAATTGTACCAACTTACTACACTGAGAGGTTAAAGGAAGTGCAGTTTTTCTTTTAGTCTTGAACAGAAAAGGCTACCAGGGGACCCGATTAAAGTATTCAAAATCTTCAAAGGCACTGACAGAGTCAACCCAGTGGACTTCAACAGAATGAACACCGACACACAAACTAGAGCATTCATCCATCGATCCATTTTCCAACTGTTTTGTCCAATTCGGGTCCGGGGGAGGTGGATATCATCCCAGGAAGCAACAGGCACAAGATGGGTTACACCCTGGACGACATGCCAGTCCATGGCAGGGCACAAAAACACAAACACTGTGCCATACACACACCCACACCAGGACCAATTTTCCCAGAAAAATGGACTCCAAAAACCAGAGCACCCAGAGGAAGCCCACACGAACGTGGGAGAACGTGCAAACTCCACACAGACAGCCTGCAGGAATTAACCCAGGATCCCGGAACTGCATGGCTGCAGTGCTCACCACCGTGCCACCCAGCTGTGTTAACGCGTGCAACAGCCTTGAAGCTGGTGAAACCCGAAACGGTCCAGCGGGCTACGCCGGGAGAGCCTGACGCACGTACCCTCAATCAGCTCCTTGACGGCCTGCGACTCCACAGCATCCTCCTCCCTGGGCGGCTGCGGACAGGTCTCGCTGGCCGTCCTGCTGGCCCCTTCGCCCTTGTACCACCGGTTCTTGTGGATCAGCGGGATGACCAGCTCCTTGGGCTTCTCCACGGGTCTGGTGCTGGACGCAGAACCGCAGACGACACGCCCGAACCCAAGCGCACCGAGATGCAGAGTCAAAAGCAGGCAGGAAAAGACACCAGAACATCCCGAATCAAGTCAACACAAGAGAGGCAAGACATACAACCAGAAAGAAACAAAAAGCGAAATTACTACACTTCAATACTACAATACATTTTGCACCCCGAGGTTAAGTTTTGAAAGTCTCTGAGACCCCGGTACCCTGTGTAGAGCGCTACTCTCGGCCATACCTCTTCAACTCCTTTCCTTCTACGCCGGTCAGATAGTCTTTCTCCTCCGCCTTTTCGGCGGAGCTCTGAACTCTGAACTTGCTGACGGTTTTGCTGAAGCCAAAAGACACGGGGCCGGCGGCGGCGGCCTCCTTTTTTTTGCTCCCATGTCCGACTTCCCCGTGTTTCTCGCCGGCATCACTTCGTAGTTTGTCGGGGTCCGCCATTTCTTCCTCCTCAGGTCCCGAGCCGCGACAAGCCGGCAGCCAGCTCGCGGGTGCCCCTGGCGAATGTAGTCCTTTTCATCCTGCTCAGGCGTGCACGGTAACGAACGTTATCGACACCAGGGACTACAACTCCTACAATGCAACCTTAGTTTTTCGGGTCACGCAAGGTCACAGCAGACTATCACTATGGAGACTAACCAGGTTGTTGGATTTTTCTTAGCGCTGACTATTTCCAGTTACTCTACTGGAAACAGAATCGTTACAGTTTAAAACGATTACAGTTACAGTCATTATATTTTTTGTCATATACTGTATTTAGAAAATAAACGTACGGCTCCACAGTTATGTTGCCTTTTTGAAGCACATTTTTTTTCCTTCTCTGTCGCTTAACGCATCTGCTTACAGAATGATATTGATAACAAGCGAAATACTCTAAATAATTCAACTATGCCCACATTATTATATTTTGAAGGTCGGTTTTGATTTTAGGAATTAAAGGAGAGAACAAGCCCCAATTTGCCAGAGCACGAAAAAATATTCACCAAGGCGGGCGGCGGAAATTAGTAGGTATACAAAATGAGGATAATATTTTTATTATCGCTTTATGTAGGTCAGGTCAAGAACGCGTACTGGCGTCGTTTGTCTTGAATGTATTAATTTATTCTTCGTTACAAGCGCGTTTGACCTTCAGTTTCCCCCCACTCGCATTCAGCGTGTCGGTTTTATCGCTGTTCTGTACTGTAAAAAATAAAAGTTTTGTTGTTTTTTTTTTTGTTTGTGTGTGTTCATTTTAAAAGCCGAGCTCCCTAACTTTCCCTCTCCTGCTGCCCACCGTTATCACTGGACGGGGATTAATTCGACGTGTTTGGAGGCAAGAGATTTTAAAGCGAAGCGGTGCGGTTGTAGATCTGTACAAACACACACACACAGAGAGCCAGCACACACACACACAGAGAGCCAGCACACACACACAGTACACCAGCCTCGTCCAATCCCTTGCCTGTACAGGCGGGTCTCCGTTTTTTTTTCTCTTCTTCTTCTGTTTCTCTCATTATCTCGCCGCCGCGCTGTTTATTGTAGACTGTAATGAAATGTAATGCAATTTCTGACCTGTGTCCTATCGCCCGTCTCAGGCATGGCGACCTGCCGCAGGAGCAGGAGAGTGAACACCTTTCCCTCAGAACAGTAGCACCGCCGGTCCGTGTGTAATCCGAGCATAATCATCATGATACAAAAACGGCGCTAAGGAGCATCACAGCCGCAGGTGAATGTGAATATATAAGTAATATCTGGAGAAGTACGGATCCGAGACGAGGGAAATAGGTTGTAACGATGAAGGTAAGGTTTTTTTTTTTTGTTAAAGACATTTCTGCTTACCGACGTTATGTGTTGTCATTTTCTCATAGCGGGGTGACGATGAAGATGGGGTTTTTTTTATAAATATATATATATAAACGGGGACAGGGACCGATTTTTAAAAAACGATTTATGTCAAACGGACGCGTTTGTTTCGACCGCCCCCCCAAGTTCAGTCACGCGTCTCGCGGGTCGTCGGCTGTCCGCGACTTCCAAGTGTGAAATTAATATTATATAGTAATAATCCGCTGTTATATACACGGCCTGCGTTTTTTTTTTAAATAACACACACAAACAGAGGGAGAGAGGGACGCGGGGGTGTAAAAATAATCCATTTAGTCTCATCCCCGATAAGGGACCCCGCTGCGTTACTGATCGGGGTCAACCGCCCGGGTCAGGTCGATGTACAGTAGAATAATAATATATGGACGTGGTATTTATTTTATTTTGATCAGCTGCTTTTCGTCTGGGCGCCCAAAGCGTTTATACGAGCCTGTCCGACGTGTGACGGGCCAGGAAGGTTGCTGAGGCGGAGTGGTTTTTTTTAACGCAAGTGTTTGATTTTGTAGGCTTGCCGTATAGACAGTGCACACACGATGTGGTCGTGCATTTCACACGTCTGTGTCGTGAGGATGAGTACATTTCATGCACGGAGCTGTCATGTATACGTCTGCAAGGATGTCTGCTAATAACGTAATGCGGTGTGCCCGTTGGAGTGTGTGAAATTGTCAGTTTGGAAGAATAATACCGTGTTCAGTTTCATTTTTTTTTTGCCACGAACGCAGCGATTATGTTTTTTTTCGCAACCTGGTGTGTGTGGTGTCTGATCCGTGTGAGGTTGGGAGGAGAATCGTCGTATCTCAAATTCTCCAATTAAAAAAAATAAAACATCCCAAGTCATTGGCATTCGGCGTTTGTTTTTTTCCCCCCTCTACTGTCAAGACGATTGGTGTATTTCTGTGTGTAAAATCTCACTGCTTCCCGTAACTGACGACCCGGGCTCGTTACCAATGCCGCGTTGAAAAAAACAACAACAACAACAACAACACAATTTAGCCGTAATAAACCGTGGAAAAGGACGGGATGGGTACACTGTAATTAACTCCGCAGATTTTCCGGCGCATTTACTAGTACGGAGACAGACCAGCACTAGGGTTTGCCACATTAATGAAAGGGGGAGTGTAGCTCTGTAAACATGTGTCAGTAAAACGGTATTTATCGGGTTAGACCACGGTGTGGTTCCTCCTATACCGCGATATGTTTTTAATTTACCGTCCGTGGTGACCGGATAATGCCTCTGTTTCCGCCGGGCCACCCTGAAAGCTATTTAAACGAGCCACAGCTGAGCCCGTCTGCCTTACAGTACAGGGAGACACAGTGTTGCATCTGCGATTCCCGATTACCGTGAAACGGATCGGGCCAGTGCAACACTAACCCCTCCCCTGGTTATACCCGGAGCCATACCGTGTTTTATGGGGTGGTTTTACAACACGGTGGATGTTGAATCATTAACTCCCGCGGACAGAAACCTGCGCAAATGAAGAGCGATCCCTATCCTCTAGTCTGAAAAACTGAAAGTGACGTTTATCAAGCATTGGAAATGATCTTTTTCGAGGTGTTCCTGGGTTAGGCGCAGCGTGTTTCTAGCTAAATGGGTTGCCTGGTAGTATTTCCAAGAGAAAGCTGTGGGGTTCGTTCTTCCAGACAAGTGATGGGTCGATCAGAGGTGTTCCTAGTGTTTTCCTGACGGGGTTCTAAACTTATATGGAGATTGTAATCCATGTGCCCCCCTTTATACAGGTTGACTAATGACTGCCCGACATGGTGGTGTTCTTCCTGATGGGGAAATAAAACTGGACTGGCTGCTAGCCTTTCATATTGACTGTCCCCAGCTCAGCCCCGCTGCCTCCCACAGGTCCCTAACGAGGCTGTGCGCGATGAGGACAGACAGCGGTCGCCTGAGCCCAGACCCATGGCCTGCTCGCTGTGCCCATTGGGTAGAAATGTGCGTCTCCTGGACGTGTGTGTGGTGCGGTGCACCCCCATTGGTGTGACTCGGATCTCTGGGGGACTCTGCTATTGCTGGTTTAAGGGGGGGGGGGGGGGGCAGGCTTGAAGTTGGTCTTTTTTTAGCTCTTGTCACTTCCATCAGGATCATCAGAGACCGCCCAGAGTCCTCCCCTTCATTAAACACGCAGCCCTGATACCGAGACAGTACCACTGATACGAGGAGCTGACACAGACACGGGGCTGCCTGGGGCACCCTGGGCTTGTGCAGGTTTGGCAGGATCTCATGCAGATGTCTGATGCTGTATTTGTACCACTGAGGTGCGGAAGTGATTTATGAGAAACTGGTTAAATTGTCCTGTTTGGGGTCGTGTTCATAAGGCAGTGTTCTTATTGGTTCTGCACTGGCAGTAGCATTAGAAATAGTACTAGAGTATTTCGTTGTATTTCTTTAAAATAATTTTAATTCGGTGGCACCAAGGTGGCGCAGTGGTCAGCTGTGCTGGATTGTAGCACTTGGACTCTGAGTTCAATTCCAGACCTGGGGTGCTGTCTGTGTGGAGCTTGCATGTTCTCTCCGTGTTTGTGTCCTCCAACAGTCCAAACACATGCTGGTTAGCTGATGGGTGCTGGTAAGAGTGCGTGTGTGTCTATGTCTGTCTGTCCTGTGATGGACTGGTGTCCCGTCCAGGGTATACCCCGCCTTGTGCTCCAGCTGCCCCGCGACCCCGAATTAATAGAAGTGGTCAGAAAACAGACGGATGGGATTTTAATTCAGCCGGGCCTCATCGCATTAGCCAGACCAGACCGAAAAATCAAAACCAATTCATTTATTTTTTAATTTCATACATACTTGTGTAAAATCATCATCATCATCAGAGGAACTTTTTTTTACCTCTGTGTTTATATGTGTCTGTTTTATTTTTTTTTTTTACAATATATATTTTTTTCGAAAAAGGTTTTTGTGGAGGGCGAGATTCGCCTCTTCGGGCTCGTCAGCTCTCAGAGCTCGTGGCAGACCCGTGTTGTCAGGGGCACTGCTGGAGACAAGACTCTGAGAGAGTTTTTATCCTCCAGATGGCTTCACAGCGATCCGATCGTCTCAGCAGGATGTCACACTGGTGCCACTCGCTGTGCCTTTCACACCAAAGAGGACACTGGCTCGAAACATTGGCTGCGCTGCTTTAAAACTCCGTTAAGAAGATAGTCGCTTCTGTGTCCAGGCTTGTACAGTGATGCACTATAATAATAATAATAATAATAATAATAATAAGGAAAAGCGTGTATCTGGAAGGTGGGCAGTGTTTGACACATGATCAGCTTGAAGGTGGGGATGGGATCGGGGGATATCGGGTGTAGACCGGGACTCTGCACTGTTCGGGTCACCTTGCTGTCCCGTCCTGTCTGTGTCAGCACAGCCCCGGATACGGCACGCTCAGGTTACAGCCCGGCTCCACTGAGTCTCTCCTGGGAAGAGGGGGCCCTGCCTGACTCCTCATCCATTACAGTATTGGGTCCCAGTCCAGACCAGGATGAGCCCCTGCAGTCTGGAGGTCACAGGGGGTACCAGTCCAGGACGAGCCCCTGCAGACTGGAGGTCACAGGGGGTACCAGTCCAGGACGAGCCCCTGCAGTCTGGAGGTCACAGCTGGGGTCCCAGTCCAGGATGAGCCCCTGCAGTCTGGAGGTCACAGGGGGTACCAGTCCAGGATGAGCCCCTGCAGTCTGGAGGTCACAGGGGGTACCAGTCCAGGACGAGCCCCTGCAGTCTGGAGGTCACAGCTGGGGTCCCAGTCCAGGATGAGCCCCTGCAGTCTGGAGGTCACAGGGGGTACCAGTCCAGGATGAGCCCCTGCAGTCTGGAGGTCACAGGGGGTACCAGTCCAGGATGAGCCCCTGCAGTCTGGAGGTCACAGGGGATACCAGTCCAGGATGAGCCCCTGCAGTCTGGAGGCACATCTGGCGTCCCAGTCCAGGATGAGCCCCTGCAGTCTGGAGGTCACAGCTGGGGTACCAGTCCAGGATGAATCCCTGCAGTACAGAGGTTACAGACTGAACCCCGAATCTTGAATGAGCCTTAGCCGTTTGCAAAGTGACCAGCCTACTTGAACCTGGAAAGATCTGGTCATTAAACATTGAATTTGAACCACCAGTGATTATGGGGTGATTGGATGGTCGTACCGCTGTCTCACTAGAAGGTTTCTACTGTTGTTTTGGAGGGGCTCTAGAGTACCGAACATACAGATCCGTTTCACTACAGGCCTTTGCGAAGACAGAGCCAGCTGTTCAGAAATGCCGTTGCAAGATTCATCAATCAATGAAAAAATAATGAAAGCAGAGCCACTGTGGCTGGATCTTGAGGCTGAAGGAATTCAAGCGACTGAGAATCCCTCTCGTCTTGCATCTCTGTTCGTTTCACGCTCATGTGGCGAATAACTACGGGCTGCCTTTTCCAGCGAATGAAACAATTGATTTTTATAGGTTTCGGCCTCCGTCTCGGGCAGACAACTTGCGGCGTCCGAAAACACGGGCGTCCGATCGCCCCAGGCTGTTGTGCCGATTGGAAGGCAAGGCCGGTCCAACTTCAGCACGGCTCTGTCTGCTCACACCCATTCAGAATGGGGGTACCAGACTGAAATATCCAGCACCCAGAGACGAGGAGGAGCCCCGAGTGTCTGTTGTGTCGTGTGAAGATTTAGCGAGAGCACTCTCACCTTGCTCTCCAGCCAACCCGCTGCTGAAACCCTGTGTAACGAACAGTTCTGTCCGGACCCTATGCGGACGACACAATCCGAAGAAGTGGGGAAACACTAGGAAACAGTCATGCAGGAATACGGGGCTGAAAACAGGGGGGGCGTGTCCAAAGTGCGCTGGTGCACGGGGGAGGTGTGGCCGAGGCAAACAATCCAAAAGTAATCCATAGAGGGAATCCAAAAACGCAAGAAAGTCCATAGCCAGGAGGTCCATCCAAACAAGGAATTAAAAACACGAACCGGGTCGGAACCGGCGGACAAGGAACAGGAACAGAGGTTAAAACCTTAACGGGACCAGGCGCTTCCAGGTCCCGGACTCGCACGGTGCAGAAACCAGATGCAGAGCCAGGATGAACGTCAGCGCCTGGCTTTTAAGGTGGGCTGGGAAAAGGGGGTCAGGTGCACAGAATTAAGTCTGAAGTGAAAGGGCTGGAGCACCCTTAAGGAGGAGGGGCTATACTCGTGACACCCTGCTCAGCCACACCGGGCCCAGCCGGGCTCCATCAGAACATGGGACGGGTTCTGAGCAGGAGAAGTCTGGGGTGGCGATGGGCCCAAGGAGCTTGTCCTGGGTTGCCGCTCGGCCCGCTGGCTTCGTGCCCCCGCTGGTTGCAGGTGCTAAAATGACTGTTAGAAGAAGTGGGGCGCAGGCCCCGACACCGGCGAGGGGTCCCTCATCTCCGCAGCAGTTCCAGCCGAGCCTCGGCCGTCTGGCACGGGTACCCCAACACTGTGGCGGGGAGCACAAACCGTCTGCGGGTGGCAAACAGCTCTTTTTTTTTCCCCCCTTTCATCTTGGAAAGGTGGCAAGGCTAATCTCATCCAGCTGCTTCCTGAAAGAAAGCTTGTTCCATTCTCCGCCAACCCTTTGTGTAAAGGGGCCGCTCCTGTTCTCAGTGCTTAACACATTTCCCTATTTGTGCAATATTACAAATCCTACATATCCTGCGTTGCTGCTCTACGGCTGTGTCCTCTCCCCTGGCTGTGTCTGTTGCCCATATTAGCTCAGTCCAGTGCTGTTCCGAGTGCCACCTCTTCTCTGGATACCTGAAGACGGAAGTGCTCAAACTTTGTGCTCTGGAGATAAGGGCCCTTATTTCCCCTGTGGGCTAACTGCCCCTTCCCATGGTCAATGAATTAGAACAGTGGTTTGTGTACAGTTTGTACACCGGGAAAATCTGACCCCACTGCATAGACCGTAGCACCTAAACAGGATTTTCCAGTTTTCCCACGCTGATAGTTCTGCTCCCTGCGCATGCAGGTATGTGTCAGACCGAGCTGCGGGAGGCACTGCAGTGTTGGGGTCTGCTGCGTTTTGTGCCTGGTGTTGTGTCGCTTATGCATTCTCTTTTTGTCAGGGCCTTGAATTCTCACCCAGCAGCTCCCATAGAAATCCATCCGATCAGAGATTTCAGTGTTGTTCCTTTTTTTTTGAGGGGGTAATTAGATGCCCAAGTAATCCTACTTTTAAAGTGACCTTGCAGCCCAGATCTATTTCCAGTCACCAGAGGCAGTAGAAACTGACCTCTAATCGGACTGACCTCTGCAAAAATACCCACTCTCGACAGTGTGGTCCTCTGCCCACGTCTCCCAGTGTGAAATTACAGAAGGAGGAGAAATGGGAAACAAGGGCTGATCCATGAGAACGGGAAACCGCAGCCGGCCGGAGACTGCACCCTCAGCTCTTTTCATGGCACCGACTGGCACGGCCGCGCGCTCCCACACCAAGTACCCCCCCCCCCCCCCCGTTTCACCTCACGGCCGGGCTCACGCAGACACACCGCTAGCCTGGAAACGGAGGCCGCTGCCAGGGGGAGGAGACGGGGCAGGAAGTTCTGAGCTTCCTGGGCGGAGCGGCAGCTCTGTGGCTAAGGATCTGTAGCTGGAAGGTTGCCGGTTCAAATCCAGCAGCCAGCAGAGGAATCCTACTCTGTTGGGCCCCTGAGCAAGACCCTTTACCCCAGCTGCTCCAGGGGCGCCGTATAAATGGCTGACCCTGCGCTCTGACCCCCAGCTTCTCCCCTTGTCTGTGTGTCTCATGGAGAGCAAGCTGGGGTCTGCGAAAAGACAAATTCCTAATGCAAGAAATTGTATATGGCCAATAAAGTGATCTTACTGTCTTACCTAAGTTTCTGTGAGCCCACAGGACGGCGAGCTGCAGCATGATAGGGATTCACTGTGCTGTAGGCCGTTACAGAGATTCACAAGGCAGGATCGTTCAAGATTCCTATTCCTGGTGTTATAGGTGTCAGGCTGTGCCATTTTATTTGCTCTCAGCGCTGGGGCTGGGACAGTAGATTCCAGCGTGAGTATGTGAGTATGTGTTAAATGAATCCGTGCTCCAGTTTGACGGAGCTGTGCGCAGACCTGGTGCAGTCTGATGTCTCAGCTGCACCCCTACTGGATATTCTTCCCAACCACAACATGTGTGTCTTCTGCTCAAGCGCTGCTCAGCAGGGCGTGTTGGGGGTGTACTGTGTCAGCCCGACACGCCCTGTTTTGGAAAAGCCCCAGGGTGAGCAGGGATGAGAGAGGGAGCAGAGATGAGGGCTGTGTGTGTGTGCGTGTGTGTGTGCGTGTGTGTGCGCGTGTGTGTGTGTGTGCTTTCCTCATGTTCTGAAAAATCCCATACGCTCGGCTGGTGTTTAGTACTCGTGTGTGACCAGGCGGTCAGAGTTAGAAACATGTTCCTCTGCTTCTCTTCTTCTGTCTCTCACACACTTTCTCCCTCGGTCTCCCTTGTTCTCTCTCTCTTTCCCTCTTTCAATCACTGTTCCCCACTTTCACTCTCTCTATCTCCCACTTTCACTCTCACTCTCCCACTCTGAGACTCTCAGACCTGGTGCAGTCTGATGTCTCAGCTGCACCCCTACTGGATATTCTTCCCAACCACAACCTGTGTGTCTTCTGCTCAAGCGCTGCTCAGCAGGGCGTGTTGGGGGTGTACTGTGTCAGCCCGACACGCCCTGTTTTGGAAAAGCCCCAGGGTGAGCAGGGATGAGAGAGGGAGCAGAGATGAGGGCTGTGTGTGTGTGTGTGTGTGTGTGCGCTTTCCTCATGTTCTGAAAAATCCCATACGCTCGGCTGGTGTTTAGTACTCGTGTGTGACCAGGCGGTCAGAGTTAGAAACATGTTCCTCTGCTTCTCTTCTTCTGTCTCTCACACACTTTCTCCCTCGGTCTCCCTTGTTCTCTCTCTCTTTCCCTCTTTCAATCACTGTTCCCCACTTTCACTCTCTCTATCTCCCACTTTCACTCTCACCCTCTCCCACTTTCACTCTCCCACTTTCACTCTCTCTGTCTCCCACTTTCACTCTCTGTCTCCCACTTTCACTCTCTCACTCTCCCACTTTCACTCTCTCACTCTCCCACTTTCACTCTCTCTGTCTCCCACTTTCACTCTCTGTCTCCCACTTTCACTCTCTCACTCTCCCACTTTCACTCTCTCTGTCTCCCACTTTCACTCTCTCACTCTCCCACTTTCACTCTCTCTGTCTCCCACTTTCACTCTCACCCTCTCCCACTTTCACTCTCCCACTTTCACTCTCTCTGTCTCCCACTTTCACTCTCTGTCTCCCACTTTCACTCTCTCTGTCTCCCACTTTCACTCTCTCTGTCTCCCACTTTCACTCTCACCCTCTCCCACTTTCACTCTCTCTGTCTCCCACTTTCACTCTGTCTCCCACTTTCACTCTCTCACTCTCCCACTTTCACTCTCTCTGTCTCCCACTTTCACTCTCACCCTCTCCCACTTTCACTCTCCCACTTTCACTCTCTCTCTCTCTCCCACTTTCACTCTCACCCTCTCCCACTTTCACTCTCACCCTCTCCCACTTTCACTCTCTCTCTGTCTCCCACTTTCACTCTCTCTCTGTCTCCCACTTTCACTCTCTATCTCCCACTTTCACTCTCTCACTCTCCTACTTTCACTCTCCGTCTCCAGCACTGAAATTCAGCTTCAGAGAGCTGTATTGGCATGATTGGTGAATGACAGTGTTGCCAAAGCAGATACAGTCAACTCTTACATGAACACTTACAGACATTTACATTACAAACATATTACTGGACATTTACAGACATCACATAAAACAGACAACTTGACTGTGAGACAGGATACTGGGCTGCATTCCGACAGGTGTGGGGATTTTGGGATTGGATTTCTTATTGTGGGGAAGAATGTTTGTCTAATCCCAGAGTATTTCTCACAGTGCCGCAGAAGGTGCATCCCCGTCTGTGTTGCTCTCCGCTGGCAATGGGAGCACAACTTGTCCTCTCTGGACAGACAGGTCCAGAGACAGAGACAGCTATTTTATTTTGACTCCTCTTTGTTTCCCTGGCTCACATTGTGCCTGTATAAGCAGGACTTCTTTCAGGAGTCTGGGTTCTCTCTTGATAGAAAACCCCAAAGGACACACCATAGCAAAAGTTTAATTAAAAATCCTAATTATAAGCAGTTTTTAAATGAGAAACAAGATTCACTCTAATTAAAGAGCACTTGTCACATACTAATAACTTGCCTCCACACACATACATACACACACACACACACACAGTTAACTGTGTTTCTGTTTCTGAGGAATGTCCATGTGGGGCCCACAGTGGTGTTGGAGTCTGCTCCTTTGCGTGCCTGGTGTTTGTGCGGAGGGGGCTAACTCTAATGTGGCAGATCTGTGTGTGTGTTCCAGGCGTGAGCTGGCCTGAGGAAACTCCCGTCAGCAGCCGGAGAGATGATTAGGTTTCCGGGTGAGCGTCGGACGACGTGCTTATAACGCAGGGAGTTTGAAACAAGCCGGGAAGAAGAAATATAGAGGTTTGTATCCTGGACCGTGCAAGGTTTTCTCACTTCATTTACAGCTGCAGCAAAACTTTTGGTCTGAAAACCGCGAGGCGTTTAGAATTTGAATCCTGTCATCAGTCTGATTTAGACAAGAGTGCGCGTGTTGGAAGGGAGGGAGGGGTTCACCCTTCCTGTTGGCTTTCAGTGTGCAGTACAGTGCTGCCAGTCCCTTCCTCTCCTTATGTTGGAGTGCCCAAGGGCCCCTGTGCATTTCTCCCTCTGCCAGGGACTGCAGTGACCAAGGAGGAGAAGACAAACAGTACAAGGGGTGAGAGAGGTTCTGCAGTGGACTGGCATCCCATCCAGGGTGTACCCTGCCTTGCACTCATTGCCTGCTGGGCCCGGCTCCCCCGCCACCCTGAGTTGGATGAATTGGTTAGAGGATGGATGGTGAGAGAGGTGGAGAAGAAGAGAGAGGGACAGAGACAGGCACAGGCTGCAGCAGAAGGAGGTAGGGGAAGAGAGACAGAAGGAGGCAGTGGACATGCTCTGAGGGGCCTGTCTCACTGCTCACTGCAGGCCGGCATCCACCTGCCTGGGGCCAAATTCAGTGCGACTCCCTCTCTTCTGCTGCTTTGTCAGCAGCTGCATCACCCTGCAGCTCCCTGCTGGCAGCCCACTGGAGCTCAGCAGGAGTGAGCCTGGCCAGTACCTGGATGGGAGACCTCCTGGGAACAACTAAGGTTGCTGCTGGAAGAGGTGTTAGTGGGACCAGTAGGGGGTGCTCACCTTGTGGTCTGTGTGGGTCCTAATGCCTCAGTATAGGGATGAGGACACTGTACTGTAATAAAGGCTCCGTCCTTTGGATGAGACGTAAAACCGAGGTCTTGACTCTCCGTGGTCATTAAAAATCCCAGGGTGTTTCTTAAAAAGAACAGAGGTGATACCCCTGGTGTCCTGGCCAAATGTCTCCCTGGTCCCTGACCAATCATGGTCTCCTAATAAGATCACTTTATTGGCCATATACAATTTCTTGTATTAGGAATTTGTCTTTTTGCATACCCCAACTTTCTCTCCATGAGACACACAGACAGGGAGAGAGAAGCTTGGGGTCAGAGCACGGGGTCGGCCATTTATACAGCACCCCTGGAGCAGTTGGGGTGAAAGGCCTTGCTCGGGGGCCCAACGGAGTAGGATTCCTCTGTCAGCCACGGGATACGAACCGGCAACCTTCCAGCCACAGAGCTGCCGCATTCCGTCTCTCTGAACTGGCTTCATCACTCTGCTCTCCTCCCCACTGAGAGCTGGTGTGTGGTGAGTGTACTGGTGCACTCTCACCCCATCCAGGTGGGGCTGCAAACTGGTGGTGGTGGAGGGGATCCCCATTACCCGTACAGCGCTTTGAGTGGAGTGTCCAGAAAAGTGCTATATAAGTGTAGGGAATTATTACTGCTGCTTCATTTCTGTGACTTGAGTATCACCCGAGCTTTTCGCAGAGCAGCGCAAAACATGACTGTAAAGAAAAAAGCCTGCCCCATACTGCCTGAGCAGTGATCTCTCTGTCAGCTCTGTCATGGTAAGGCAGATTTGTGAAGTCACTTGCTAACACTTTTCTGTGTCTCTCAGCATCCGTGCGGAGCTGCTGTGCAGTGCTGTGAGTCACCCCCTCCCTCTCTCTCTCCCTGTGTCTCCCAGCCTGCTGACGATGTCTAAGGCAGCGGTGAAGAAGCTGCACTGGCGCTCCAAGGTGCAGGAGAGCTTCGTTCCTCTGGGCGGGGCCTCGGGGGAGCTGGGCGTGTCCATAGGAGGAGGGGCTGACTACGGAGAGTTCCCGTTCGTCACGTCCGTGCAGGGAGGCGGGACCAACGTGGGCGACGTAATCCTAGAGATTGGGGGGACGCCTGTGCTGGGGATGACGTTGGGCGATGTTCGAGGAGTGCTTAACAGCTGTCCGCACCCCATCCGCATCAAGACTGTCTCTCCAGGTAATTCTGTCACCTACTGTGAAGACAACCACGCAGTGCTTCAGCAGTTCACACAGTTCGGTTAACCAGCAGCATCTGAAAGGGATATTTGATAGGTACACATGCATGTCTTTGGACTGTGGGAGGAAACCCACACAAACACAGGGAGACTATGCAAACTCCACACAGACAGCACCTCAGGAATCAAACCCAGGCCCCCAGTGCTGCAAGGCAGCAATGTGCCACACACAGACATAGGGAAGCTAATCCGATGGGTTCCAAAAAAACTGAAATGGTACAGAAAAGCGAATTAATTCGATTTTGTATTGTATTGTGTCTGGTTGTGTGCCTGTCCAGTTGTCCATCCTGCAGAATGACCTCATGTCTGGCAGCTGGCTGACAGCTGGGTGTTTGCAGAGCTGCAGCAGAAGCAGGTGGAGAAAGAGACATCAGCTCTCTTTCTCTACCTCCTTTTTCTCTGGGGGCTCTGAGCAGAAGCCCTCTGCCTTAAACAACAGAGGTAGACGTGAGTGATTAAGAGGAACTGCTGGGGAGCCCCGGTACTCCAGTACCCCGGTGCACGTGATGATGACATATTTATAAAGCAGCTTTTCAAACCCAGGGACACTGTACATACAGTAGCATTAAAGAAAAAGACCAAAAACAGGACAAGTGAAAAACAAACAAACAAGGGCATACAAGTTTATACAGATGGAATGAAGGGCCATGTGCAGGCTGTCCCGGATGTTATAAGTGCATGAATCAGGCACTCAGCATCGGATGTTGAAGCAGTCAGTATGATCCTGATGAAACAGCTGCACAGAGCCCAGAGCTCCCAGGTGCGTGTACATGTCTGTGTGTCGTGGCACCTCGGAGGCCTGGTCACCACAGTCGTCAGGCTTTTTGAGACTTGTCCCTCAGCCATGGAAAAAAAAATCCTTTCTTGTCCCTCTAACAACACAGGTGCCTTTAAGCAAAGGTGAATTTTTCACCACAATGTCAGGTCGTGAGGCCTCTGTCTTTACCGTGCATTCTGAGTCGCCTGTCCGTTAAAAAACGACAAGTATTAAACCTAAAAAAATTTAGAAACCCTCTACTGTAGACTCACAAGCACTCTTTGGTCTCCAAACACAGACAGCCTTCCCAGCACCAACCTCGCATGCTTGACATTGAGGCTTAATTAACAGGGCTTGTGCTCTGTTAATTAACAAGCTACACGTGGATTCAATTAACTGTGGGCTCCCCCAATTAACTTAGTTAATTGTTAACAGCAACAGAAAAAAAAATCCAGCTCAAGCTCAGAATATTCTGCTGGGTAAAAACAGTGCAGGATCCTAGGCCTACAGTGGAGCCCTCGCACAGCTGTACTCATGTGTGTGCACACACTGCACTCTGTACTGTGCTGCAGTGGGATTCCCTCACTAGGACAGCTGTGCCCCGAGCTCTGTGGGACAACTAACGAGCAGCATTGGCGTCATCGCTGTGCCAGAGCCTGCGGGTACCAGGCAGAGGTGGCACGGCAGAGGAACAGGGAGCAGTCAGGTGCATGCTGGGTAAAAGGAGTTACCAGACAGGGTGGCAGAGGGATGGCCGGAGGAACAGAGAGGCATGCTGGGTAAAAGGCGCAATGGACAGGGTGGCAGAGGAACAGGGAGGCATGCTGGGTAAAAGGAGCACCGGACAGGGTGGCAAAGGAACAGGGAGGCATGCTGGGTAAAAGGAGGACCGGACAGGGTGGCAGAGGAACAGGGAGGCATGCTGGGTAAAAGGAGGACCGGACAGGGTGGCAGTGGGACTCCCCGTGCAGACGTGTGGAGCTGGCGAGACGCGGGTGTCTATGCCAGGCAGTGGTGTGATGGACTTTACTCTTCAGAGAAAGAGCGTGCGTGTCAGTCTTCTTGAGAAGGAGGTGGGCAGATGGGAGGCTAGGTTTATTTCCAGGTCTCTGAAAAACTATGAGAGCTTCAGTCTGTTTATTGTAGGGTCTTGTGCTTTATCTAGGCTTAGGAGTTTTTTCACATTTTTCAGTGCCTCCTTCTCTTTTTCACTTTACTCACAATCTGCACTGCTCTTTATTCACAGGCTGGTTCAGATTAAGCATCTATTCTCATTGTTTATTCTTTAGACTTGTGTAGTTGTATGGTTGTCCTTTCTATCTAACAGAACATGTTGCCAGCTCTGTCTGCGCTGAAGTAGCCCAAGATACTGGACTCTGGTACAGCTACCTGCCCAGGTGTATTCAGCAGCAGACATTCTGTGTGTATCATAGCCCTGCCCTCTCTCTCTGCCCTGTGCTCAGTGCTGTGTATAATGTCTATTGCTGGGCTCCGGACTCTCTCTCTCTGCCCTGTGCTCAGTGCTGTGTGTAATGTCTGTTGCTGGACTCCAGACTCTCTGCTCTGTGCTCAGTGCTGTGTGTAATGTCTGTTGCTGGACTCCAGACTCTCTCTGCCCTGTGCTCAGAGCTGTGTATAATGTCTGTTGGTGGACTCCAGACTCTCTCTGCTCTGTGCTCAGTGCTGTGTGTAATGTCTGTTGCTGGACTCCAGACTCTCTCTGCTCTGTGCTCAGTGCTGTGTGTAATGTCTGTTGCTGGACTCCAGGCTCTCTCTGCCCTGTGCTCAGTGCTGTGTGTAATGTCTATTGCTGGGCTCCGGACTCTCTCTCTCTGCCCTGTGCTCAGTGCTGTGTGTAATGTCTGTTGCTGGGCTCCAGACTCTCTCTGCCCTGTGCTCAGTGCTGTGTGTAATGTCTGTTGCTGGACTCCAGACTCTCTGCTCTGTGCTCAGTGCTGTGTGTAATGTCTGTTGCTGGACTCCAGACTCTCTCTGCCCTGTGCTCAGAGCTGTGTATAATGTCTGTTGGTGGACTCCAGACTCTCTCTGCTCTGTGCTCAGTGCTGTGTGTAATGTCTGTTGCTGGACTCCAGACTCTCTCTGCTCTGTGCTCAGTGCTGTGTGTAATGTCTGTTGCTGGACTCCAGGCTCTCTCTGCCCTGTGCTCAGTGCTGTGTGTAATGTCTATTGCTGGGCTCCGGACTCTCTCTCTCTGCCCTGTGCTCAGTGCTGTGTGTAATGTCTGTTGCTGGGCTCCAGACTCTCTCTGCCCTGTGCTCAGTGCTGTGTAAGTAATACCTGCCTGTGTCCGTGTGTCCTACAGGCTCCACGTTATGTAAGGACCTGCGGCTGTACCTCAGTAAGTGCTTCACCCCTGGGTCCATGGACAGCCAGCTCCAGCAAGTCATCCGGGAGAACCTGTACCTGCGGGCCGTGCCATGTGAGTGGACAGCATCCTGCCAGGGCTGCACAGGGCAGTGAGTGACCAACTGTACCACAGAGCCATCGGCACTGAACATACTGTCACCCTGTGCGGGGGTGCAGCACCGTCTGCTGTTAGCAGAGTAAACGGGGTTGTAGGTGCAATTGGCTGGAAAGTAAAGTGTTCTGGCGACCCTGCTCTGTGTCAGGTGCAGCCCTGTGAGAAACTGCGCATCTGAGTGTGTCTGTTTGCTGAAGGTGTGAGCACAGTTACAGGGGAGGTCATAAACAGGGCAATCCATCATCCTGGCCTGTAAGCCAAACCAAATCTCTTCACAAGTCGAAAGTTCAGCAGGAAGAGGGAGCTGCTCCTGGCTGGATGCATTGGACCGTTTCCATAGCAACCTACTGGTGTACCATGCTGTTCTTTCAATGAGAGCGGCAGCTTTCTCCCTCCATCTCTCCCTCTCCCTCTATCAATCTCTCCCTCCACCCTCCCTCTCTCCCTCCACTCTCCCTCTCTCCTTCTGTCTCTCCTGCCTCATCTCTCCCTCTATCCCTCCATCTTTGCTTCTCCCCATCTTTCTCCCTCCATCCCTCCCTCTCTCCTGCCTCATCTCTCCCTCTATCTCTCCCTCTATCTCTCCCTCTGTCTCTCCTTCTCCCCATCCCTTTCTCCCTCCATCCCTCCCTCTCCTTCTGTCTCTCTCTCCCTCCATCCCTTCCTCTCTCCTTCTATCTCTCCTGCCTCTTCTCTCCCTCTATCCCTCCCTCTGTCTCTCCTTCTCCCCATCCTTTTCTCTCTCCATCCCTCCCCCCTCCTTCTCTCTCTCCCTCACTGTCTCTCCCTCTCTCCCTTCATCCCGCTGTCTCTCCCTCCCTCTCCCTCTCTCTCACCCTGTACCTCCCTCGGTCTCTCCCTCGACCTCTCTGCCTCTCTGCCTCCTCCCCTCTCTCTCCAGCTCTCTCACTGCCTCGGCCCCAGTCTCTCCCTCTCTCCCTGAACGCTGCTTTACTGGCAGGATAATGTGCTGTAGTTGTGTTGCCAGAGTGATTATGCAATACTCTCAACAGCACATTCCATGTTAACATTGTGACCGTTTCTTCAGACCAGCAAGCACGCGGAGTAGCTCATTGCAAAGTGATCAAAGAAATACATTAAAGGCAGATTGAAAAGCAGCACCATGGTAGAATCAAAAATTGAAATCACACATTATGAATTAGGTAAAATAACAACAGTATACGATAATAAAATCAGGAAAATAATACATTGTACTGTTGAGCAAATGTAATTAATACAGTACGTAAATTATAGAACACAGCTCAGCTCCTATGGAGCCCTCAGACTGGGACAGCAGCCACAGACTAGACAGAGTGGTAACAGTAAGGGCCTCAGACTAGGAGAGCAGCAACAGACTGGACAGAGTGGTCACTGTGATGCCCTCAGACTGGAGCAGGAGACTACAGACTGGTCAGAGTGGACACTGTGAGGGCCCCAGACTGGAGCAGACTACAAACTGGAGAAAGTTTTGTCACTGTGTGGCCCTCAGGCTAGGACAGCAGCCACGGACAGGACAGAGTGGTCACTGTGAGGCCCTCAGACTGAAGCAGGAGACTACATACTGGTCAGAGTGGTCACTGTGTGGCCATCAAGCTTAAAAACAGTGCAGCAGACTGAAGAGAGCCGTAGGTTTTATTCTGGGATTTGATTCTGCCTCAGGAGTCTTGTAACTGTTCTGTTAATTAGCTTCTTTAGCTGCTTCTTTGGCACAACCTCACATTTGCATTGTTGCCAAAGCAGTTTCAGAGCTGAAAACCAAGCAGTACATTATGTAATAAGCAGTTGGTGGGCATGTTTTTGATTTTCAGAGATAAAGAAATAATACAGTAAGTAAACAAGTGAAATACACAGGCAAAAGGGAAATGAAGAATTAGTGTTAACTTTTGTGGATTTATATGAAGCTTTTTATCCTCAAGGATCCTAAAGAGCTTTCCACAAACAGTAGATATCCCTTACTGAAGTGCAGACCCACCTGGGAGGCACACAGCAGTCATTCTGCACCAGCAGCCCCACCTGGGAGACACACAGCGGTCACCTGCACCAGCAGCCCCACCTTGGAGACATAGGGATGCTTGTGACATCACATCCTGCTTGTGACATCACATCCGGTGTCACCGCTGTGTCGTTTGTGTTGTCCCCTGACCCTCTGGAGTCACAGTTCAAGTATGGACAGTCCTGTCCTCTCTGGAGCTGCAGTCCAGGTGTGGACAGTCCTGTCCGCTCTGGAGCCGCAGTCCAGGTGTGCACAGTCCTCTCCGCTCTAAGCTTACAGTCCAGGTGTGGACAGTCCTGTCCTCTCTGGAGCTGCAGTCCAGGTGTGGACAGTCCTGTCCGTTCTGCAGCTACAAGTCCAGGTGTGGACAGTCCTGTCCTCTCAGTCAAATGTCCTCTGGGTATGTTTCCGGGTGGAGTGTTCTTTGTTTTCACTAACGGCTCTGGGAAGTCAGGAGGTCTACAAGGACAGGTCTGAGCCGAATCAGACGTGTGAGCTTGGGGAGCTCCCGCTCACTCTCCCACGCACCGATGAGCGCCTGTGCCCCCGCCGGCCTCAGCGCTGAAGTTTCCTCCTCTCCTGGCCGCAGGCACGACCCGGCTGCCGCGGGACGGGGAGATCTCGGGCGTGGACTACAACTTCGTCTCCGTCGAGGAGTTCTTCTCCCTGGAGGAGTCCGGAGCCCTGCTGGAGAGCGGCAAGTTCAAAGGTGGGCGCAGGGCGGAGCTGGACCTCACTGCTGGGTTTCGGTCTGGCCAGCGTGCTCACCTGGAGGGGAGCAGGACCCCCCCTAGAGGACAGAGCGCATGTGTGCCGAGGGAGGGGCTGGCCTGTCGGGTCGGCTGGTCGGAGCGCTGTGCAGCAGTGACCCCTGGTGGCCGGCTGGGGGCTGGCAGCCTCTCAGTGTCGGTGTTGAGGGCTGCTGCACTCCTGCCCTGTCCGGCGTAGGGACAGTAAGATCAGCATCCATAAGGCCTGTGTTTGTGAAAGATGTGACACAGGAAGTCCGTGTCAGGGAGCCCTCCAAGGAGATTTTGCATGTTCTTGTTTGTGCTGTGCTTGTTGAGCTGTGCTTGTTTGTGCTGTGTTTGCTGTGTTGTGCGTGCGTGTGTTGTGCTTGTGGCGCTGTGCTAGTTGTGTTATGCTTGTTTGTGTTGTGCTTGTTTGCGTTTTACTTGTGTTGTGCTTGTGTATGTTTGACTTGTTTGTGTTTTACTTGTTGGGTTGTGCTTCATTTCCTGGAGAAAAGCTGCTTTTCTCAGTAATCTCCTGTGTCCTCCTGGAGATCGGGGGTTAGAGTCTCTTGTTCGACAGCAGGAATTACAGAAAGGAACACGAAAATAGATGAAAACTGGAATCCCCACAGGGGCTTTTCTGCCCACAATTACTGTGTGTGAGCATGTGAGTGTGTGTGCACGTGTGTGAACGTGTATGCAAGGGTGTGTGTTTGTTAAAGTGTGTGAGTATGTGTGCAAGTGTGTGAATGTGTGTGTGTGAAAGTGCAGGTGTATGTGAATGTGAATGTGTGTGAGTGTTTGTGAAAGTGCAGGTGTATGTGAGTGTGTGAAAGTGTGTGTGAGTGTGTGAATGTGTTTGTGTGAAAGTGCAGGTGTGTGTGAGTGTGTGTGAAAGTACAGGTGTGTGAGTGTGTGTGAAAGTGCAGGTGTGTGTGAATGTGTTTGTGTGAAAGTACAGGTGTGTGTGAGTGTTTGTGAAAGTGCAGGTGTGTGTGAATGTGTGTGGGTGTGTGTGAGTGTTTGTGAATGTGTGTGAGTGTGTGTGAAAGTCCAGGTGTGTGTGAATGTGTTTGTGTGAAAGTGCAGGTGTGTGTGAATGTGTGTGATTGTGTGTGAAAGGGCGGGTGTGTGTGTGAAAGTGCAGGTGTGTGTGAGTGTTTGTGAATGTGTGTGGGTGTGTGTGAAAGTCCAGGTGTGTGTGTGCCGATGGCTGACACAACTGCAGGGCCTGTTTAGCTCAGCCTTGTCGCTCAGCCCTATTGCAGTGGAGTTTCTGTCAGCAGGGACTAAACCCTCATCTCTGGCCGTTGCTAAGCCTGCGAAGCCCCGTGAGTCGCGTTACTGGTGTTTCAGACAGATGTACGGACAGCTGGAGGGCTGCATCTGCCTGCAGTCGGAGATTTTTAATCACTCGGGCCGACCAATGAACCCCCCTCCCCCTGCTGCGCCAGTGTGCCCCAGCAGGTGAGGAAATCCGACTGTTGCTGGGAGAATCCTGGTCACCACATGTGTCCTGCCTGTCTGGATCAGCCCTCTCCAGTCAACTCCAGTCCAGTCCAGAGTAATCCAGTCCAGCCCAGTCCTCAAACCTACAGGCTCGTGTCTGTGTCTCCCCTGTGTCACTCAGGGAATTATTACGGGACCCCCCGCCCTGTGCACATCGGCCCCGAGAGCCCCCCCATCACCTACCAGGAGCACCGCAACCTGCTGAGGAACTTCCGCACCCGGAGCAAGTCGCTGAGCAACCTGGAGAAGACCGGAGAGGAGGGGGAGAACAGCGAGGAGGACTCGGGCCTGTCAGGTAGGACAGGGAGGAAGAGGAGGGAGCGAAGGGAGAAAGAGGAGGGAGGGGGATATTGAGGAAGAGGAGGGAGAGTGGAGTGAGGAAGAGGAGGGGAGGGATAGGGAGGAAGAGGAGGAGATGGATTGTCAGTAAGAGGAGGGAGAGGAAGAGGAGGAAGTAGGGGGAGAGGGGAGTGAGGAAGAGGAGTAGAGGATGTAGAGGGAGAGGGGAGTGAGAAGAGGAGAAGAGAGGATGTAGAGGGAGAGGGGAGTGAGGAAGAGGAGAAGAGAGGATGTAGAGGGAGAGGGGAGTGAGGAAGAGGAGGGAGAGGGATAGGGAGGAAGAGGAGGAGATGGATTGTCAGTAAGAGGAGGGAGAGGAAGAGGAGGAAGTAGAGGGAGAGGGGAGTGAGGAAGAGGAGTAGAGGATGTAGAGGGAGAGGGGAGTGAGGAAGAGCAGGCAGACGGAGGAGAGTGCGATCTCGGTGACTCGCGTGCCTGCTCCCTGTGTCTGCGCAGGAGGCTCTCTCGGGGTGAGCAGTGGGGCTCCTCCCGGCCTCTCGCCCAGCCAGTCGCGCGACTCCAGCGGGGGTGACGGCAGCACCATGGAGAATGGGGGGGCAGGTCTCCCCGAAAACTGGGAGATGGCCTTCAGCGACAGTGGGGAACCCTATTACATTGAGTGAGTGTGGCCGTGCAGTACGTTACCTTACCATACGGTACAGTACAGTGGAGTATAGTTCCATACAGTACAGCGCACTATAGTAAACTGTGATATAGTATAGTACAGCAGAGTATAGCTCCATACAGTACAGCGCACTATAGTAAACTGAGATATAGTACAGTACAGTGGAGTATAGTTCCATACAGTACAGCGCACTATAGTAAACTGAGATACTATAGATATAACTGTTCAAAGGCCATTTAGCGTTAAGATAAAGAACTTGTTACCCAGGAAGTTTTGGCTCTGCACTCAGCCAGTGTGTCTGGTCCTGAGCTTTGACTGCTTGAGGTGTCTTACTGACGTCTGCTGACTGGGTCTGCAGCACCAGGTACCTGCACGTCTCTGCACGCAGCTTCTTCAGACCTGTCTCGCCAACTGACTTTCTTATCGTTCCACTGCAGTCACACCTCCAAGACGACCAGCTGGCTGGATCCGCGAGCACAGAACAGGGAGTCTGTGCCCAAGCCTGAGAGTAAGAGAGGCCACCGCCGGCTGTGTGACTCGCTGACCTCTGGCCCGCACGCCTGCACCGCTCAGGCGCAGAGCCTGCTGACTGCCTTCACAACCGCTGCAGAGCAAAAGCAAAACGCTTAATAATAATAATAATAATAAACTTTATTTTATATAGCGCCTTTAAAGGTGGCTTCTCAAAGCGCTTAACTGCATTGCTCACAGACTCTCCCCCCTTACATTGTCCTCTTTTCTGACTCACCCTTACAAGCCCTGCATCACACCTGTAGCGTACTTTTACATGTCTGTAAGGTCTGTGAAGAAGGTACAGTCACACTGACTGAGAAACACCGTCACTTCTTGAGAATGTGCCTCTCTCCCCCCCCTCTTTCAGCCAATGCTCTGTTCTCTCTCTTTACTAAGTTACTTCTCCTCCCTCGTTTTTTTCTGGAAGTTTGCTCAGCAGGAAGACTTGCTGTCCTCTTTCATCTCTCATCCTCCCTCTCTCCTGCTCCTGTGTGCTGAAGTGTGAAACACAGGCACATGCAGTACTCTCCGCTGAAATGTGAAAGCCCCTCTCTGCTGTCTCTTCCTCTCTCCTCTCTGCCCGTCAGAATCCAAGAGCTTTATTGGCGTGACAGATGGATTACAGCCTCGCCAAAACAGATACAGTTAACACAAGGTTGATAGACATCCATCCCTTCTCTAACTACTTCTTACAATTCAGGGTCACAGAGGAGTCAGAGTCTATCCCAGAAAGCAATGGGTGCACGGCAGGGTACGCCCCGGTTGGGACGCCAGTCCATCACAGGGCACACACAGACACAAACACACACACTCACACCAGGGCCAGTTTTCCCAGAAGCCAATTCACCCGCCAGCATGTCTTTGGAAAGTGTGTGGAACCCAGAGCACCTGGAGGAATCCCTTGCGAACACATGTAGAACGTACAGTCTCCACACAGACAGCACCCCTGGGCCAGAACAGACCCCTAGCGCTGTGAGGCAGCAATGCTAACCACTGTCTCCCCATGGTGCCCTGTTTACAGAAGGAAGTATTTGAGAGTCTCAGTCCCTGTTCCCCAGGCTGGGACAGGAGATCACAGCTCTGTTGAGTTTCCCCCCCCTCTAGGACTGGGAGCTGTTCTAGCAGGTGTGGGAATTCTGGGACCAGGTTTGTTATTCTAGGGAAGAAGCTTTCTCTAACCCCAGAGTATTTCTCATAGCGCGGCAGAAAGTGCATCTCTGTCTCTGCTTCTCCCTGCCGGCAAAGGGAGCACAGCCTGTCCTGCCTGCACATCCGGGTCTCTCTCTCCTCTCTCTGCTGCTGGCCTGTCATCTCTGTCTCTGGGGATTAATGACATTCTGGACTCAGATGCATGAGCTCCCCGCGCCTCTCCTCCCTCAGAGGAGAGAGACAGCGACTCTGGAAGGCACTGTCCTACAAACCATGGAGCAGGGCCTCGATGCCCACCAGATCTCAGTTTCCCCACACTAAAACGACAGGAGCAGCCTGGAGTTCGGAAGCGAGCAGGGACTGAGGATGGGCTGATGAGCGCAGAATTGGAGCGTCCCTCCCTGTCTCTCGGGACAGGGGCCTCAGTCCTCACACTTTCCCGTACAGCACTGGGACAGGGGCAGGCCCAGTCCTGGATTTTCCCTGTGTGGGCACTGGCTTCCGACTGAGCATCACTAGGGATGCTTTCACTGGGGGTCCTTCCTCTCTGTAGAATTGATTAGTATTGATTGATTGATCAGCATCACTGGGGATGGTTTCACTGGGGGTCCTTCCTCTCTGTGGAATTGATCAGTACTGATTGATCACCATCACTAGGGATGCTTTCACTGGGGTCCTTCCTCTCTGTAGAATTGATTAGTATTGATTGATTGATCAGCAGCACTAGGGATGGTTCCAGTCTGACACTTTTAATGTAATGTCCCTCCCTCTCCCTCCCGCAGGCGGTGTGTCTGCAGGCCTGTTGCGCCCCGCTGGTCTGTGTTTTGTATTTTGTCTCTGGGCTATTCTGAGACTGACTTGTCTGTCTGTCACATGAGTCTGTGTGTCTCAACGTGGCTCTAACTCTCTCCCTTCTCCCCTCTTTCCCTCAACCTCGTCATTATTCTTTTCCTCCCACTTTTCCTGCCTTTCTCCCATCTCTCCTCTCCTCTCTCAATCTCTCCTCTCCTCCCTCCCTGTCCCCTCCGTCCCTCCCTGTCCTCCCTGCCCCCCCCCGTTCCCCCCTGTCCCTCCCTGTCCTCCCTGTCCCCTCCGTCCCTCCTGTCCTCCCTGCCCCCCCCGTCCCCCCCTGTCCCTCCCTGTCCTCCCCTGTCAGAGACGCCGGTGTTCACAGACCAGCCCAGCCAGCTGAAGGGCTACTCCATCCACACCCGCCTCTCCAAGGGTCCGCGAGGATTCGGCTTCAACATCGTGGGGGGCAGCCGGCCGCGGGAGTTCCTGCAAGTGTACAGCGTCACCCCTGGGGGCCCAGCTGCACTGCGCACAGGTACCACAGCGCTGGGGAGGGGGTCATCTATACTTAGAGGCCACCCAGTTTGAACAGGGTGCTGCTGTGGTGAAACAACCCCTTAACAATAAAGGGTACAGTCACTGTACCTGTTACAATAGGGGCTACAGTCCCAGTACAGTAGAACAGTCCTGTTACAGTAGGAGCTACAGTCCCAGTACAGTAGAACAGTCCTGTTACAATAGGGGCTACAGTCCCAGTACAGTAGAACAGTCTGTTACAATAGGGACTACAGTCCCAGTACAGTAGAACAGTCCTGTTACAATAGGAGCTACAGTCCCAGTACAGTAGAACAGTCTGTTACAATGGGAGCTACAGTCCCAGTACAGTAGAACAGTCTGTTACAATGGGAGCTACAGTCCCAGTACAGTAGAACAGTCCTGTTACACTAGGAGCTACAGTCCCAGTACAGTAGAACAGTCCTGTTACAATAGGGGCTACAGTCCCAGTACAGTAGAACAGTCTGTTACAGTAGGAGCTACAGTCCCAGTACAGTAGAACAGTCCTGTTACAATAGGGGCTACAGTCCCAGTACAGTAGAACAGTCTTGTTACAATAGGAGCTACAGTCCCAGTCCAGTAGAACAGTCCTGTTACAATAGGAGCTACAGTCCCAGTACAGTAGAACAGTCCTGTTACCATAGGAGCTACAGTCCCAGTACAGTAGAACAGTCTGTTACAATAGGGGCTACAGTCCCAGTACAGTAGAACAGTCCTGTTACCATAGGAGCTACAGTCCCAGTACAGTAGAACAGTCTGTTACAATAGGGGCTACAGTCCCAGTACAGTAGAACAGTCCTGTTACAATAGGAGCTACAGTCCCAGTACAGTAGAACAGTCCTGTTACAATAGGAGCTACAGTCCCAGTACAGTAGAACAGTCCTGTTACAATAGGGGCTACAGTCCCAGTACAGTAGAACAGTCTTGTTACAATAGGAGCTACAGTCCCAGTCCAGTAGAACAGTCCTGTTACAATAGGAGCTACAGTCCCAGTACAGTAGAACAGTCCTGTTACCATAGGAGCTACAGTCCCAGTACAGTAGAACAGTCTGTTACAATAGGGGCTACAGTCCCAGTACAGTAGAACAGTCCTGTTACAATAGGAGCTACAGTCCCAGTACAGTAGAACAGTCCTGTTACCATAGGAGCTACAGTCCCAGTACAGTAGAACAGTCCTGTTACAGTAGGGGCTACAGTCCCAGTACAGTAGAACAGTCCTGTTACCATAGGAGCTACAGTCCCAGTACAGTAGAACAGTCTGTTACAATAGGGGCTACAGTCCCAGTACAGTAGAACAGTCCCGTTACAGTAGGGGCTACAGTCCCAGTACAGTAGAACAGTCCCGTTACCATAGGGGCTACAGTCCCAGTACAGTAGAACAGTCCTGTTACCATAGGAGCTACAGTCCCAGTACAGTAGAACAGTCCTGTTACCATAGGGGCTACAGTCCCAGTACAGTAGAACAGTCCCGTTACAATAGGGGCTACAGTCCCAGTACAGTAGAACAGTCCTGTTACAGTAGGAGCTACAGTCCCAGTCCAGTAGAACAGTCCTGTTACAATAGGGGCTACAGTCCCAGTACAGTAGAACAGGCCTGTTACAATAGGGGCTACAGTCCCAGTCCAGTAGAACAGTCCTGTTACAGTAGGAGCTACAGTCCCAGTCCAGTAGAACAGTCCTGTTACAATAGGGGCTACAGTCCCAGTACAGTAGATCAGTCCTGTTACAGTAGGAGCTACAGTCCCAGTACAGTAGAACAGTCCTGTTACAATAGGGACTACAGTCCCAGTCCAGTAGAACAGTCCTGTTACAGTAGGAGCTACAGTCCCAGTACAGTAGAACAGTCCCGTTACAATAGGGGCTACAGTCCCAGTACAGTAGAACAGTCCTGTTACAATAGGAGCTACAGTCCCAGTACAGTAGAACAGTCCTGTTACAATAGGGACTACAGTCCCAGTCCAGTAGAACAGTCCCGTTACAATAGGGGCTACAGTCCCAGTCCAGTAGAACAGTCCTGTTACAATAGAGTCACAGTTGTCTTATGTTCTCAGAGAAATGGTGTATACAGTGTTTTTTTGTAAGCTATTTAAAAAAAAGGGTTAAAACAGAATACATGAAAAACTTTTCTGAAAGTTTTTTTTTAATGCGCAACAGAAGTCTCCAGCGCTCTGTCTACCGTCACCACCAGGGGGCGCAGGCCTCCCACGCTGAGGTGACCCTGCAGTGAAGCACTCGCCGAAAACCGGCGTGGAGTTTTGGGATGAGAGGGGCTGACTTTCACACGGCTGTTCTGAGAGGAAGATGTTTCTTCGATGCAGAGAGAGCTTTCCTCTGCCCCTCTCTGAGCAGCTGATGCCAGGGGCTGTTCAGTAATCCAGTCACCTGACCCTGTATTTGCCCAGGTGGGCCAAAGCAGAGCAGCCGCTGATCTGCAGGCACGCCCTGGAGACCCGCTGGCTCAGCCGGGCCCTTCCCTGGGACAGTCTCGAGAGTCCAGCAGCTGTGTCCCACCTGGGATTCGAACCCAAGACCTCTCACCACTGTGCAGGAGAGCACACTGCAGCTTTGCCAGGGTGTTTCTGTGCCTCTGCTGTAGTTTTCAGCAGTTGGTGGTTTTTCACAATTGTCCCAGATTGCCGTTATAATGATTATAATAACAATTCCTCACACTTCTATAGCGCTTTTCTGGACACTCCACTCAAAGTGCTGTACAGGTAATGGGGATCCCCTCCGCCCCCACCAGTGTGCAGCCCCACCTGGATGATGTGACAGCAGGCAGAGTGCACCAGTCCTCCCACCACACACCAGCTCTCAGTAGGGAGGAGAGCAGAGTAATGTAGGCAGTTCAGAGAGGGGGGTTATTAGGAGGCCATAACTGGTAAAGGCCAGGGGGGGAATTTAGCCAGGCCTCCAGGGTTACACCCCTGCTCTTTTCGAGAAACACCCTGGGATTTTTAATGACCACAGAGAGTCAGGACCTCGGTTTCACGTCTCATCCGAATGACGGCGCCTTTTTACATTGTAAAAGTAGAAGTAGTGTAGTGTAGTGTAGTGTCCCCGTCACTATACTGGGGCATTAGGACCCACACAGACCACGGGGTGAGCACCCCCTGCTGGCCCCACTAACACCTCTTCCAGCAGCAGCCTTAGCTTTCCCAGGAGTCTCCCAATCAGGTACTGGCCAGGCTCCCACCTGCTGAGCCCCAGTGGGCGGCCAGCTGGAGCTGCAGGGGGACACAGCTGCTGGCCGTTCCTCTCTGTGCTTCAATGAGCTGGACTCGGCTCTTCCTGCGCCAGGCCGTGCCCCGGCATCGCCACGGCATACTGGGGTGCGACTGTCCGCCCCGGCTTCCTCTCCCGCTCCTCTGTCTCGCTCCGTCTGCCCTCTCCCCTGCGCGCTCCCTCGGAGGCCGCCGAGCCGGCGGGAGTAATCCGCCTCCATCCACGATTAAGCAGATCTCCCAATCCCTCTGATCCTGGCGGCTTTGCGGTGTAATCCGGGTATCGGTGGCGCGCGGGGCCCGGCAGGAGCCCCCCCCCTCCGCGAACCTGAGCGCCGGGCGCCGGGATCGTGCTCTGGGCCGTCCTTTTTCAGCATCTGACCTCTCCCTGACCTTTCCTGTGCTCCCGTGAGCTGGGATCCTGGTTTTGAAGATCACCCCCGACATCATGAATGTCAGAATCCTTTCCAGCGGGACGGCATGTGTCCCCGCCTCCCCGAGTCAGGTCGTTCGGAATAATAGCTGCAGTCCCAGCGGCCTAATGGATGGCCATGGCTGTAGCAGCAGCAGGGCTGTAAGTATCGACGGTCCTGTACTTCTGTAAGCGGCCGTATTAATGGCAATCAGCTTAATGTGTCTCTCTCCCTCTCTCCTTCTGTCCCTTCACTCTCTCTGTCTGCCTTTCCCACGATCCTCTCTTCCTCCCTCTGCTCTTTCCCCTTTCCCTCTGCTCTCTCTCTGTCCGTAGCCGACATCCTGGTGTTCATCAACGACGCCTGCGTCCTGGGGCTGTCCCACAAGGAGGCGGTGGAGATGCTGAAGTCGGTGCCGGTGGGCCAGAGCGTCGACGTGGTGCTGCGCAGGGGGTACCCCATGCTGTACAACCCGGACGGCTGCCCCAAGCTGCGCGTGGACCCGCCCCTCCCCGCCCAGCTGGGCCCCCCAGCCCCCCCCGACGAGGACCCTGACGCGCTCCTGCCCCACCACGGCATCCCGTCGCACCTCAACGGGAACGCCTACCCCGGCGCGCCCGGCCCGGGCCTGGACGCCAACGGGAACGCCGCCACCCCCCCGGCCCCCCCCGCCGCCGCCGCCCCCCCCGCCACGGGCCGTCAGCCGCCCCCCGCCCCCCCGGAGCGGACCACGTCCTCGCAGAGCGACGGCCAGCAGAGGTCAGGGCCTGGGGGCGCGCGCTCAGAGGAAGAGCGAGGCAAGAGCCCTTCCTCACCCTCACCCTCGCTCTCTCTCTCTTCTCCGCAGGGCGGCCATGATCCACAACCAGAACAACAACTCCGTGCGAGGGCCCCCCCGTCAGGGCTTAGAGGGGGGAGCCCAGTCGGCAGCCGTACCCCCCACTGCGGGCAAACACCCTGTGCCCAAGCCTGCTGACCTGGGGGGGTCAGGGGCAGCAGCCACAGGGGCAGGGGGTGTGGGGGGGGCGAACACGAGGCTGGTGAAGCCCCCGAACCCTCTCTTATTGCCCCCTCCGTCTGCAGTGAGCTACAGGGACCAGCAGCAGCAGCAGCAGCAGCAGGCACAGCCCCAGTGTGGCTTCGACGGTTGCCCCGGCAACAGCATCAGCACCAACGGCGCCAGCCCCGGCGGGGGCGCGGGGACTGGCGGCGGCCTCTCTCCGGGGGCCGCGGGAGGAGGAGGAGGAGGAGGTGGGGGGGAGCTGGTCCCGGTGGCCGTGGGGCGCAGTGAGCAGGGGATGGGTTTCAGCGTGACCGCGGGGGGCCAGGGGGGCCGGCTGGCGGTGGTGAAGAGGGTCTGGGACCGGCGGCAGTGCCCCTCCCTGCAGCCGGGGGACGCCATACTGAAGATCAACGGGGCCGACGTGCAGAGCCTGAGCTTCGCCCAGGTGCAGAGGGTCCTGCAGGAGCACACGCGGCAGGGGGAGGTGGTCCTGCTGGTCTACAGGGGAGGTGAGCTCCATCCTCACATCTGCCCAATAGGGTACTTCGGTCTGTTAGAGCTACTGGTTATCATCTACCAGCTTTTCTCTCTCTCCCCCCCCCACCCTAGGGTCCCTGCGATCCCCGCTGTCTCCCGGGATACCTAAAAGGACCCCCCATCTCTTACAGCCACTCGCCCCCCAGAACGGTGCTCCCCCTGGTGGTGGCACGGCGTTGCTGCCCTCCCCCGAGGGCTCTGCCCCCCACCCGGGCACGACGGGTGGGGCCCCCGACCTCGCCCCCGCCGCGACCCCCGACCTCATCCCCTCACCGACCTCCCTGGTGCAGAGCACCAGCTTCCTGGACTCGGTGCCCATCACCCTCACCCTGGAGCCCCGCGACTGGCTGAGCCCCGAGGAGGGGGGCCGGGGGGCGGCGGGTGGGCAGGGCGACTGGCACGGCGCCCTGGCGTCCCGCACCGTGGAGGTGGAGCTGCGCCGGAGGGCCGGCGAGGGCTTCGGCTTCGTCATCGCCTCGCAGGACGCGGAGAGCGGCCGAGGTAGGAGGAAGAGGAAGAGGAGGGTGGAGGGCGAAGCCCCGCGGGGCAGGGCAGGGAGGGGAGGAGAGAGAGAGAGAGGAACGAGCCGTCAGACGCTGTTCTCCGCTTTGCTGCACACAGACAGCCCCAGACACGCACGCTCTCTCCGTTAAAATATTTATGCAGGCATTCTCACAGACCAAGTAATAGGTTTATTCCAGGCTGAAAAGAGAACAAAGAAAATGCAACGTTTCGGGTGGCGACACCTGAAGTAGGCTCCACAGCCGAAACATTGTGTTTTCTTTCTTCTCTTTTCAGCCTGAAATAAACCTTTACTTGTTCCTTTGCAGCCCACGCCTGCTGACGCAGCTGCCCACCTGGACTACATTCTCACAGACCTGTGCGCACTGGCCCAGGCTCACCCGGCTCCCTCTGCCTCTAGTATTAATACCGTTTTTTGCTGCAAGGAAGACATAAAATCAGTCTCCCATTCCACAGCAGATTGACCCCTTCCAGGTCCTGCGCTGGGCTACAGGTGCTTGTTTCCAAACCAGGAGCGAGAGTCTGATGTCTGATTGCTCACACCAGGTCTCTGTAGTTGATGCACCGTTGTGGGAGGGGGGTAGTTATGTTAAACTCTGGATATACAAAACACCTGCAGTGTGGAACTGAAAACAGATCTCTTAATTAGTCTTCCTTTTATTAATGGGGGGCTGAGCTGATGGCACAGCAGGACACTGTTTTATTGCACCTGTGTGCAGTGGGGCACCTCACGTGTCGCTGGCTAGCGCGCAGCTCCAGACACAGAAAGGTCACTTTCCAGGCTCATTCTGTCCCCTGTGTCAAAGTGTTGCTGACCTTACTGTGATTTTATTCAGTGATTTACCACACCATACCTGCACAACTGTTCCTTGTCCTCACATTTCATGAGAATAATGCAGTACTATTAGACACCTGACACGGGTCGTACCCTAGACAGAAGGGGATAGGTCCTCTAAGCAAGGAAGCAATAATTCATCATAAAATATTGCCTGGGCGGCACAGCGGCGCAGTAGTTAGCCTTGCTGCTTCTGAGCACTGGGGCCCTGGGCTCAATTCTGGACCTGGGGTGCTGTCTGCGAGGAGTTTGCATGTTCTCCCTGGGTTTGCGTGGGTTCCCTCCAGGTGCTCCGCAGGGACGTGCAGGGAGGTGTGTGTGTGTGAATCTGTGTGTCTGTGTGTGCCCTGTGATGGACTGGCGTCCCGTCCAGGGTGTACCCCGCCTTGTGCCCGCTGCTTTCCGGGACGGGCTCCAGCTCCCCCGTGACCCTGAACTGGGAGAAGCGGTTAGAAAATGAATCCAAGCATGGAAAACATCTCCCTTAACTGGCCTGCTGTACATCCCAGCACAGCGCTGGTTAATCACCATCTCTGACTCCCTCCCACTCCTGCCCAATACTCACTCTGTCTCTCCATCTTTCTCTCTCGGCTGCACTCAGCCCCCTCCCCTCTCCGCCACCCGCCTGGCGCTCTCACTCTCTCTCCCCTCCCTCGCTCCCGCCCAGGCTCAGCGGGTGGATTAACGCGCCAGCAGCGCTCTCTCAGCCTCTCAGCCGCTGTAGCAGGTCTGGCGCTGAGTCCTGCTATCCTGGCGATTGAGAGAGAGAGAGAGAGTCCAGTCCAGCCCTTCGTCATCTCCGCGATTCTCTGGGTTGAAAGTGACCGCACGGGTGGGGAACCGGCCACGGACACTGCACACACGCACACAAGCCCACAGGAAGCGCACACATCGAGCCATGCTGGAGAAACTGCAGTCTGCCCTGAAGACCGTGAAGGACTCCAGACGTAATTATCGTTCCGTTTCTCGGTGCTCAGTCTGTGTTGTTGCAGCTGTACACCTCGCTGTTAGGACGGTCGGTTGATGAAATGATGGAGCGTTGCGTGTCGGAGCCGGCCTGCCTGCGTGTGTGTGCGGATTACCGCTGCCCACATCGTGAGGCTGACCTCCTCGTCTCTCTCTCCCCTCGATGCTGCACTTTTGCATTCTGGTGCCAGTTACATAAACCTATGTGTGATTTTCTCTCTTTTCAAGTAGCTCCTGTGAAAGGATGTCTGTTGGGCACTCTGCTTTGTGATTATCGCAAAAACGAAGGAGTTCAGTCGTTAATCCAAACGGAACCTGGATCTTGTATCTAATCGCGGGCTACATTTTGACACCTGTAATGTGGAGAGTTCAGTGAACTGCTTTTGTGGGGCCGCAGTCCTCTTGTGGAGAATAAGGATGAGAAAGTATATTTTACTGCTCTCTTGCAGCTCGTGTTGGTGTTGGGGGTCTGTGCTTGTTGGGAAGTTTGTTCAGTGTGTGAACAGCTAGCAGCTGGAGTCCCTGCGGTTGTGTAATGTCTATGTGTGTCGACTTTGCCCTGACTACCCCTCAGTAGATCATCATTACTGTCAATATGTTTATTGTCATCTTTTTACTATTATCGCTGTGATTTTTATGAACATTACAATACATGTTTTGGTTGCGTAATATTCTTCTGAATATACTATTGTCATTTTGTTCCTGTAACTGTTTCAGACAGTCTTGTGCTGTGACTCAGTAGCAGCATAGGAATTACTGTTGTATTGAATTCTCTGGTTGACTGAGTTATGTGCAGTCTGGTGTGGTGTGCAGGTCTAGTGTACAGTGTACTGGGACAGCAGTGAGTGCAGACTGGTTTATAGAGTCTGTACTGGGACAGCAGTGAGTGCAGACTGGTTTATGGGGTCTGTACTGGGACAGCAGTGAGTGCAGACTGGTTTATGGGGTCTGTACTGGGACAGCAGTGAGTGCAGACTGGTTTATGGGGTCTGTACTGGGACAGCAGTGAGTGCAGACTGGTTTATGGGGTCTGTACTGGAACAGGAGTGAGTGCAGACTGGTTTCTGGGGTCTGTACTGGGACAGCAGTGAGTGCAGACTGGTTTATGGGGTCTGTACTGGGACAGCAGTGAGTGCAGACTGGTTTATGGGGTCTGTACTGGGACAGCAGTGAGTGCAGACTGGTTTATGGGGTCTGTACTGGAACAGGAGTGAGTGCAGACTGGTTTATGGGGTCTGTACTGGGACAGCAGTGAGTGCAGACTGGTTTATGGGGTCTGTACTGGAACAGGAGTGAGTGCAGACTGGTTTATGGGGTCTGTACTGGGACAGCAGTGAGTCCAGACTGGTTTATGGGGTCTGTACTGGGACAGCAGTGAGTGCAGACTGGTTTATGGGGTCTGTACTGGAACAGGAGTGAGTGCAGACTGGTTTCTGGGGTCTGTACTGGGACAGCAGTGAGTGCAGACTGGTTTATGAGGTCTGTACTGGGACAGCAGTGAGTGCAGACTGGTTTATGGGGTCTGTACTGGAACAGGAGTGAATGCAGACTGGTTTATGGGGTCTGTACTGCGACAGCAGTGAGTGCAGACTGGTTTATGGGGTCTGTACTGGAACAGGAGTGAGTGCAGACTGGTTTATGGGGTCTGTACTGGAACAGCAGTGAGTGCAGACTGGTTTATGGGGTCTGTACTGGGACAGCAGTGAGTGCAGACTGGTTTATGGGGTCTGTACTGGAACAGGAGTGAGTGCAGACTGGTTTATGGGGTCTGTACTGGGACAGCAGTGAGTGCAGACTGGTTTATGGGGTCTGTACTGGGACAGCAGTGAGTGCAGACTGGTTTCTGGGGTCTGTACTGGGACAGCAGTGAGTGCAGACACTCAGTCAGCCCCTGTTGGCTTGGGCAGGGGTGTGTGGGACAGATGGGAGGAGTGTGGGGTTGTGCAGTAGTCTGAGAGTACCTGCAGTAGTGGAATTTGCAGTGGGTTTGTTCAGTGGTTAATGGCTAACAGAGTTCAGAGCAGGAATGTGAGAGAGGTGAGATTTTAAAGGGGAACTGCAGTCCCAATTGAAATCTCAGTAACAATTTAATTCATTGACATTACAGAAGCAAATTACAGATTTCAAATTAAGCACAAAATCGTGAACTCACATTGAAGTTCCCACAAACTGAGACGTGATGCAGCCCTTCCAGCTCACTGGTCACCGTAATGACCCCACTCAAAGTGCTTTACAGGTCATGGGGATCCCCTCCACCCTCAGCAGTGTGCAGCCCCGCCTGGATGATGCACCAGTCCTCTCCCCACACACCAGCTCTCAGTGGGGAGGAGAGCAGAGTGATGAAGCCAGTTCAGAGAGGGGGGTTATTAGGAGGCCATGATTGGTAAAGACCAGGGGGAAATTTGGCCAGGACAGCGGGGTAACACCCCTACTATTTAGCCTGTTAGCGGATCACGTCAGGCCACCTCCGTTCAGCAGTGCGGCGAGTTTGCGGAGGGCAGTGCGCAGGAGAGACCTTGTGTGTGCTTGGACTGGCGGGATGTTTCTCATGTGCTTCCTGGGGTTGACGAGGTGCTTCTGATCCTTTGTTTACGGGGAAAAAGCAAGAGATGGTGACAGGAAAAGAACGATCAGGCTCCCGTTGCTCAGCGCTTTGACCCATTCAGTATTTTACTGTGAGCCACAGGCTCCTTGCTTTTATCCCAAACAGAAGTACTCATAAATGTGATGTTAGAACACAGTTAATCAACAGGGATCTAACTGCTGTGCATCAGGAGTCCAGCTCTTATCCGGGGGAAAGGACATTCATCATGGCTGAATGGTTTTGTCTAGCCTGGACCAACTCTGTCCCAGTCTCTTGTGGTCTTATTGAGAGGGCTGTCCTTCTGAGGGACTCCCTGGGAATGCTGTATGGGATTTTTCCTGGGATAACCTCTACCTGGTGGCAGGTGGTTGTGGGTTCCAGTGCTCAGTGTGGACGTTCCTGTAGTATCCTTCACCAAGATACTTTACCCCAGTCGTTCCAGTCAGCCAAAAAGAATTCACTGGTGGAGGGGAGTTAACCTGTAGTGCTGTGCTACTCAAGTTGCAGCCCTTCCAGTCCGCTCCATTCCAGGATTTTGAGACAACCAAAATGAAGCCTAGCTTGTCTGAGCAGTGACTGCACTTTCTTGACAGCTTGTCCTTTCCATAACGAAGTCTCTCCTGGACAATCGTCTCCTTTACGTCCCTGAGCCCGTCTGTCCATTTGTCCATCCTTCCAGTGTTCCCCCCCCTTTCTTTCCTATCTCCCTCTGCTTCCTGGTTTTAAAAGTCACCTGACCAATAGTGTTCCTGCAGCTGGTCATGTGACTGGGGATGGCGGGTCATTCCCCACTGACCTTCACCCTCTGCTTCCTCTTGAAATCGCCATGACCCTGCGCGAGCCTCCCTGTAGACAGGTAGTTAGGTAGGCGGTAGACGCTGTTTCTAGACCTCATTCACCTATGGCACTGGTTGATTCTGCCAGGGGCCCTGCCATATTAAAATAAGCACACTCAACTCAAGAGACAATAGACGTGTGAGGAGGCCGCTGTGATTGGATGACTCCAGCTGTGGCTCACAGATCCAGGTGTGCTGTGGGTGTGCTTGTGTTGCAGAGGTCAGTCATCACAGAACCTGGTCAGCCTGGAGCCCCACACCCTCGTTAACCTAAAGGTTTCATAGGTTTACACCCTAGTGAAGAAAAAAGAAAATAAATTGAAAGGTGGTTAGAATATTGTAACTGTTCCAGGCCTCATGCACACTGGGGCTCTGGGGCACAGTCAGCCATGGATAATGTGAATCAATGAAGTTTATCTTTCATTTAATTTCACTGTGACGTTCTGCAGTTACACACGTGTGCACGTGCATACAGTATATATACACAGATACACATCTGTGCACACATGGGTATACAGAATAGGTATACGTATGCACATGTAGAGGGCAAACATGATGTTTACACCATGGGGGAGGGAGGGTAGTGGGAAAATGGACTGTGTGTGTGCGTGTGTGTGCTTGCGCAACACAGAGCCACACATACCTGACTGGTGCGGCACTCTCTGTAAATAGGTCACAGCAGGCCAGTGTACTGCTGAACCCTGGGGTCTAATGGAACTGCTAATATTGATCCTGCTGCTGGGATGCACATCGGGGAACACAAGGACACACCAGGAGAGGAGGAGACAAGGGGGAGTGAGGGGAGAGAAGGGGGGGAGAGAAAGAGGGAGAGGAGGAGAGGAGAGAAAGGGGGAGAGGAGGAGAGGAGAGAAAGGGGGAGAGGAGGGGAGAGAGGAAAAGAGGAGGAGAGGAGGGGGCTGGGCGGTGAATTGGGGTGTGTGTAGGGATCTGTGTGTCATGCCCAGTACACCTAGAGGGCGCCCTACTTCTGCCCTGTTCCTAGTTCCCTGTGATTATTCATGTCTTGTCGTGGAGCCTATTTACTTCCTGTGTCTGCTCTGCTCCTCGCTCAGCATTGTTGTTCGGATGTCCTGAGACCCGCCGAGCACCAGGTCCCTCCTCCTGTCCATGGCCTGAGGGCACAGGTTTCTATACGGCATTTCCCGGGCTACCCCCATCCCACCGCTACGCATAGGGTCTTTTTCACACTCCTGCCATTCCACGGTTCGTCCCTTCGGACATCCGTGACACGGTGTGTGTCGGGATCTGTGTGTGTCGGGATCTGTGTGTGTCGGGATCAGTGTGTGTGGATGAGTGTGTGTGTGTGCATCAGTGTGCAAACACACTGGGGGATTGGCGTCAGAAGCTGCTGTTCTGAACTGCCTCTTCACTCTGATGACTTCATGTCGTTCCCTGTGTCGCTGTGCGTTTATCTCTCAGAGTAAGACAAATTGAAAAGAAGAACAAAGATAAAATCTCTCGGTAATCTTCCCCTCTCGGAACGCAGTGCCGTCAGAGACAGCAGCTGCTCCTCCGGACTCCTCACAGGAGCAGCGCTGTCCTGTCCCATTTAAGCCATGTTGTCAGACAGCTAGTGAGACTGTAATCATTTTTTCCTCCCTCTTACTTTTCTGTCTGTATCCCTCTCCCTCTTCCTCTCCTCCTGCCCCACCGCTCCCTCCCTCTCCCTGCCTCACACTAGCCGCCTCCCTGCTGCCTCACAAGTTCATCCAGATCCGGCGAGGTAGCCCGGCGGACCGCAGCGAGCGGATCCGCCCTGGAGACCGGCTGGAGGGGATCAACGGGCAGTCTGTGCTCTCCCTGCCGCACCGCGAGCTGGCCGAGATCTTCCGCCGCGCCGGGAACACCATCCGGCTGCGGATCGTCCCGCGCAGCAGCACCAGTGAGAGACAGCCCGCTCGCGCCCCCCGCTGTCCTCGCAGCCTCGACTCTCCCCCCACTGTCCCGCAGCCTCGACTCCTCCTCCCCCCACTGTCCTCACAGCCTCACTGTCCTCACAGCCTCGACTCCTCCTCTTCTCACTGTCCTCACAGCCTCTTCTCCTACTCTTCTCACTGTCCTCACAGCCTCGACTCTTCCTCTTCTCACTGTCCTCACAGCCTCTTCTCCTACTCTTCTCACTGTCCTCACAGCCTCGACTCTTCCTCTTCTCACTGTCCTCACAGCCTCGACTCCTCCTCTTCTCACTGTCCTCACAGCCTCGACTCCTCCTCTTCTCACTGTCCTCACAGCCTTGACTCCTCCTCTTCTCACTGTCCTCACAGCCTCGACTCCTCCTCTTCTCACTGTCCTCACAGCCTCGACTCCTCCTCTTCTCACTGTCCTCACAGCCTCTTCTCCTACTCTTCTCACTGTCCCGCAGCCTCGACTCCTCCTCCCCCCACTGTCCTCACAGCCTCACTGTCCTCACAGCCTCGACTCCTCCTCTTCTCACTGTCCTCACAGCCTTGACTCCTCCTCTTCTCACTGTCCTCACAGCCTCGACTCCTCCTCCCCCCACTGTCCTCACAGCCTCACTGTCCTCACAGCCTCGACTCCTACTCTTCTCACTGTCCTCACAGCCTCGACTCCTCCTCTTCTCACTGTCCTCACAGCCTCGACTCCTCCTCCCCCCACTGTCCTCACAGCCTCACTGTCCTCACAGCCTCGACTCTTCCTCTTCTCACTGTCCTCACAGCCTCGACTCCTCCTCTTCTCACTGTCCTCACAGCCTCGACTCTTCCTCTTCTCACTGTCCTCACAGCCTCGACTCCTCCTCCCCCCACTGTCCTCACAGCCTCACTGTCCTCACAGCCTCGACTCCTACTCTTCTCACTGTCCTCACAGCCTCGACTCCTCCTCTTCTCACTGTCCTCACAGCCTCGACTCCTCCTCCCCCCACTGTCCTCACAGCCTCACTGTCCTCACAGCCTCGACTCTTCCTCTTCTCATTGTCCTCACAGCCTCGACTCCTCCTCTTCTCACTGTCCTCACAGCCTCGACTCTTCCTCTTCTCACTGTCCTCACAGCCTCTTCTCCTACTCTTCTCACTGTCCTCACAGCCTCGACTCCTACTCTTCTCACTGTCCTCGCAGCCTCGACTCTTCCTCTTCTCACTGTCCTCACAGCCTCGACTCGCCCCCCACTGTCCTCACAGCCTCGACTCCTCCTCTTCCCACTGTCCTCACAGCCTCACTGTCCTCACAGCCTCGACTCTTCCTCTTCTCACTGTCCTCACAGCCTCGACTCTTCCTCTTCTCACTGTCCTCACAGCCTCTTCTCCTACTCTTCTCACTGTCCTCACAGCCTCGACTCTTCCTCTTCTCACTGTCCTCACAGCCTCGACTCCTCCTCTTCTCACTGTCCTCACAGCCTCTTCTCCTACTCTTCTCACTGTCCTCACAGCCTCGACTCTTCCTCTTCTCACTGTCCTCACAGCCTCGACTCCTCCTCTTCTCACTGTCCTCACAGCCTCTTCTCCTACTCTTCTCACTGTCCTCACAGCCTCGACTCTTCCTCTTCTCACTGTCCTCACAGCCTCGACTCCTCCTCTTCTCACTGTCCTCACAGCCTCTTCTCCTACTCTTCTCACTGTCCTCACAGCCTCGACTCTTCCTCTTCTCACTGTCCTCACAGCCTCGACTCCTCCTCTTCTCACTGTCCTCACAGCCTCGACTCCTCCTCCCCCCACTGTCCTCGCAGCCTCGACTCTCCCCCCACTGTCCTCACAGCCTCACTGTCCTCACAGCCTCGACTCCTCCTCCCCCCACTGTCCTCACAGCCTCGACTCCTCCTCCCCCCACTGTCCTCACAGCCTCACTGTCCTCACAGCCTCGACTCTTCCTCTTCTCACTGTCCTCACAGCCTCGACTCCTCCTTCCCCCACTGTCCTCACAGCCTCACTGTCCTCGCAGCCTCGACTCCTCCTCCAACCACTGTCCTCACAGCCTCAACTCTTCCTCTTCTCACTGTCCTTGCAGCCTCACTGTCCTCACAGCCTCGACTCGCCCCCCACTGTCCTCACAGCCTCGACTCCTCCTCCCCCCACTGTCCTCACAGCCTCGACTCGCCCCCCACTGTCCTCACAGCCTCGACTCCTCCTCTTCCCACTGTCCTCACAGCCTCACTGTCCTCACAGCCTCGAGTCTTCCTCTTCTCACAGTCCTTGCAGCCTCACTGTCCTCGCAGCCTCGACTCTTCCTCCCCCCACTGTCCTCGCAGCCTCGACTCTTCCTCTTCTCACTGTCCTCACAGCCTCGAGTCTTCCTCTTCTTACTGTCCTTGCAGCCTCACTGTCCTCACAGCCTCAACTCTCCCCCCACTGTCCTCACAGCCTCGACTCTTCCTCTTCTCACTGTCCTCGCAGCCTCAACTCTTCCTCTTCTCACTGTCCTCGCAGCCTCGAGTCTTCCTCTTCTCACTGTCCTTGCAGCCTCACTGTCCTCACAGCCTCGACTCTCCCCCCACTGTCCTCACAGCCTCGACTCTTCCTCTTCTCGCTGTCCTCGCAGCCTCGACTCCTCCTCTTCTCACTGTCCTCGCAGCCTCATGAATGTTCATGAACCTACAGGAGTGTTCAGTCATCGACAGCAGTGTTCATGAACATACAGGAGTATTCATGAGCAAACAGGAGAGTTCTTGAACCTACAGCAGTGTTCGTGAACCTAGAGGAATCTGAGAGCATGGCTTTCTTTTGCAGACTCCAACCTATCGGAGCCTACAGACGTGGACACTGAGTCCCGAGTAAGGAAGGGTCACAGGTCACGGCACAAGGTACGGGAGTTTTTCTGTACATCTTCCTTCCTCTTCAGCAAAGATTTTGATCCCGTTGTTCTTCACTCTCCCCCTCTTTCTCTGCTCCCTCCCTTTTCTCTCACTTCATGCTGCAAACTACGCCCAAGTCTAGATCATTGATTTAAATTAAGAAGAGAGGTCCTAGTACAGACCCCTGGGGTACTCTGCTAATTACAGCACCTCAGTTTGTGTGTACTTTATGTGTGCAGGTGGTTATTCAGTTACATACTGTATTGCTACACATGTTACTAACTCCCTATAAAGTGCAACTGATAATAATATAGTGCTGTTTTAGATAATATAGTAATTTAAGTTCATTATAAACACACCAAATCGTTTCTTTAATGCACGCATAGGGTAACTGTAGGTGTTTGGCTCTGTACATATTGAAACCCTTTATACTACACTGTAAAAATAGGAAGAATTCGGGTTACTCAGGAGGCTCAGGAACGTAACCCCTGCGTTAGCTTATGACTGTGCTCTGTTCTCAGCCCTAACGCACACCTGTTCCCCGAAAGCTCACTAACTGGGGCCTCTGTGACCCTGCAGGACGCGCGGTACTACAGTGTGGATCTGGAGAGGGGTCCCACCGGCTTTGGGTTCAGCCTGCGAGGGGGCAGCGAGTACAACATGGGCCTGTACGTGCTGGGCCTGATGGAGGGGGGCCCCGCCTCACGCAGCCACAAGATACAGGCAAGGCACCCCACGATTTCTCCGGTCCCCCTCCCTCCTGTCCCTTTCTCCCCTGAGGCTGGACGCCAGGCCCTCAGTGTGTCTGTGTGTGGGGGTCCTGCAGGGTCCGGGCGGCTGTGTGCCTGCGTGTGGGGGCCCTGCAGAGTCTGGGCGACCGTGTGTCTGAGTGTGGGGGCCCTGCAGAGTCTGGGCGACCATGTGTCTGAGTGTGGGGGTCCTGCGGGGTCTGGGCGACCATGTGTCTGAGTGTGGGGGTCCTGCGGGGTCCGGGCGGCCGTGTGTCTGAGTGTGGCGGTCCTGCGGGGTCCGGGCGGCTGTGTGCCAGTGCTTCAGTGCGTTTCAGAGCCCTGTAGGCAACTGGGGACCCGCCGCTCCTCTGTGAGGCGGCGTGAAGCCCGTGGCGTAACCAGCCGACAGGCGTCCCACGCAGCCCTGGCGCACAGGGGCAGTGCCAGGAACCCACTGCTGCTGGACAGTGGCTGACCCCTACCCCTCCCCACCCCCTGCCCCTCCCCGCCCGCCCAGGCTGCCAGGGTTTCAGAGAGAGGTCCAACCCCTCCTGTGTGCCTCCCGCAGGTGAGCGACCAGCTGGTGGAGATCAACGGCGACAGCACGGGGGGCATGACCCACAGCCAGGCGGTGGACCAGATCCGCCAGGGCGGCAACCGCATCCACCTGGTGCTGAAGAGGGGCAACGGCTACGTGCCCGATTACGGTGAGCGCGCCGGACTGGGTTCTGAGTTACTGTTGTCATGCGTGAGGGGTTTTGGGTAAAGTAGGACAACAGTCGCAGTATTATGCCTCCTCTGTTGGACTATTATGTTGGGCATCTCTGAGTGCAGGAGCAGTGGCACAGTGGTGCTGTTCTGGGGCTCTGGGTTCAGTTCCGGACCTGGGGTGCTGTCTGTTTGTGTGGAGTTGTCATGTTCTCCCTGTATTTGTGTGAGTTTCCTCCAGGTGCGACAGCTTTCTCCCACAGTCTAAAAACATACTGGAAGGTTAATTGGCTTCTGGGAAAATTGGCCCTGGTGTGTGTGTGTGTGTGTGTGTGTGTGTGTGCATGTGTTTGTTTGTTGGACTGGTGTCCCGTCCAGGGGTGTACCCTGCCTTGCGCCCGTTGCTTGCCGGGACAGGCTCCGGCTCCCCCTCCACCCTGAGGCGAACAGAGCAGTTGGAGAAAGGATGGCAGGATGGATCTGACTGGAGTGTGTGTGCCTGGGGGCCGCCCCCGAAAGGCTGAGGGTGCGAGGACGGGGCGTCCTCAGCCCAGGCTTTCCCGGGTCCCTCCTCCACTCGGGAGGAACGCGGGAGCAGTTACAGAGAGGAGCCGTTCGGCCCGGGAAGCACTTCAGCCAGCTGTGCGAGACCCCCCGGGTCCCCAGAGGCAGCCCAGGGGCTCCCCAGAAACTGGGGGAAATTTTGTGCATAATGGTTTCAATCCAGCGGGCCTCACAGCCAGTCTGCTGCTGCCTGCTTATGGGACTGGCATTGCAGCAGTGGCACTGCTTGTAAGAAACTGAAGGTCGCTCGGCTGATAGAGCCTGTCTGGTTCCTTCTGTAGTTGATTAATCCTGGCTCGGCAACGTGCTCCAGACCTCAGAACTCTTTGTGTAAAGAGGTGCCTCCTGTTCTAAATACTGTTCTGCTTAATCAGGGATGCGAGCCTATACAAGGCATGTGCCTTTTCGTGTGGCCTTGGCCCAGTGAGAGGTGGCTGGTCTGTCCAGCAGGGAGAGGCCTGGGCTAGCCCTCATTGGCGCCGCCCTGCTGGGCGCAGACAGCAGCCGCAGCCTGGCTCTCGTGCAGCCTCTCTCTCCCTGGGGCTGCCTGGTCCTGTGCACTGTTCAGTTGTTCTCTGGCTCTTTTTGTTCTGTAGATTGTTTTTGTTTTTCCTTCCGGCTGGTGCACTAACCTCTCTGCTTGTTTATTCGTTTTCTCTTTCTTTTTTTTGTTCCTGTGATCCCTTTCTCCTCCCACCCTACCCTTGCTGCTCTCTCACTCTGTCTGTGTGCCCTCTCTCTTCTGCGTCCCATCCTCTGTCCTCACTGTCCTCTCTCTCCCCACTGTCCCCCCTCCTCCCGTCCTCACTGCCCCCTCTTTCTCTCCCTCCTGTCCCCACTGTTCCCCACTGCTCCCCCCTCTCCTCCTGTCCTCACTGTCCTCTCTCTCTCCTCCTCTCTCTCCCTCTCTCCTCCTCCTCTCTCCCTCTCTGCTCCTCCTCTTCCTCTCTCCTCCTCTCTCTCCCTCTCTCCTCCTCTCTCTCCCTCTCTCCTCCTCTCTCCCTCTCCCTCTCTCCTCCTCTCTCCCTCTCTCCTCCTCTCTCCTCCTCCTCTCTCCCTCTCTCCTCCTCTCTCCCTCTCTCCTCCTCTCTCCTCCTCCTCTCTCCCTCTCTCTCCCTCTCTCCTCCACCTCTCTCCCTCTCTCCTCCTCTCTCCCTCTCTCCTCCTCCTCTCTCCCTCTCTCTCTCCTCCTCTCTCTCCCTCTCTCCTCCTCCTCTCTCCCTCTCTCCTCCTCTCTCCCCCTCTCTCCATCTCTCCTCCTCTCTCTTCCTCCTCTCTCCCTCTCTCCTCCTCCTCTCTCCCTCTCTCTCTCCTCCTCTCTCTCCCTCTCTCCTCCTCCTCTCTCCCTCTCTGTGTGGTGTGCAGTGGAGCTCTCCAGTCTCTCTCTCTGCATGACCAACTCTAAGCTGGGAGAGCCATGCTTCTATGTGATTGGACGTACTGAGAATACGCGGTTGGTAATAGTTCCTGTTAGTTTGTTTTTTGTTTTTTCTTCATCTCTTTTCATTGCTCTCCTTTTGCTTTTTTCTTCTCACAGCACCACCTTCATATCAGCCCCTCAGGAATTACTGTATCGAAACGCCGCTACCTGGTGGTGCACCGACTGCAAACACGCTTCACAATGGGCCATAGTGTAACAGTCCTGTAACAATAGGGGCTACAGTCCCAGTACAGTAGAACAGTCCTGTTACAGTAGGAGCTACAGTCCCAGTACAGTAGAACAGTCCTGTTACAATAGGAGCTACAGTCCCAGTCCAGTAGAACAGTCCTGTTACAATAGGGGCTACAGTCCCAGTACAGCAGAACAGTCCCGTTACAATAGGGGCTACAGTCCCAGTACAGTAGAACAGTCCCGTTACAATAGGGGCTACAGTCCCAGTACAGTAGAACAGTCCTGTTACAATAGGGGCTACAGTCCCAGTACAGTAAAACAGTCCTGTTACAGTAGGGGCTACAGTCCCAGTACAGTAGAACAGTCCTGTTACAATAGGGGCTACAGTCCCAGTACAGCAGAACAGTCCTGTTACAATAGGGGCTACAGTCCCAGTACAGTAGAACAGTCCCGTTACAATAGGGGCTACAGTCCCAGTACAGTAGAACAGTCCCGTTACAACAGGGGCTACAGTCCCAGTACAGCAGAACAGTTCTGTTACAATAGGAGCTACAGTCCCAGTACAGTAGAACAGTCCTGTTACAATAGGAGCTACAGTCCCAGTACAGTAGAACAGTCCTGTTACAATAGGAGCTACAGTCCCAGTATAGTAGAACAGTTCTGTTACAATAGGGGCTACAGTCCCAGTACAGTAGAACAGTCCTGTTACAATAGGAGCTACAGTCCCAGTACAGTAGAACAGTCCTGTTACAATAGGAGCTACAGTCCCAGTATAGTAGAACAGTCCTGTTACAATAGGAGCTACAGTCCCAGTACAGTAGAACAGTCCTGTTACAATAGGAGCTACAGTCCCAGTATAGTAGAACAGTTCTGTTACAATAGGGGCTACAGTCCCAGTACAGTAGAACAGTCCTGTTACAATAGGAGCTACAGTCCCAGTATAGTAGAACAGTTCTGTTACAATAGGGGCTACAGTCCCAGTACAGTAGAACAGTCCTGTTACAATAGGAGCTACAGTCCCAGTATAGTAGAACAGTTCTGTTACAATAGGGGCTACAGTCCCAGTACAGTAGAACAGTCCTGTTACAATAGGGGCTACAGTCCCAGTACAGTGGAACAGTTCTGTTACAATATGCCACCATAGTCACAGAACAATACTCAAGTTTATTTAGAAATTCAGGAGCTATGCAAGGTTTCTTTCTTTAGAAATATTAGTAAATGGGAAATATAGCCTATAGCCCAGTATAGGCTTGTTGCCCTCAGCGACAGTGGCTGCACAGCTCCTAATCTCCCGGCCAGTGATGTGAGCTGTACCCGTCTGACACCCCCAGGCCTCCTGTAGCCCCGATGGCAGCTGACTGTCCAGCTCACACGTCCTCCTCTGGGCTCCAGGTGTACCTACATTTATTCGTTTGTATTTTGAGAAAGTGGTTTGAAAGACTCTTACTGTAGAATAATGCACTTGGCGCCTTGCCACACTCACACACACGCAGCCCTCAACCGCAGCGCGCCGAGAGCAGACCGCACGCAGTCACCTCAGATCCTTCCCATGAGCCTCATCGTCACAGTCTGAGCTCCAGGCGAGAGCGCGTTCGGCGCCTCCTACAGGCAGGCGCAGGGATGTGCGGCCTTGTGTGAACCCTAACTGTCTCCCCCCCCTACTCCCCCCTTCCCCTCTGTCTCTTCTCGCAGGCCCTGAGTTCAGAGGTCAGTCGCCCTCCCCCGCAGTGCTGCACAAGGAGCAGGGTCTGGCTGCAGTAAGGGGCGCATCCGGCCTTGACGCCGACCGCCCCTGGTCCAGCAGGAGGTCGAAGGTCAAGGAGGAGCAGGGGGAGCAGAGGGAGCAGGAGGAGGACGGGGAGAAGACATCGGGGGGCCACGGGCGGAGAGGGAACAGGGGAGGCGGGAGGCGGCGGGAAGAGGGGTCCCTGTGCCCCGAGACGGACTCCCTGGACGGCACACTCCAAGGGAAGGGAGGGCGCAGGGGTCAGAGGTCACTATCTAGGGACAGCGCTCAGATCCTGGCCCGGGATGAGGAGGGTGCAGAGCCAGAGAGGGGCAGGGGGAGAGAGAGCAGGGGGGAGAAGGCAGGGGGGCGCAGCTGGAGCGAGGGCAGGGAGGGCAGGAGGGGACAGAGGGGTGAAGAGGAGGGGGGGAGGAAGAGGGAGGGGGAGGAGAGGGGCAAGCGGAGAGGCCACAGCCTCCCCATCCCCGCCGAGGGACTGCCCAGCGCGCAGGCCCCGCCGGAGACTGAGCGGAGGGGCTCCCCCTCGTCTCCGGACCCAGCGGAGACCGGCCCCCAGCCCCCGGAGAGAGAGCCTTTCTCCTTCCTCCTGCCCCGGGCCCCGGAGGCTCCAGAGCCGGACGGGGCGAGGGCGTGGGGGGAGGAGGGTGCCAGGCCGTCGGAGGGCGGGTTCAAGCCCAGGGGCACCCTGCTGCCAGGGCCCTGGCTCAAGCCCAGCAAGGAGAAGCTCCTGCTGGCCCTGGACTCCAGCCAGCGGGAGGGGCCTGGAGGGGGCGGCGTGGCGTGAGGCTCTCGTTCCCGAGATCGCGCGCTAGGCCAGCGCGCTCCAGGCACGTCCGCGTTGCCCAGCTGGCCAGAGGAGGCCTGTCCGATTCCCGGAGGGGAAGCTCTGGTCGGGCAGCGTGCTCCAGGTGCCCCCGTGTCCGCGGTTACCTGCCGGGCACACCTGCCTGACCTGTCGATCACCTGCCCGCCCCGCCCCCCGCTGTGTCCGAGCCCAGGGCTGGGAGCCCAGGCCCGTGAACGTTTCAGGACTGATCCGTCTTCTTCCGCTCAAGTAGGAGGAGTGCCTGGAGCAACTGGATTCCTTCAGGCACCCATGCGGGACGCGGTTTGCCAATGTAGTCTCTTTTACACTTGTCCGTGTATGTATATATATAGATAAATGAAGAGGTCGACAAGTTTAATATATTAAAGCATTTATACTTGGTGTACAGCTAGGAGGGGCAATGCAGACTTCAGCTGTTCAGTGTCTGGTTATGGGGAGTGGCTCTGTTCACCACCCTGACAGTGCAGCCAGAGCTCAGGCTGTGTGTGAGATCGGCAGTCCTGCTCCCACTGGGGTGACCCTGTCCCTTGTCTCTGGCTCCCTGACTGCTAGAACGTGCTTCCCCTCCCAGCGGAGCGGTGTACTCACCAGCTGTGCCTGTGGCCCCTGCGGGCCGGGCTCTTGGAGGCCCGGAGCGCAGTGCACAAGTGACTTGGGATTTGTCTGGCTGTGCGGTGCATGTATATAGTTCTAAATACACATGTACAGTTTTGATTCTGAAGATTTTTTTTTTGTTTTGTTTTGAATGACTCGTGGGGAATTTTCAACGCAGAATAACGGAGACAGAGATCCAGGAGGGAGGTGGGTGGGGCACGGGGGGATTATTTTTGTACACCTGGACAGCAGCGGTTTGCATGGAGGACTGTGACGTGGCTGGTTGTGAAACCCGGAGCTTTGTGCTGAGGAATGGCATTTTTCTTGAAAGGCAAATAAAATGCAAAAGTTTCCTGAATGACTCTTCTCTCACTCCTCTCCTTGTTATTTTTTTGCTTTTATTAGAGAGGGCTTTAAGGACATCTTCTAATGTATAACACTTAAAGATCAAACTCTGCATTATCTTAAGGAATTAATGCATCAGTATAGTCCTATTCTTAACTGAAGACCAGACTCTACACAGTGTGACAGAGTCTTCTCACTCTGCTGAAGACCAGACTCCACACAGTGTGACAGAGTCTTCTCACTCTGCTGAAGACCAGACTCCACACAGTGTGACAGTCTTCTCACTCTGCTGAAGACCAGACTCCATACGGTGTGACAGAGTCTTCTCACTCTGCTGAAGACCAGACTCCACACAGTGTGACAGAGTCTTCTCACTCTGCTGAAGACCAGACTCCACACAGTGTGACAGAGTCTTCTCACTCTGCTGAAGACCAGACTCCACACAGTGTGACAGAGTCTTCTCGCTCTGCTGAAGACCAGACTCCACACAGTGTGACAGAGTCTTCTCACTCTGCTGAAGACCAGACTCCACACAGTGTGAGTCTTCTCACTCTGCTGAAGACCAGACTCCACACAGTGTGACAGAGTCTTCTCACTCTGCTGAAGACCAGACTCCACACAGTGTGACAGTCTTCTCACTCTGCTGAAGACCAGACTCCACACAGTGTGACAGAGTCTTCTCACTCTGCTAAAGACCAGACTCCACACAGTGTGACAGTCTTCTCACTCTGCTGAAGACCAGACTCCACACAGTGTGACAGAGTCTTCTCACTCTGCTGAAGACCAGACTCCACACAGTGTGACAGAGTCTTCTCACTGTGCTGAAGACCAGACTCCACACAGTGTGACAGTCTTCTCACTCTGCTGAAGACCAGACTCCACACAGTGTGACAGAGTCTTCTCACTCTGCTGAAGACCAGACTCCACACAGTGTGACAGAGTCTTCTCACTCTGCTGAAGACCAGACTCCACACGGTGTGACAGTCTTCTCACTCTGCTGAAGACCAGACTCCACACGGTGTGACAGAGTCTTCTCACTGTGCTGAAGACCAGACTCCACACGGTGTGACAGAGTCGTCTCACTGTAGGGTTGAGGGGTGCCAGCCCTGCCCTTGTACCCCACCTGCACTGCGACGGCTTCACCCCTGTCATTCAGACTTCAGCTGGGGCTCCTTTACCACAGACCTGCAGGGGTCAGCGGCTCTGTTCTGGGTTAATAATAATATTAACAATAATAATAATAATAATTATAATTCCTTACACTAATATAGCACTTTTGCTGGACACTCCACTCAAAGCACTTTACAGGTACTGGGGATCCCCTCCACCCCCACCAGTGTGCAGCCCCACCTGGATGATGCGCCAGTCCGCTCCCCACACACCAGCTCTCAGTGGGGAGGAGAGCAGAGTGATGAGGCCAGTTCAGAGAGGGGGGTTATTAGGAGGCCATGATGGGTAAAGGCCAGGGGGGGAATGTGGCCAGGACACTGGGGTAACACCCCTACTCTTACTGAGAAACACCCTGGATTTTTAATGACCACAGAGTCAGGACCTCGGTTTTACATCTCATCTGAAGGACGGTGCCTTTTTACAGTCTAGTGTTCCTGTCACTATACTGGGGCATTAGGACCCACACAGACCGCAGGGTGAGCGCCCCCTGCTGGCCCCACTAACACCTCTTCTAGCAGCAGCCTGAGTTTTTCCCAGGAGGTCTCCCATCCAGGCACTGGCCAGGCTCACTCCTGCTGAGCTCCAGTGGGCGGCCAGCTGGGAGCTGCAGGGTGATATGGCTGCTGGGTTAGTGCTGGGCCTCCCCGTCTCCGAGCTTTGGAGCTTTCTGAGTCGTTACCATGGGAGACAAACTGTCGCCAAAGAGGTGTAAGCTGCTGACAGTTGCTCCTGCCTGCTTATCTGTCTTTGTGATAAAAGCAAACAAACACAAACAAACACAGCATGGGCGGAGCGGTAGCTCTGTGGCTAAGGACCTGCACCTGTGGCTGGGAGGTTGCCAGTTTGAATCCCGTGGCTGGCTGGCAGAGGAATCCTACTTCGTTGGGCCCCCGAGCAAGGCCCTTAACCCCAACTGCTCCAGGGGTGCCGTATAAATGGGTGACCCTGCGCTCTGACCCCAAGCTTCTCTCCCTGTCTGTGTGTCTCCTGGAGAGCAAGTTGGGGTCTGTGAAAAGACACATTCCTCACGCAAGAAATTGTATAGGGCCAATACAGTGATCTCTCGAATCAACCAGGCTCTCTTATGCACAGGTTTGATTTCATCCAAAGGGTGATAAACTCGCTACAGCCACAAGGTGTCACTGTAACACATGTTTTCCCATTCCTCTTATTTTTTCCTCTTTGTACTAAACCTGCAGGTGAGCAAAGGCGTCTCATCCCAAGTGACCAAGATTTCCTCCCTCTATTTGTTCGGGATTTCTCACATTCTCCCTCATTTCCCTCTTGTCAACACTGTCTTTAAGTGTCACGCTAGTGTCGGTGCTAAAATGAAACACAGGTTTGCTCAGGGTTAACAGATCCTGTTTCAACACAGGCAAGGGCATTTCTATTGACGACGTTCGAGTAGGGGGCTGTGTGAGCATGCGTTGGCTACATAGAAACAAGTATAGGTTCATTCCACACTGAACACTGTCTCGGTGTGGAATTGCTATTTATGGAACAAGAGGTTTATTCCAGGCTGAAAAGAGAAGAAAGACAACACCCGAAGAAGGCTCCACAGCCGAAACGTTGTGTTTTCTTTCTTCTCTTTTCAGCCTGGGATAAACCTGTTACTTGTTCCTTTGCATCCCACGCCTGCTGACCCCGCTACCCACCTGATCGTTTTGCTATTTATGTTGATGTATGAAAAAATTATCCTGACGTGAACGATTGACCCTTGTCTTCAGGTGATGCTGTATGTGGTGTGTGGTGGAATTTTCCAGGGACTGCGGATTCCAGCAGCTAAGGGCTTTTAACAGTAACAATTAAATGGCGTTTATAACAAAAGTTCGGGAGGGATGACAACAACTAAGCTCAATCAGACTCAGCTGTCAGTAATGAGCAATCGCTCCTGACAATCCATTCCTCTCCCAAACGCTATAAATATCTAGGAGATCCCCATCTCTCCCTCTCTCTTGCATCCTACCTCCACCTCTGTAGCTGCCCCTTGGTCACCCTGTATGGGAGTCCTGGTCTCCTTGTCCTCTGGCCCGGAAGTCAGCCCTATGCCAAGCCGGTTAAGCCACAATTTCGCTCCACGACGCTTTCATCTTGGGTGTTTGTCATTCCTCGTGAACTTGAACCGGCATCGCTAGAGCTGTAAGGAACAGCCTGGGTCTGTACGGGCCAGTGAACGGGCCGGTCCATTCACAACGAACAGCAGCCGGGACGCGCTGTCGAGCCCAGCTGCAGCTCCCCTCCGCCGGAGCCGGAGAAAGGTCTGTGCTTTTCTCCGAGCCTTCCTGGGATTAGTCACGCACAGATAGCTGGCTCTATTCCTGCTCTTTTCACAAAGCTAGTTCATGACACGGTAGATGTATTTTTAGAAACGAGCTCAATTGTTTTAAGGTGACGTGTTTTTGTTTTTTCAACGGAGTTGCAACGAAACTGAATGTAGCTGGCTGTCACCCGGGAGTCTGACCCGGGGCGTCTGGAATTAAACTGTGTGCGCTTCGGGGTTAAAATGAATTAATTCAGCTGATGTCTTTGCCCAAGATGACTTGCAGATAATGCAATTATTTCTCGCCTAGGCGTGTAAAGACGTTATTGAGTAGGATATTAAAAAAAAAGTGATATTGATTGGGACTGGTCTGAGGAACGGCGGGATACATCTAATCAATATGTTGCATACAGTAGCTGAGCAAAAGCGCACGGCACGACTTGAGCGGCTGCAGGAGACGTTGCGCGGTATGGCGGTGCACTCGGATGGGGTTGCATGCGAGCGGCTCTGTGATCTCCAGGCTGGTGCCGTTTGCTGACGCAGCTGTACCGCACCGGGGAGACGGGGAGCCCAGCCCGAGCGCAGGAATCCGTGCCCTCCCGCCGCGCCGCGTGATCGGATTATCAACATCGACACGCAGACTCCTACAGTACACGCCGGCAGTAATTAAACAGCGGCGCAGGAAAAAAAAACCTCATCGTCAGCAGGGCAGGTTGAAATGCGATTATGCCTCCGTACGGTACACCACAGAGTCTTGTAAAACAGAGGGGAAATTGAATAAAGGCACACGAACACATCATCCAATACTGTGGACTGCGCGTAGCAGAGGGGGGGGCTGTATTATAACAACCTGCAGCCCCTCCCATATACCCCATTGCGAAATTTCACCCCAGCCCACTCCCCAATTATCTCATTGATGATTGATTGACTCGGTCCAGTAATCGGAGCCGCGGCGGTATCGAAGTGCTGCAGTGGATTAGACGGAGAGGGGCGGAGAGCGCCGGGACCCGCCGCGCTGTCCCACCTGTCGGCCAGGGGCTGGTTGCGCGTCCGTGTTCCGAAACCGGGGGCTCGTCTTCGCTCGGCTACTGCGGGAGACCCGGGAGAAACGGGTAGAAATCTGATCAGGCGCAGCTGCGGATGACACACGGAGATGTCTTATTAAAAATAAAAAATTCATAACCCTCCTCAGAATCTCACACTGTTTGTGTCGCAGGCGTCCTGACATGCTGAGGAGCGGTCGTGACGTGGGCGGACCGCGCTGATTAATATTCGTCAGCGGGGCTCTGCTGTGAGTCCCGGGTCAGTAACGTGTGTGGACACGGCTGGACACCGTGACGCCGCACGTCTGGGGCTCCTGCGCCGCACCGGGGTGCAGCCGCTGGCTGGTGGGGTTCTGTCCCCTTCCTCTCCCACAGCCGGGACCAGCCTGTGCCCGTTCACTGCCCTGGCTCGGCCCACACGCGCTCACAGGGGCTCGAGCCTGGCTAGGACACCCACAGCCGAACTGTCACCCGCCGGGACAGCTGCTGCTGCTCGAGCGGCGCGAGGATGAGTGTGGTCCTGCAGCAGAGCGGACAGGGCAGGATGAGCCCACAGTCCCTGACCACTGCAGCACCCAGCACTAAGGACACCATCAGTCCCTACAGGCAGAGATCTGTAGCCACCAGCAACTGCTGCCTGTCCACCACACCTGGAGCTCCCTCTGGACTGGTCTGCTGTCCCCACTGTCCTGTTCTGCCAGTCTGTGCCTCACTCTCTCACTGGTGTCCATCACACCTGGAGCTCCCTCTGGACTGGTCTGCTGTGCCCAGTGTCCTGTTCTGCCAGTCTGTGCCACACTGACTCACTGGAGTCCATCACACCTGGAGCTCCCTCTGGACTGGTCTGCTGTGCCCAGTGTCCTGTTCTGCCAGTCTGTGCCACACTGACTCACTGGAGTCCATCACACCTGGAGCTCCCTCTGGACTGGTCTGCTGTGCCCAGTGTCCTGTTCTGCCAGTCTGTGCCACACTGACTCACTGGAGTCCATCACACCTGGAGCTCCCTCTGGACTGGTCTGCTGTCCCCACTGTCCTGTTCTGCCAGTCTGTGCCACACTGACTCACTGGAGTCCATCACACCTGGAGCTCCCTCTGGACTGGTCTGCTGTACCCAGTGTCCTGTTCTGCCAGTCTGTGCCACACTGACTCACTGGTGTCCACCACACCTGGAGCTCCCTCTGGACTGGTCTGCTGTCCCCACTGTCCTGTTCTGCCAGTCTGTGCCACACTGACTCACTGGAGTCCATCACACCTGGAGCTCCCTCTGGACTGGTCTGCTGTGCCCAGTGTCCTGTTCTGCCAGTCTGTGCCTCACTCTCTCACTGGAGTCCATCAGGGTGGTCAACACTAAACCTTCAGTCACCACAGAAGTGGACTGGGCTCCAACACGCCAGTGACATCAAGGTGCTGTTCTCTTAATACGTAGGCCTTTTTTTAATGACCACTGAGTCAGGACCTCGGTTTACGTCTCATCTGAAGGACGGCATCTTTTTACAGTCTAGTGTCACCGTACTGGGGCATTAGGGCCCATGCAGACCGCGGGGTGAGCGCCCCCTACTGGTCACACTAACACCTCCCAGCAGCAGCCTGAGCTTTCCCAGGAGGTCTCCCATCCAGGTACTGGCCAGGCTCCCACCTGCAGAGCTCCAGTGGGCTGCCAGCTGGGAGCCTCAGGGCGATAAGGCTGATGGCACAAGTTTAAGGTAATCTTGAATGAGTGTCCTGCGATGTACTGTAGGCGTTTTTGAGCCCCACTACTGTCTGCACTGCATTCCATTCTGTGTCTCAGTTCTCTTCTGCCTGGTGTACTGAGGAGTGCCGAGAGCTGGCTGTATCTGTTTATTCCTACCCCCTCTCTCCCTTCAAAGGTTTAATTAGCCTTGTTAAAACGCCTCCATTCCGTAATTTAATTACAGATACCTGGTGATGAAATGTGTTGAAATATGCTCTGCATTCTTCAAAGGGGAGAGATGGTGTTACACTTGCTGTTAGGAGGGTGTAATCAGTGCGCTGCCCCACTCGACACAATGCTCCTAATAAGATAAAGACCCTCTCTCCCGAGACGCGCCCATTGTTGGGCTGGGCAAATGCAAATGGCTGGAACGGGCAAGGAACAAGCGGCTGTGTTGATTGTGTGTCTGATTTAAAACGCTGGTGTTCCACCGGCAATCAGGCGACGCATAGCAGGGACTCTGCAAGAAAATAATGAGCCCGTCACTCCTCTTTCTTCTGAACAGAATGAAGAGAGGCTCTTCAGAGACGCTCTCTCTAGTGGATTGGTTTGTTTTAAAGAGAAGGAGACATTTAAAAGCAAGCAGTTCTGGTGTGGATTAACCTTGAAAACCTGAAAGCAGCCGGATCTTGGGGATTCGTAGTGAAGAGCTGCTGCAGTGGTGTGTTACTGTCTAAGTGCTGTGTTCTAGTGGTAATGTTACTGTGCTTTTATCAACCTCTACAGGCTCAGTACAGGTTTCACACTCGTGTTCAATCTTGACCCCCATAACTGATCAATTTTGTTCATTTAAATGAAGGTAAATTAGAACCGAATTATTCTTTTGGCTCCTCTTGGCCAGTGCTTGCAATCCTCCTGGTCCTTAAGTACTGACAGACGTGTTTTTAATCTCTCCTATCATACTTTGCTGCCTTTGTTACCTATAGGCACTAAGGTATCCAGTAGCTTTTATGATGAGGCACATGAAATAATTATTTCACTCTGTTATCCATAGCTGCTGAGGTATAACCAGCTGGTACTGTTTTATCATCTGCAGGCACTGAGATGTAAGCAGAAATTACTGTAGTGTGCTGTTGCTATAGGAACTAAGATATTAATGTCTTTTATCCTGATGTCTATAGGTGCGGCAATATTGCCAATGGTACTGTACCAATTTCTGTATTTACTGTGACATAGCCTGTGGGTACCATACTGGTCTTGAGCTGCTATCAACAGATGTCCTTTGTCTTTTTCGTTGTAGCTATAAAGGCCCAGCCAACACATGCTGCTTGTAGACACCTGGCTCTAGCTGATAGGCACTGCACTGTGCTGTTGCCTACAGCTAATGAAGTCTAGCCCAGGGACACTGCACTTCGACACTGTCTGCTCACACTCAGGCAAAGCCAGCGGGAACTGTGCTATCCCTGTAATGAAAGGGAAGTGAATTTTGAGTGCCCCAGAATCTTGGGGAAAAAAATGGAATAAATACATAACATCATGAAAGAAAAACAATACTCCATATCTCTACTGCACCTGTATCACTCATGCATGTGCATATCTGCTTCAGTGCTTATAAAACGACATACTGTGCTCAGAAATCTCCCGGTGTGAGAAACAGCCCCTGGCTGTCGTTAGGAGGGAGTGAGTGAGCGAGCGAGCGCTGCTGCGTGTGTCAGTCCGTCAGCGGGTCTGGGTGGCTTGTGTGAGGCACGGGGGGAGGGGGGGGGCTGCGTGCAGTGCAGTAGGTAGGACTCCTAAACGAGCCGGGCTGTCAGCCTGCTGTCTGCTCCAGGGAGGCTCACCCGAAGCCTGACCTCTGTCTGCGGCCACTGCGTGCACTGCTCAGGGTCCCGTCCCCTGCACTGAGACGCCTCCTTCAATGGGTTCTAGCCCACATGGTGCTGGGGACGACTGAATCGGGTAACCACACCTTTGGATTAGCTTACCATACCGCTGCCCTGCCACTCAATCATCAATAAGTGCCGTTTTTTTCCCAGTTGTCTGGCACGCGGGTCTAGAAGGAAGGCTTGCAATGCACAACAGCTCGGCGTGTTTTGGGCTTTATCGTGAGCAAGGAGCCGCAGGCCAGCACAAGATGCTGGACTTTTCTGTGTTTGGCGCTTCATTGCTGTGGAAATATATTCTGCTTCAGCGAAGACGGCGCCGAGAACTGGATGAGGCCTTCATGGGGAAAGCAGTAAGATCCAGATTTGTATTTTTATAAGTCACCAGGCACTTGATCTTTCAAGCTCGTCGATTCATTCAACATTATTAACTAATGGACAGACGTACAATTTAAAAGATGACACATTCTCGCTGACACATTTGCACGCGAGTATGCCGCGGCCGGGCAGCGGGGTCCTTATCTGCGCGAGCTCTGGCCGCCCAGCGCCGGCTCCGAGGATGCGGCCCGGTTCGTTAGCGGCTTGGTTTTCAATCGGAGGGGGCTGCGGCCGGGACGGGAGGCTTCATTTCCTTCCTGTTAAAAACCCCACAGAGAAGACGGCTCCTCGGCAGGGCTCACATGACCGTACATCTCCAGACCTGAACGGCCGAGTCCGGGAAATTAAATGTCAAATATCCAATCGTTACCCAAATAAATGTCAAGCTGCATGGCGGTAAATGGGGGGGAAATAATCCCATTATATTTTTTTTAATTGGACATTTGCAGGTGGATACAGCTGAATGTTGAGGACCTGCGGTTTGGACGTAGGCGGGCGCGGGTCAGGACGGGGAAGCTCTTGCTCACTCTCGGAATGCGAGATCAGGGTTCGGGCCGCACGCTGAGGCGGGAGACTGAACGCCGAGAGGCAGCCGGCGGGGGGGGGGGAGGGTATTTCAGGAAGAGCCGGATCTTGGGGACTCTTGGAGAAACCCCTTGGTGAGAGCGGATCGATGAGACCCTAAGACCCGGAGGCGAGGCGGCCTTCCTCTCGCCCGTCAGCGGCCAGCTCCTGGTTTGTGTCTGAGGCCCTGGGAAGAAATAAAGGTGAAGCTGGAAGCCTAGTTGGGTTGAAAGACCCCACAACCAGGGGTGGAGTTTGACGGCAGGGATACTGGCTGGTCTCGATGGACTGGACGCACTTCTTTACGCAGAGAGTGGTGGGTGCTGTGCTGCGTTTTGCTTGCTTCTTTCCAGGGAAGCGCCTCGGGCTCCCGCCATGTCCCATTGCCCTTTTCAATACCGCGAGATGCATGTTCCTGGGCAAAGTATAGCAGAAATGTTGCAAGTTAATTTAACTCGATGTCCATCGATAGGTAAAAGACTGCAAAACACGGAGAAGAGTTGGGAATACGAAGTCCCTGCTGTTTTTTTTTTCCCCCAAAATGGAGCTGAAAAGAATTAGACTGCCTTGGAGCAATCGTGTCTCATCCATTTACCTGCTTTTCTGTTGCACTTGAGCTAAGTCAAGGTGCAGGCGAACCCGGGGAGAGGAGTGTACTGCACCGAGAGTGAGCAGGGAGACTGCAGAAGCTGATGGCGGCTGACGGCCCTGTCAGAGTGAGCAGCGTGGGGAAAGCTGTGATGGGCGGAGTGGCCTGCTCTCATCGTCAGACCTTCCTTCCAGTTTTAATCTTTCAGAAGTTCAGAGACACAATGGGAAGACTTTGTGCACAGGCTGGTGTCTTTACAGCGCCTGTGGAGTGGATGTGTTGGTGTTCAGCCGAGCTCTGAGGATCTCCCAAGAGTCGTGTCCGAGAAATGTGACCAGTGACAGGGGGACGGGCTTCAGGAATGGGGCTGCTCCAACATCAAGAGCCGTGCACAGCTCCTGGATAGTCCAGCTCCCCGACTGTGACTCAAACCTGTATCTGCCTGGATTGAATTTCACTGCCTCACCTTCTGCTGAGGTTTTTTTTTCCATGCGATTTGTAATTTCAGCCACGTTGTACTAAAATCCGGTCCTGACTCCTGAGCCTGCCTGCTTTGATTTAGAGAGAAATGTCTCCCTAATGTCTTGCTGGAAGGAGGGGGGGGGGGGAGTCCGGGGAGGAGAGGGGAGGAGGTGGTGTCTTGGGGGACTCAGATTTAAGAAGCTTGGGCTGCAGAGTTTTACATTCGTGATTGACACTGCAGCTCACGTCCGTGGGCAGACGTGGAGAGCGGGGGGCGGGGGGGGGGCTGTGGTTTGCTCCCTCCTCACGTCTGCAGTCAGAAGTACGTGACGCTGGGGCGAGCTCTTTGCTTCGCCTGTGTGTGCGTCTCCTCTGGCACGGCCGGCGCCCGGGGGCAGCAGAGGCTTTCTGCTGTTGGACGGCTCCTCCAGCAGAAGCCATCGGCCCCCTTTCAGAGCTGGGCGGGAGGTTGGCTCACAACAGTTTTTTTTCTTTTTCCAGCACATCCCGCCTGCAGGCCCGCTCTCTGGGTGCAGACGGCGGGCGGTAACGTTGGCGACGCCCCCCAATGACCTGGAGTGGCCGCGGATGTTTGTGAGATGTCCAGGCCATCTTCGCCTTTTAAAAAGCGTTACTCTTTTTTTTTTTTTTAGTTGGATTGGGAAGGGTAAAGGGGGGAAAAAAATCAGCAAATTTTCTCAGTTAAAAAAACCCCAACAGAATTGCCCTGAAATTCCTACAGCCATATTGTCAGCAATTAATGTGCAAATGCAGTTGAGGCAGCTGTCTGGCAGGGAATGAGCAGCAGTTTCCAATGTTGAGTATTCCAGTAGTAACTGCCCCTTGCCCACCCAAGGCAGATCTGCATTGGCAGTTATCACTGTACTTTCTGCCACCATTTTTTTCTAATCAAGCAGCTTTCACTGCTTACAGTACTTCTGCCAATATTCCTGCAGCGATTGTGTGGCTGTTCAAGGGCTGATCAGAAATCATTATGCGAGGCACACAAGTGCATCGAGGGGTCTGTTTGAAGCCATTCGTTTTCCCCTAATGGGTTACAAAACTGATTAGGATTTAAGCCGAGGAATGGCTCAGCCGCACCCAAGCTTGGAGAATAAAATCCAGCCCTCTAGACAAGGGCATGAGAGGGTGGGGCCTTGCTTTGGCCAGGTAACAGGGTTTATGAAAAGCAGTTTCCAGTTCAAGGCCCAGATCTGCCCATGTGTCTGTCGGGCTTCATCCCGCGTGAGCTGCAGCCCTTCCCTGTGTTTCTGTCGCTCTGACAGGACGCCAGATCAAGGTCCCTCTGTCCCTGGCCCCATAGAAACGGGCGTTGATGCCACCGTTCACCTCCTCTCTGCGCTCGGGGCTGTGGATCGTGTGCGTGCTGGGTGAGTACAGTGCTTCACTCTAAACCCACACGCTGCGCAGCAGAACAAAACAAGAAAACAAAGAGGAATAAAATTGATTGATCCATGTAAATTTTGTGCGTGCTAAAAAAAAAAAAACACCTAGATTTTGAGAAATGAGGAATTTTAAAGACCGTTGAACTGAAGTAATGCCTGTGCAAACGCTTCTGTCGCTGTTGTTGTTGCGGTGACTAGTGAGATTCTCCCTCACCCAGTTTCCTGTCGGCCCTTTCATCTTCTCCCTCTATCGCTCGGTATCCAAGGTGACACTCCTCCATATGGCCTTTTCCTTCTGTTTTACTTTTCATTCTCCAGGCTTCAAGGTGACCCTTTGTCTCCTTCCCTTCTCTCGCCCCTCCTCTCCCCCCCCTCGCGCCTGCTGCTTCCCTGTCTGGCACTCCTCCGTCGATCAGGGTGTGGCAGCTCTCCCCCTGACCCCGAATCTCTCTCTCCCCGATCAGATCCACCTTCCTCTGTCTCCGGGTCCTGTACTCTGTCTGCTGGAGGTGAACCTCCCTCTGGCAATAATCGATCTCCTCCCTCCTCTCGCCCTCCTTCTGTCCTCTCCTCTTTCTCCCCATCTTCCTCTTGTCTTTCTGCTGGAGACAGGTGTTCATTCTCTGAACACCGCTTCCCCCCTTAATTACTGCACCCCCCCCCCGGCATCTCTCAGAGGAGAATCGAGAGAGAGAGAGAGAGAGAGAGGAGCTGGTTTCACTCTCTCCTGCATGAGCCAGTCTCTAAATATAGAACAGAACCCCCCTGCGCATACTGTATGTACCTACAATCGTTTTATCAGTTTTCGTTTGCAGGGTTTTTGTACCAGAAATGACACATCGGTTTAGAACTTCTTCTTTTTTCCCTCCGGAAGACACGCCCCTTTAGATCTTGCTTCAGATTCACCTCGATGTGCAGAAGGTGCGAGGCTCACTCCCTACTGTCTCGGAAGCACGCGTGTTAATAACGTGCCAGCCCGAAAGGCGCCGCCAGCGATGTCTGCAGCAGGACTCAGCGCGGGAAATTTACAATCGTCTTTTAAACAAAAAATGCAAAGTAACCCTGTTTCATGGTTCAGAACTGGAGCAAAAAGCAGAGTAACTTAGTTACTCTCAAGATAGAACTTAATGTAATTGTCCAGTCTGCCTATTAATACGTCTGCATCTCTGGCATAGAAGACAGCATCTGTGTCAGGCCCCACATAATGCATGGTGGGAAGCTATAGCCAGTACTGTATCATTGGTGTGTTTGCTGTAGTCTTTGTTAGGTAATGAGTGGCATTTCCTCTCCAGTCTGTTAAAAGTTAAGTCATTTTTATCAAATATGGGTCAAATATTTTCATCTGCCCATCTAAAGCACTCACACCCAACCTCGAAACATAGGAAGCATGAAGTCTGCCATGCTCCAACTATCATTGCTGAAGGCTGTGCAGTCACCCCTCAACAGTGCCTGTTTCTGTGGGGTTGGAGGATCAATAGCAATTCTTTCTGAAAGACAGAGGCAGACAGTCAAACAGATGTACAAAAGGCAGGCAAACTGATAGTGACTCGCTGCTGCACAGGCAGGCACAGTGAGATAGTGAGTCTGACCCCACAGGTCACCAGCCAGTGACCGGGAGAGGACTCGCCTTAGAAGAGACCCGTTTCATTCTGCACAGATCTTAAAAGGGGCGAAATAGGACATTGTGCTCTGACCCTACCTCCTTCTCCCCTTCTGTACTCGTCTCTCTCTCTCTCTCTCACCCCTGCCTCCCCAGCCTGTCTGAGTGAGACAGATACCCTTCTGAACCCGCGCTGGCCTGCCTCTGCCCCCCCTGCGCAGTGAATAATTGATCCTGCCGGAGTGAGAGAGCTGTCGCCGCAGTCTGTTGACAGCGTGACGACAGACTCGTTACATCAGTGTCACAGCAACGGCTGCCCTGCCGTGATGCAGCGACCAGATGGGAGAGTACAAGACCTTCGCAGAGCCTCCTGCACCGGAGCACCAACCAAACCACCCCCGCCCCCCTCTTCTTTCCCATTGTGGGCTCCTGCTGTTTGTTGTCTTTGGCATTTGTGGTTCTGTTCTGTTTTCTAAACTAATACAGTTTTTCGGAGGTATGGAGGTCAAGCCCGGGCCCTGTAGGTGCTCCCCGTGTTGAAGCCTGTGGAAAGGCGCGCTGAGGGCCGAGAGCGCGGCGCCAGCTGGCGGGGTGGCGGTGGGCGATGGCAGCTGCTGCCGGAGCTCAGGAATGCGGTGGTGTGGAGGCATTTTCAGGGCGAGCCGCGGCTCATTAGCACGCAGAGCACGCTGCGGCCGGGCCCCCTGTGGGGTCCTGCCAGCCGGCTGTGATGTACAGACGCACCGTGGATACGCAACGCTTCCGGTTTCACCATAAAAAGGCCGGCGGAGGCGCGGAGGATCTGCTGTGCGTGTCATATCGCAGCGCCCTGATTGATTGTTTTGCCACGTTCTTGTTTTCCCAAGAATAGGCTTTTTACTCAAGCAGGACTCCCGCCACGTGCGTGTTGTGTGAATTGTCCAAGACGAGACGAGCAAGCACTATAATTAAGCCATAGTGTAATGTGTTTATAAGGTCCACAAAGAGCTGTGGGACGTTGCGCCCCGGAGGAGAAGAAGAGAGGGCGTGATGATGTCTTTACTGATTGACGGGCATGGGTGAGGTCAGTCTGGTCAGACGGAAGAGGTTCGTGGACATCGGGTGCTGGGCTAAAACAATTTGAGCTGCTCAGACTCTTAGGAATGACTATCATCTGGCAGTGCACTTTATTAATGATATGATCCTGCTTTATGTTACAACTTTGTATTGCATTGTTGACCACAACTGCAGATAGAATTCCATTAATGGCAAAACATTATCGTGTATACTATATTGTAGGTATTGTGGGGATAACATTAAAGCATTGTAGCAGTCTGAGGTAAGAGTATGGGAGAGCAGTATTGTAGTGTGGGGTAACAGTGAGGAGTGTGGGAGAGCAGTACTGTAGTCTGGGGTAACAGTGAGGAGTGTGGGAGAGCAGTATTGTAGTGTGGGGTAACAGTGAGGAGTGTGGGAGAGCAGTACTGTAGTGTGGGGTAACAGTGAGGAGTGTGGGAGAGCAGTACTGTAGTCTGGGGTAACAGTGAGGAGTGTGGGAGAGCAGTATTGTAGTGTGGGGTAACAGTGAGGAGTGTGAGAGAGCAGTACTGTAGTGTGGGGTAACAGTGAGGAGTGTGGGAGAGCAGTACTGTAGTCTGGGGTAACAGTGAGGAGTGTGGGAGAGCAGTACTGTAGTGTGGGGTAACAGTGAGGAGTGTGGGAGAGCAGTATTGTAGTGTGGGGTAACAGTGAGGAGTGTGAGAGAGTAGTACTGTAGTGTGGGGTAACAGTGAGGAGTGTGGGAGAGCAGTACTGTAGTGTGGGGTAACAGTGAGGAGTGTGGGAGAGCAGTACTGTAGTGTGGGGTAACAGGAGTGTGGGAGAGCAGTACTGTAGTGTGGGGTAACAGTGAGGAGTGTGGGAGAGCAGTACTGTAGTGTGGGGTAACAGTGAGGAGTGTGGGAGAGCAGCACTGTAGTGTGGGGTAACAGTGAGGAGTGTGGGAGAGTAGTATTGTAGTGTGGGGTAACAGTGAGGAGTGTGGGAGAGCAGTACTGTAGTGTGGGGTAACAGGAGTGTGGGAGAGCAGTACTGTAGTGTGGGGTAACAGTGAGGAGTGTGGGAGAGCAGCACTGTAGTGTGGGGTAACAGTGAGGAGTGTGGGAGAGCAGTACTGTAGTGTGGGGTAACAGGAGTGTGAGAGAGCAGTACTGTAGTGTGGGGTAACAGGAGTGTGGGAGAGCAGTACTGTAGTGTGGGGTAACAGTGAGGAGTGTGGGAGAGCAGTACTGTAGTGTGGGGTAACAGTGAGGAGTGTGGGAGAGCAGTACTGTAGTGTGGGGTAACAGTGAGGAGTGTGGGAGAGCAGTACTGTAGTGTGGGGTAACAGGAGTGTGGGAGAGCAGCACTGTAGTGTGTGGTAACAGTGAGGAGTGTGGGAGAGCAGTACTGTAGTGTGGGGTAACAGTGAGGAGTGTGGGAGAGCAGTACTGTAGTGTGGGGTAACAGTGAGGAGTGTAGGAGAGCAGTACTGTAGTTTGGGGTAACAGTGAGGAGTGTGGGAGAGCAGTACTGTAGTGTGGGGTAACAGGAGTGTGGGAGAGCAGTACTGTAGTGTGGGGTAACAGTGAGGAGTGTGGGAGAGCAGTACTGTAGTGTGGGGTAACAGGAGTGTGGGAGAGCAGCACTGTAGTGTGGGGTAACAGTGAGGAGTGTGGGAGAGCAGTACTGTAGTGTGGGGTAACAGTGAGGAGTGTGGGAGAGCAGTACTGTAGTGTGGGGTAACAGGAGTGTGAGAGAGCAGTACTGTAGTGTGGGGTAACAGTGAGGAGTGTGGGAGAGCAGTACTGTAGTGTGGGGTAACAGTAAGGAGTGTGGGAGAGTAGTATTGTAGTGTGGGGTAACAGTGAGGAGTGTGAGAGAGCAGTACTGTAGTGTGGGGTAACAGGAGTGTGGGAGAGCAGTACTGTAGTGTGGGGTAACAGTGAGGAGTGTGGGAGAGCAGTACTGTAGTGTGGGGTAACAGGAGTGTGGGAGAGCAGCACTGTAGTGTGGGGTAACAGTGAGGAGTGTGGGAGAGCAGTACTGTAGTGTGGGGTAACAGGAGTGTGAGAGAGCAGTACTGTAGTGTGGGGTAACAGGAGTGTGGGAGAGCAGTACTGTAGTGTGGGGTAACAGTGAGGAGTGTGGGAGAGCTGTACTGTAGTGTGGGGTAACAGTGAGGAGTGTGGGAGAGCAGTACTGTAGTGTGGGGTAACAGTGAGGAGTGTGGGAGAGCAGTACTGTAGTGTGGGGTAACAGGAGTGTGGGAGAGCAGCACTGTAGTGTGGGGTAACAGTGAGGAGTGTGGGAGAGCAGTACTGTAGTGTGGGGTAACAGTGAGGAGTGTGGGAGAGCAGTACTGTAGTGTGGGGTAACAGTGAGGAGTGTGGGAGAGCAGTACTGTAGTGTGGGGTAACAGTAAGGAGTGTGGGAGAGTAGTATTGTAGTGTGGGGTAACAGTGAGGAGTGTGGGAGAGCAGTACTGTAGTGTGGGGTAACAGGAGTGTGGGAGAGCAGTACTGTAGTGTGGGGTAACAGTGAGGAGTGTGGGAGAGCAGTACTGTAGTGTGGGGTAACAGGAGTGTGAGAGAGCAGTACTGTAGTGTGGGGTAACAGGAGTGTGGGAGAGCAGTACTGTAGTGTGGGGTAACAGTGAGGAGTGTGGGAGAGCTGTACTGTAGTGTGGGGTAACAGTGAGGAGTGTGGGAGAGCAGTACTGTAGTGTGGGGTAACAGTGAGGAGTGTGGGAGAGCAGTACTGTAGTGTGGGGTAACAGGAGTGTGGGAGAGCAGCACTGTAGTGTGGGGTAACAGTGAGGAGTGTGGGAGAGCAGTACTGTAGTGTGGGGTAACAGTGAGGAGTGTGGGAGAGCAGTACTGTAGTGTGGGGTAACAGGAGTGTGGGAGAGCAGCACTGTAGTGTGGGGTAACAGGAGTGTGGGAGAGCAGCACTGTAGTGTGGGGTAACAGTGAGGAGTGTGGGAGAGCAGCACTGTAGAGTCTAGAAGTGTCATTTTGGCAGCTGGCTGCAGTTGCCAAGGAAACCCCTCCAGTCCAGGGCAGTGTTGAGTGTGCCTGCACACTACCCTTAATGTTCCACACATTTTACAGATGAACCACAGATGTTCTCTAAAACAAACACTGTCAGCCCACCTGTATCTGTTTAACTCTGCACCCACGGCACCTACAGCTTCACACTCACCTGCGTCACCTGAAGAGCACGGTCCACATGCAGGCCAGTGAACGTTGTGTTCTGGACTTACTGGTGGAGCCACATGGGAGCCCCCTTCGTCTGCAGCACTCTGATGAAATGTCCTGTTTGTATTACATGTGGGGTCTGTGTACAGTGTGCCTTGTGGGGAGAGATCTGGGCTGTTTGATGCTCCATTAGTCTGTCAGCTCTGTGCAACACTGGGCTGTGCCACTACAGCAGGCACACAAATTAATTTCACCACATCTCCCATCCCCCAGCTCTCTTCCCCTCTCTCCGTCTCCCGTTTCTCCTTTCCCCCCTCTGTCCTTCTCCGTCTCTCTGTCTCCCTCCTCCTCTTTTATGATCTCAGTCTTCCTCCTTCCCTTGACTGCAGTGACCCCCTTTTCTTGCTGATTGTTCTCACTTCCTCCTGGAGAGAGGGAGGGAGATGGAGAGAAGGAGGGATGGGGACAGAGGAAGAGAGGGAGGGAGGGAAGGGGTTAACTGCAGCTGAGCTGGGCTTGGTGCCAGTGTGGAATGAGGGCTGTCTAATGAGGTATTGATCTCCGACTGCCTGGGGGCACAGCACCTCCAACACAAACAGGCCCTGCTGCACCCCCTGTGTGTGAACGTGTGTGTGTGTGTGTGTGTGGGAGGCAGTGTAGGCATCTCTGTGTCTGCGTGTTAGAGTCTACACTCTGGTGTGTGTGTGTCTGTAACAACCCACTTCTACACAAACCACCGCATTGTGCCCCTTGCAGCCCCATAGAAGTGTCCTTGGCTTATGGCACCAACCACATAAATAAGATTAATAATCCAGCGGTAGGAGTGTCTGCACTTACAGACCAGTGTTGAGTGTGCCTCCCTCTCTCTCTGCTCTCTCCATGTTCAGGTGTGTGAAGGAGTGTCTGCACTTACAGGCCAGTGCTGAGTGTGCCTCCCTCTCTCTCTGCTCTCTCCATGTTCAGGTGTGTGAAGGAGTGTCTGCACTTACAGACCAGTGCTGAGTGTGCCTCCCTCTCTCTCTGCTCTCCATGTTCAGGTGTGTGAAGGAGTGTCTGCACTTACAGGCCAGTGTTGAGTGTGCCTCCCTCTCTCTCTGCTCTCTCCCTGTTCAGGTGTGTGAAGGAGTGTCTGCACTTACAGACCAGTGTTGAGTGTGCCTCCCTCTCTCTGCTCTCTCCATGTTCAGGTGTGTGAAGGAGTGTCTGCACTTACAGGCCAGTGCTGAGTGTGCCTCCCTCTCTCTCTGCTCTCTCCATGTTCAGGTGTGTGAAGGAGTGTCTGCACTTACAGGCCAGTGCTGAGTGTGCCTCCCTCTCTCTCTGCTCTCTCCATGTTCAGGTGTGTGAAGGAGTGTCTGCACTTACAGACCAGTGCTGAGTGTGCCTCCCTCTCTCTCTGCTCTCTCCCTGTTCAGGTGTGTGAAGGAGTGTCTGCACTTACAGGCCAGTGCTGAGTGTGCCTCCCTCTCTCTCTGCTCTCTCCATGTTCAGGTGTGTGAAGGAGTGTCTGCACTTACAGGCCAGTGTTGAGTGTGCCTCCCTCTCTCTCTGCTCTCTCCATGTTCAGGTGTGTGAAGGAGTGTCTGCACTTACAGACCAGTGTTGAGTGTGCCTCCCTCTCTCTGCTCTCTCCATGTTCAGGTGTGTGAAGGAGTGTCTGCACTTACAGGCCAGTGCTGAGTGTGCCTCCCTCTCTCTCTGCTCTCTCCATGTTCAGGTGTGTGAAGGAGTGTCTGCACTTACAGGCCAGTGTTGAGTGTGCCTCCCTCTCTCTCTGCTCTCTCCATGTTCAGGTGTGTGAAGGAGTGTCTGCACTTACAGGCCAGTGATGAGTGTGCCTCCCTCTCTCTGCTCTCTCCATGTTCAGGTGTGTGAAGGAGTGTCTGCACTTACAGGCCAGTGCTGAGTGTGCCTCCCTCTCTCTCTGCTCTCTCCATGTTCAGGTGTGTGAAGGAGTGTCTGCACTTACAGGCCAGTGTTGAGTGTGCCTCCCTCTCTCTCTGCTCTCTCCATGTTCAGGTGTGTGAAGGAGTGTCTGCACTTACAGTGCTGAGTGTGCCTCCCTCTCTCTCTGCTCTCTCCCTGTTCATGTTGTCCATGTAAACAGTAACACTCTCACTCATACAGCACTTCCTTCCCACTAACTGAGAGGCCTCCTGTCTTAGCCATTTTTTGTAAGGAGAAATGAATAAGGCATCAGCAGTGTGTGGTGCAGGGTGCAGAGAGCTGCACCGTGCCTCTCAGGTGCTGAGGGGTGGACGGCTGTGTTGGGCGGCAGCTGGGAGGGGGGCTACAGCACTGCCTGCTGGGACTGGCTGCAGAACACACCTGCGTTAAACATGACACATGAATCCCTGCTCTGTGGAGTGCGTGCTGAGCTGCTCTGTGCGACGCCTCTGGGAGCAGACAAGGGGAATGGGAGGGAGAGATGTCTGCTGTGCAGCTGGACCCTGTAGAGGGTGGAAGGGACCTCTGTCAACCTCTCTCCTGACTTCCTCCCACTCTCCTTCTCTCTCTCCCTGCTGACGTCCTGAAGATTCTCTTTCCTGCTCTGTCTGACAGAGTTTAATTCTCCGCCGCTGTCCTCTGCTCCCGTTAGACCCAATTACACTGGTGTGAGCTCCGAGCTGCTAATGAAGATGGCTTCTCAGTGGGAGTGAATGTGCTCGCCCTCATTCCCTGAATTCAGGACCTGACAGCTGCTGTTCCCAGTGGTGAGGAGACTGGGACAGACTGTGGACTGGACAAAGAGATTTATAGCTCTTTCTCTCTCCCCCAGCTCTCTCTCCCTCTTCCCCTCAACAGGAGAAAGATCAGTTTATTCATCCTGAAGTTCCAACCGGCAAACTTCACAATGTACATGATGACTGGGACTGAACACCAGGCTCCACACAGTGTGACAGTCTTCTCACTCTGCTGAAGACCAGACTCCACACAGTGTGACAGAGTCTTCTCACTCTGCTGAAGACCAGACTCCACACAGTGTGACAGTCTTCTCACTCTGCTGAAGACCAGACTCCACACGGTGTGACAGAGTCTTCTCACTCTGCTGAAGACCAGACTCCACACGGTGTGACAGAGTCTTCTCACTCTGCTGAAGACCAGACTCCACACAGTGTGACAGAGTCTTCTCACTCTGCTGAAGACCAGACTCCACACAGTGTGACAGTCTTCTCACTCTGCTGAAGACCAGACTCCACACGGTGTGACAGAGTCTTCTCACTCTGCTAAAGACCAGACTCCACACAGTGTGACAGAGTCTTCTCACTCTGCTGAAGACCAGACTCCACACAGTGTGACAGTCTTCTCACTCTGCTGAAGACCAGACTCCACACGGTGTGACAGAGTCTTCTCACTCTGCTGAAGACCAGACTCCACACGGTGTGACAGAGTCTTCTCACTCTGCTGAAGACCAGACTCCACACGGTGTGACAGAGTCTTCTCACTCTGCTGAAGACCAGACTCCACACAGTGTGACAGAGTCTTCTCACTCTGCTGAAGACCAGACTCCACACAGTGTGACAGTCTTCTCACTCTGCTGAAGACCAGACTCCACACAGTGTGACAGAGTCTTCTCACTGTGCTGAAGACCAGACTCCACACAGTGTGACAGTCTTCTCACTCTGCTGAAGACCAGACTCCACACAGTGTGACAGTCTTCTCACTCTGCTGAAGACCAGACTCCACACAGTGTGACAGAGTCTTCTCACTCTGCTAAAGACCAGACTCCACACAGCGTGACAGAGTCTTCTCACTCTGCTGAAGACCAGACTCCACACAGTGTGACAGTCTTCTCACTCTGCTGAAGACCAGACTCCACACAGTGTGACAGTCTTCTCACTCTGCTGAAGACCGGACTCCACACAGTGTGACAGAGTCTTCTCACTCTGCTGAAGACCAGACTCCACACGGTGTGACAGAGTCTTCTCACTCTGCTGAAGACCAGACTCCACACAGTGTGACAGAGTCTTCTCACTCTGCTGAAGACCAGACTCCACACAGTGTGACAGAGTCTTCTCACTCTGCTGAAGACCAGACTCCACACAGTGTGACAGTCTTCTCACTCTGCTGAAGACCAGACTCCACACAGTGTGACAGAGTCTTCTCACTCTGCTGAAGACCAGACTCCACACAGTGTGACAGAGTCTTCTCACTCTGCTGAAGACCGGACTCCACACATGTGACAGTCTTCTCACTCTGCTGAAGACCAGACTCCATACAGTGTGACAGAGTCGTCTCACTCTGCTGAAGACCAGACTCCATACAGTGTGACAGAGTCGTCTCACTCTGCTGAAGACCAGACTCCACACAGTGTGACAGAGTCTTCTCACTCTGCTGAAGACCAGACTCCACACAACACAGTGTGACAGAGTCTTCTCACTGTGCTGAAGACCAGACTCCACACAGTGTGACAGAGTCTTCTCACTCTGCTGAAGACCAGACTCCACACAGTGTGACAGAGTCTTCTCACTCTGCTGAAGACCAGACTCCACACAGTGTGACAGTCTTCTCATTCTGCTGAAGACCAGACTCCACACAGTATGACAGAGTCTTCTCACTCTGCTGAAGACCAGACTCCACACAGTGTGACAGAGTCTTCTCACTCTGCTAAAGACCAGACTCTACACGGTGTGACAGAGTCTTCTCACTCTGCTGAAGACCAGACTCCACACGGTGTGACAGAGTCTTCTCACTCTGCTAAAGACCAGACTCTACACAGTGTGACAGAGTCTTCTCACTCTGCTGAAGACCAGACTCCACACAGTGTGACAGTCTTCTCACTCTGCTGAAGACCGGACTCCACACGGTGTGACAGAGTCTTCTCACTCTGCTAAAGACCAGACTCTACACGGTGTGACAGAGTCTTCTCACTCTGCTGAAGACCAGACTCCACACAGTGTGACAGTCTTCTCACTCTGCTGAAGACCGGACTCCACACGGTGTGACAGAGTCTTCTCACTCTGCTGAAGACCAGACTCCACACAGTGTGACAGTCTTCTCACTCTGCTGAAGACCAGACTCCACACAGTGTGACAGAGTCTTCTCACTCTGCTGAAGACCGGACTCCACACATGTGACAGTCTTCTCACTCTGCTGAAGACCAGACTCCATACAGTGTGACAGAGTCGTCTCACTCTGCTGAAGACCAGACTCCACACAGTGTGACAGAGTCTTCTCACTCTGCTGAAGACCAGACTCCACACAGTGTGACAGAGTCTTCTCACTCTGCTGAAGACCAGACTCTACACATGTGACAGTCTTCTCACTCTGCTGAAGACCAGACTCCATACGGTGTGACAGTCTTCTCACTCTGCTGAAGATCAGAGTCCACACAGTGTGACAGAGTCTTCTCACTCTGCTGAAGACCAGACTCCACACAGTGTGACAGAGTCTTCTCACTCTGCTGAAGACCAGACTCCACACAGTGTGACAGTCTTCTCACTCTGCTGAAGACCGGACTCCACACAGTGTGACAGAGTCTTCTCACTCTGCTGAAGACCAGACTCCACACGGTGTGACAGAGTCTTCTCACTCTGCTGAAGACCAGACTCCACACAGTGTGACAGAGTCTTCTCACTCTGCTGAAGACCAGACTCCACACAGTGTGACAGAGTCTTCTCACTCTGCTGAAGACCAGACTCCACACAGTGTGACAGAGTCTTCTCACTCTGCTGAAGACCAGACTCCACACAGTGTGACAGTCTTCTCACTCTGCTGAAGACCAGACTCCACACAGTGTGACAGAGTCTTCTCACTCTGCTGAAGACCAGACTCCACACAGTGTGACAGAGTCTTCTCACTCTGCTGAAGACCGGACTCCACACATGTGACAGTCTTCTCACTCTGCTGAAGACCAGACTCCATACAGTGTGACAGAGTCGTCTCACTCTGCTGAAGACCAGACTCCACACAGTGTGACAGAGTCTTCTCACTCTGCTGAAGACCAGACTCCACACAACACAGTGTGACAGAGTCTTCTCACTCTGCTGAAGACCAGACTCCACACAGTGTGACAGAGTCTTCTCACTCTGCTGAAGACCAGACTCCACACAGTGTGACAGAGTCTTCTCACTCTGCTGAAGACCAGACTCCACACAGTGTGACAGAGTCTTCTCACTCTGCTAAAGACCAGACTCTACACAGTGTGACAGAGTCTTCTCACTCTGCTGAAGACCAGACTCCACACAGTGTGACAGTCTTCTCACTCTGCTGAAGACCGGACTCCACACGGTGTGACAGAGTCTTCTCACTCTGCTAAAGACCAGACTCTACACGGTGTGACAGAGTCTTCTCACTCTGCTGAAGACCAGACTCCACACAGTGTGACAGAGTCTTCTCACTCTGCTAAAGACCAGACTCTACACAGTGTGACAGAGTCTTCTCACTCTGCTGAAGACCAGACTCCACACAGTGTGACAGTCTTCTCACTCTGCTGAAGACCGGACTCCACACGGTGTGACAGAGTCTTCTCACTCTGCTGAAGACCAGACTCCACACAGTGTGACAGTCTTCTCACTCTGCTGAAGACCGGACTCCACACAGTGTGACAGAGTCTTCTCACTCTGCTGAAGACCAGACTCCACACAGTGTGACAGAGTCTTCTCACTCTGCTGAAGACCGGACTCCACACATGTGACAGTCTTCTCACTCTGCTGAAGACCAGACTCCATACAGTGTGACAGAGTCGTCTCACTCTGCTGAAGACCAGACTCCACACAGTGTGACAGAGTCTTCTCACTCTGCTGAAGACCAGACTCCACACAACACAGTGTGACAGAGTCTTCTCACTCTGCTGAAGACCAGACTCCACACAGTGTGACAGAGTCTTCTCACTCTGCTAAAGACCAGACTCTACACGGTGTGACAGAGTCTTCTCACTCTGCTGAAGACCAGACTCCACACAGTGTGACAGAGTCTTCTCACTCTGCTAAAGACCAGACTCTACACAGTGTGACAGAGTCTTCTCACTCTGCTGAAGACCAGACTCCACACAGTGTGACAGTCTTCTCACTCTGCTGAAGACCGGACTCCACACGGTGTGACAGAGTCTTCTCACTCTGCTAAAGACCAGACTCTACACGGTGTGACAGAGTCTTCTCACTCTGCTGAAGACCAGACTCCACACAGTGTGACAGAGTCTTCTCACTCTGCTAAAGACCAGACTCTACACAGTGTGACAGAGTCTTCTCACTCTGCTGAAGACCAGACTCCACACAGTGTGACAGTCTTCTCACTCTGCTGAAGACCGGACTCCACACGGTGTGACAGAGTCTTCTCACTCTGCTGAAGACCAGACTCCACACGGTGTGACAGTCTTCTCACTCTGCTGAAGACCAGACTCCACACAGTGTGACAGAGTCTTCTCACTCTGCTGAAGACCGGACTCCACACATGTGACAGTCTTCTCACTCTGCTGAAGACCAGACTCCATACAGTGTGACAGAGTCGTCTCACTCTGCTGAAGACCAGACTCCACACAGTGTGACAGAGTCTTCTCACTCTGCTGAAGACCAGACTCCACACAGTGTGACAGAGTCTTCTCACTCTGCTGAAGACCAGACTCTACACATGTGACAGTCTTCTCACTCTGCTGAAGACCAGACTCCATACGGTGTGACAGTCTTCTCACTCTGCTGAAGATCAGAGTCCACACAGTGTGACAGAGTCTTCTCACTCTGCTGAAGACCAGACTCCACACAGTGTGACAGAGTCTTCTCACTCTGCTGAAGACCAGACTCCACACAGTGTGACAGTCTTCTCACTCTGCTGAAGACCAGACTCCACACAGTGTGACAGAGTCTTCTCACTCTGCTGAAGACCAGACTCCACACAACACAGTGTGACAGAGTCTTCTCACTCTGCTGAAGACCAGACTCCACACAGTTTTGTTAGTCGTCTCATGTGCAGCACCACACCTGTGGAACCTGTTGCCCAAGACCATTAGAGACTTGGCATTTTTAATTCTCTCTTAAAATCTTTTCACTGTAGCTTTTCATGCAAGCTTGTATTATATTTACTGCAGGTTCAGCCGGGTCGCTGATCTGGGTATTTCTCTTTCTTCCTTTCTCCTCCTGGTTGCGTGCATCACTGATGTCCTGTTGTTCAGCTCTATGAATTGTTGGAAAAGTGTTCATGAACAACATCCTTGCTGGTCCTCATGGTCAGGCTCTTACAGCCACAGGAGGGAACACGGCTGACTGGCTCTGTTTCACCAGACGAGCCGGACATCCCTGCTCTCCTGTTTGCCCTGGCCTATGGCGTCAGGAGCAAGCATGCTTCTGCCCAGGTGAGCTCCGTTCTTTTCCCCCAGACATCCTCCCCATCAAGGGCTCTCTGATGCAGAGCCGATCGCACGCTAGTTCCCCTTCCGCAGTGGCTGATAATGAGGCAGTGCAGTTTTCTTTTATTGCTTTATTGAGTGGAAAGGGTTATCCCTAGGCTGTCATTACTGCTCCTATTGATCCACTCTGCAATAAGGATCTGTTCAGATTAAGAATCGATGCCGTGCGAGATACAGATACAGAGATACGAAATTGCACGAGGTTTCGGCTGCATGAGCTACAGTGCACCCCCCTCCCTCCGGTGTTTAGAATGTGTGTTTTCTCAAACCCCTGTTTTGACACGGGGTTCCCCACAGAGCTTTATACAGGGTCAGGGCTTCTCAATAAGGCAAGTATATGGTTTCAAAGTTCTCAGAAGGGCTCGTATGAATAACCAGGGTCTCTGCAGGGGCGTGCAGTGTCGCTGTTTTCTATGTGACCTGTATACAGTGTCTAAACTCACATAAAGATTCTGTGTCACTAGTCTCTACAGTGTCTGCACTGGCACCTGAGACATATTTATATATAGTATGTCTGTGCTCTATACCTGAGACACATTTATATGTGTCTGTACTGTATACCTGAGACACATTTATACAGTATGTCTGTACTGTATACCTGAGACGTATTTATATGTGTCTGTACTGTATACCTGAGACACATTTATATGTGTCTGTACTGTATACCTGAGACGTATTTATACAGTATGTCTGTACTGTGTACCTGAGACACATTTATATGTGTCTGTACTGTATACCTCAGACATATTTACAGTATATGTGTCTGTACTGTATACCTGAGACATATTTATATACAGTATGTCTGTACTGTATACCTGAGACATATTTATACAGTATGTCTGTACTGTATACCTCAGACATATTTATATGTGTCTGTACTGTGTACCTGAGACATATTTATACAGTACAGTATGTGTCTGTACTGTATACCTGAGACATATTTACATATGGGGTATGACCCCGAAGAAGCCTCAACAGCTGAAACGTTGTGTTTCTTTTCTTCTCTTTTCAGCCTGGAATAAACCTTTACTTGTTCCTCTGCAGCCTGCGCACGTTGATGCAGCTCCCTACTTGACATACAGTATTTATACGTCTTCTGTACTGCACACCTGAGATTTATATGTTCTGCATGCTCCCTGTCGAAGGCCCCGCGCTTGAGCGTCTGGCCAGGTGTGTCAGAGTCGTATTGCGCTCTGTGTGGTGTACAGTAGGAGCGGTTCAGATATCGTAGAGCTCACGGCCACCACATGCTCGCAAGTTGCAGATATTTATGCTCTCCTTCTCTTCTGAGCTGTAAATAAATAATGAGTGTCACTGGTTATATTGTGAGAACACGGGCTCCAGTTCCTACATATTTCTCTTCCTGTGATTCTTTCTCTCTCTTTCCTTCTTTCTCTCCCTAGCCCCCTGAATCCACTCCTCCACTTCCCCGCCTCTTCATGCCTTATTTTTTCACTCATTATTTTTGATAGCAGGGACGGAGAGATCTAATTCCCATCTCCTTCTCCGTGTTCCTCCCCTCCTCCACCTCCCCCTTCCTCTGGCTTCCTCTCGCTCATCACCTCAGGCCGCTTTTCAAAAGCTCGAGCCCATTTTGCTTTTTCTCTCTCTTTTGTTCCTTCTCTCTCGGTTTATTGAAATCCCCTGGCACGTGCGTGCCAAGGTCAGATTTTTTTCAGACGTCCCCGTGCTCTCCTCTCTCACACGCTCACGCATGCCCGTGCAAAGGCACACACAATCGCCCAGACTCGTAGACTGCACCACTCCCATCTACAATTAGACAGTACGCATGTGCGCAAATGTAAAGGGTTTATTAGCGTGACGGATTGGTTTGTTGAATGTTTCCAAAGCAATGACAATTATAAAGATATTTCTAAACATTTATAACAATAAGATACTATTTTTTTAGAGGCTCGCGCTCCGTCCCTCGGGCTGTGACAGGAGGTGATATACTGGGCTGCAGCTCTACTGAGTTTCCTCCCCCAGTAGGATCGGGAGCTGTTCTGGTTCTGGCAGGAGTGGGAATTCTGGGATTCGATTTGTTATTTTGGGGAAGAATGTTTGTCTAATCCCCCGAGTATTTCTCACAGAGCAGCAGAAAGTGCGTCTCTGTCTCTGCTTCTCCCTGCTGTCCTCCCTGGACAGCCAGGTCTGCCTGTCTCTCCTAGTTTCTTTCTCTCATCACTGAGCCTGTCCTCTCTGGACAGCCAGGTCTGCCTGTCTCTCCTAGTTTCTTTCTCTCATCACTGAGCCTGTCCTCTCTGGACAGCCAGGTCTGCCTGTCTCTCCTAGTTTCTTTCTCTCATCACTGAGCCTGTCCTCTCTGGACAGCCAGGTCTGTACCTCATAAGCGTCCCGGTCAGTGGTATGTATTGTCTTTTTAGGGCCCAGTACTCTTTCCGGATTGTGCGCGTCCCAGTGGGTGAGGTAGTATTAATTGGGTTGTGCTGTGATGTGGTTTTGGAGCAGAGCTGTCCTGAGGCTGGCTGGAGTCAGTGTGGCTCAGGGCCGGGAGGCTGTGCCGTCTTTCTCACACACACACCTGCATGTGCATAGGAATGGCTGCTCAGTGCAATGCTATTAACAAGGGAGAAATCTGCCTGTGATCCCATTTATTGCAGCCAGCCTGGGAGAGGAGCACTTGTAATCCTGTTACAGAACTACCGTCCCTCCTCAGCCGGCAGCGGGCTGTGGGCTGTGAGTGTGTGCAGGCTTGAGTCAATCTGAGTCTCTGAGCACGCGGCGCCTGTGGGTCAGCACACCTCTGTGATCCATCGGCTCTCCCAGTATCCATGTCTGAGTGTGTATGGGCGCGATGGAGGGTGCGTGTGTGTGTGTAAGAGAACCGGAGAGAGAGAAGTGACAGTGCTGTGACACAGGGCGACCCTGCTCTGCAGTCAGTGTCAGCTTTATTTTTATTACGGTTATTAACGGCTCACACCGCATTCGTTCCTCCAGACAGGGATGTGTGTGTGAATGAATGAGGGGGCAGAGAGGGAGGGGGCAGGGAGACTCGGGAGCACAGCGTGCAGAGAGAGAGAGAGAGAGAGAGGTGGGGATACACCATGGAGAGCAAATATCTTTGAGCACCTCGGGGTCCACTGCGAGCTTCGTCCACGCACAATCTCTTATTGGGTCGGAGAGATGAGTGGAAATTCCAGCCGAGCAAAACATTAGCAGTTCGACATTTCTCAGAAATGTGCTTGAGATCTTTAGCATCTTTTGGCATGTTAAATTATGCACAAGCTGCTTCTTTCCTGGTGAAACAGCAAGGTGGAGGAAAAATACTGTCCTACAGCCTCTGTTGCGTGCTGTGTGATACGACATACTGTAACAAACCCCAAATGTTTAAGCTGTCCCCTTTTATTTCGCATGTCATGTCTGCATTCCTATTTGTCCCATAGTTTAAAATGCATTGTGTCTTCAGTACATGAAGGTCAGCGAAGACATTAGATGAAGAAGTTCGAGTAGGGAGCTGCGTCAGCATGCGTAGGCTGCAAAGGAACAGGTAAAGGCTGGCTTGTCTTTCTTCCTTTCCCTTCAGCATGGAGTAAACCTTTACCTGTTTCTATGACACTAGACACTCGTCCATGTGCTTGCTCTTTCCAGCATTGTGAGTGACAGCAGCGTGATTTCGTTCACACAAGTCATGGCCGCAGTAGCAGTGGAGCATTGTAAAGGACACGTCATAGCACCGCTAAACATCGGGGCAGAGAGATTCAAACAGACAGAAAGACAGCTGGCAGAGGCAGAGAGCTGGAGGAACAGAGGCAGAGAGCTGGAGGAACAGAGGCAGAGACAGAGAGCTGGAGGAACAGAGGCAGAGAGCTGGAGGAACAGAGGCAGAGAGCTGGAGGAACAGAGGCAGAGACAGAGAGCTGGAGGAACAGAGGCAGAGACAGAGAGCTGGAGGAACAGAGGCAGAGGCAGAGAGCTGGAGGAACAGAGGCAGAGACAGAGAGCTGGAGGAACAGAGGCAGAGAGCTGGAGGAACAGAGGCAGAGACAGAGAGCTGGAGGAACAGAGGCAGAGAGCTGGAGGAACAGAGGCAGAGAGCTGGAGGAACAGAGGCAGAGGCAGAGAGCTGGAGGAACAGAGGCAGAGACAGAGAGCTGGAGGAACAGAGGCAGAGACAGAGAGCTGGAGGAACAGAGGCAGAGAGCTGGAGGAACAGAGGCAGAGACAGAGAGCTGGAGGAACAGAGGCAGAGAGCTGGAGGAACAGAGGCAGAGAGCTGGAGGAACAGAGGCAGAGACAGAGAGCTGGAGGAACAGAGGCAGAGACAGAGAGCTGGAGGAACAGAGGCAGAGAGCTGGAGGAACAGAGGCAGAGACAGAGAGCTGGAGGAACAGAGGCAGAGAGCTGGAGGAACAGAGGCAGAGACAGAGAGCTGGAGGAACAGAGGCAGAGAGCTGGAGGAACAGAGGCAGAGACAGAGAGCTGGAGGAACAGAGGCAGAGAGCTGGAGGAACAGAGGCAGAGACAGAGAGCTGGAGGAACAGAGGCAGAGAGCTGGAGGAACAGAGGCAGAGACAGAGAGCTGGAGGAACAGAGGCAGAGAGCTGGAGGAACAGAGGCAGAGACAGAGAGCTGGAGGAACAGAGGCAGAGAGCTGGAGGAACAGAGGCAGAGAGCTGGAGGAACAGAGGCAGAGACAGAGAGCTGGAGGAACAGAGGGAGAGAGCTGGAGGAACAGAGGCAGAGAGCTGGAGGAACAGAGGCAGAGGCAGAGAGCTGGAGGAACAGAGGGAGAGAGCTGGAGGAACAGAGGCAGAGACAGAGAGCTGGAGGAACAGAGGCAGAGAGCTGGAGGAACAGAGGCAGAGACAGAGAGCTGAAGGAACAGAGGGAGAGAGCTGGAGGAACAGAGGCAGAGACAGAGGAGAGGCAGAGAGACAGAGAGCTGGAGGAACAGAGGCAGAGAGACAGAGGAGAGGCAGAGAGACAGAGAGCTGGAGGAACAGAGGCAGGGAGACAGAGGAGAGGCAGAGAGGCAGAGAGCTGGAGGAACAGAGGCAGAGACAGAGAGCTGGAGGAACAGAGGCAGGGAGACAGATAGCTGGAGGAACAGAGGGAGAGAGCTGGAGGAACAGAGGCAGAGACAGAGGAGAGGCAGAGAGCTGGAGGAACAGAGGCAGAGAGACAGAGGAGAGGCAGAGAGACAGAGAGCTGGAGGAACAGAGGCAGAGAGACAGAGGAGAGGCAGAGAGACAGAGAGCTGGAGGAACAGAGGCAGAGAGACAGAGGAGAGGCAGAGAGACAGAGAGCTGGAGGAACAGAGGCAGGGAGACAGAGGAGAGGCAGAGAGACAGAGAGCTGGAGGAACAGAGGCAGGGAGACAGAGGAGAGGCAGAGAGACAGAGAACTGGAGGGAGAGTGTTGAATAATGTAGTTAATTCTGAGAGAGTTGCAGGAACAGAAAGAGGAATAGGAAATGATCAATACTGCTTGAATATCTGGGAGCAAGAGACAGGCAGGTGAGATATAGGGAGAGAGGGAACATTAGCGCTGAAGATTTTTGAGGATTGTGAAGGGGAGGGAGAGAGGGGAAATGTAGAAAGGTTCTGTACATTTCTGAGCCCCCTGAGCTGATGGCACCCGGCCAATGGTGTTCCTCCCTAGTTGTCAATTAGGAAATAATAATTAGAGATGGAATGAGGGCACTTAGCAAGAGAGAGGAAGGGGTGGAGGGAGAGAGGAAGGTGGGAAAATAAAGGTATCAGCAGGGAGGCAGGAGCAGAGGGGAGAGAGAAGCGAGGGATAGAGGAGTCGAGAAAGAGCAGTGGGACAGAACAAGGCCAGAGAGAGGAATGCAGTGCATGGAGAGAGGCTGGAACAGAGGCACCAGGAGAGCTGAGAAGGGCCGTGGAGACAGAGAGATCAAGGGGGACCGAGAACACGGAGCAGCCGTCAGCACGCCTGCAGCAACACACACACACACACACACACACACACACACACACTGCACAGCTGGCTCACGGTCTGCCATCTCGCTGACAGCAGCTGGAGCAGAGCCCATCCTCTCGCCCCGCGAGAGCCGAGCAGGTGTGGGGAGGACGGAGAGGACACGGGCAAAGGCGCGGACGAGGGGCAGCACGGCAGACCCCATCGCTGCCCCCCCCCCCAGGGCCTGCTGGGAGGCCTGTCTGGGTGGACAGGCCTGCTGTACGGTCTGCGCGCTCCAGCTGGGCGGTGGGGAGCTGTGGCCCACAGCCCGGGGAACTGGGTAGTACTTTTCCAGCGTCTCTTCAATGACATCTCAGGAACAAGCTCTTCTTTTTCTGCAACACAGAGACGAGCTCTCCAGCGCCAGCCTGCTGCTGCACAGCGGACAGTCTCCGGGCTGGAACAGGCGGCACGTTTGTGAGAAGAGCTGCATTCACACACCTACTCTGAACTCGGCACTTGTTTGTACTCGTGTGCCTGGCTTGAATGACACCTAAACAAGCCACCGATGCTGCTCGTTCGTATTCTTGTAACGTTCAGGCGCCTTCTGAACGTCTCTCTCGCTCAGCTGCCTTCCCTGCCTCTACCTGTCTTTCAGCGCTCAGCTGTCTCCCTCTTCTCCAGGCCTGCTTAGTGTTTCAGCTGTCTCTCTGGCTCTCCTCTCCCTAACCACACACACACACTTCCTCCTCCGCGCTGACGAGGTTCCAGTTGGTTTGTTGGCGCGCTTGGTGACTGCTTTCAGATTAGTGCCACAAACACGACCAGCGCTCGCGTCTCAGTGCAGTCAGGTCGGCATCAGTGGATTCACACTGGAGCAGTCTCATAGCAACACGGGGCTCCCTCCCCCTGGCTCGCCAGCTCTCCCGTTTCTTCCTGCTCCCCTCAGCTCGCCTCTCTCCCCTGTTTCTCCCCCCATCTCCTCTGCCCCCCTGTGTCCCCCGCGTGGTCCCACTTCCTCCTTCTCTCCCTTCTCCCCACCTCCTTCCACTCACCTGGACTCCCAGTTTCCTCTCTCCTGAATCTCTCCACACCGTCCTCCTTCTCCCTGTCCCTCTCTCCTCTCTCTCTGTCCTCTCTTCTCCCTGTCCCTCTCTCCTCTCTCCTCTCTGTCTTTTCCTCTCCCTGTCTGCTATCTTCCCTGTCCCTCTCTCCTCTTTCTGTCTCCTCTTCTCCCAGTCCCTCTCTCCTCTCCCTGTCCCCTCCTCTCCCTGTCCCTCTCTCCTCTCCCTGTCCCTCTCTCCTCTCCCTGTCCCCTCCTCCTCTCTCTGTCCCTCTCTCCTCTCTCTGTCTCCTCTTCTCCCTGTCCCCTCCTCTCCCTGTCCCTCTCTCCTCTCTCTGTCTTCTCTCTTCCCTGTCCCTCTCTCCTCTCCCTGTCCCTCTCTCCTCTCTCTGTCTCCTCCTCTCCCTGTCCTTCTCTCCTCTCTCTGTCTCCTCCTCCCCCTGTCCCTCCCTGTCCCTCTCTCCTCTCCCTGTCTCCTCTCCTCCCTGTCCCTCTCTCCCTCCCGTGCCCTTCCTCTTGGCAGTCTCCGGACAGTGTGTGCTGTTCACTGGAGTTGTGCGTTCCCAGGATTTGCTGCAGTGACGGAGAGCCCTGCCAGCACACACACACAAAAATACAGAAACAGAAAAGACAGGCAGAACTGCAAGGTAATTCTGTATCCACAGAGCGAGAGAGGGAGAGGGAGAGAGAGAGGAGGAGGAGGAGGAGGGAGGGGGGTTAGAGCAAGCGAGCAGATGAAAAGAGAGAGAGAGAGAGAGAGATACGCTATCCGGAACAGCAGGAGAAATTGAGGCTGGTGGAAATTTGGTCTCTGTTGCTCCAGCCTCAGCGTCATGAATTCCTCTCCACACAGACACAGCTGATGCCACTACCTGCTCCGGCACCTTGCCTTTCAGACTGCTCGGATTGAAGACACTGCGCACTCACAGCTCACAGGCGTCTGCTGCTGGCACCGCTGTCGTTATTAATTGAAACACAGCTTCAAGAGGTGCTGGGTCTCTCTTTTCAGTCTTGTTCTCCTTTTGCTTTGCCGATTTGAAGATTAGCCCATATTTTGCTGCTGTTAATGATGGGGCATCTCGTGTCGCTGGTAACCGGGCTGCCTTCCTGAGACACCCACCTGGCTGGAGATCTGAAAGTTGTTTTTTTAACGACAAGCAGAGGCAGCAGGAGGGGGATCGCCATGCCGAGCTTGCTGAGGACTAATTAAGCGAGAGAAGGTGGGCTTCCCGTTCTCGTCGGCATCGCGTCTATCGGGATCGGAGAGGCCACTGCACAGCGCAGCCCGATCCTGCCCAGGTCCGGCTCCGGCTGTTCTGCAGGGACCTACTTTCTGGACTCGACGGCCGCCGGTGGCTTTTCTCTCTGGGAGCAGCGTGGAGGACCCGGCAAAGCAAGGCTGCTTTAATCCCCCACTTCCATCCCCGGATCCCCCCAAGCGTTCCGGCTGCTGGCCTGGTCGCCCTCGGAGCCCGGTCGGGTCCCGTTAGCGAACTGGTCCTTGTGTCATTGTGCGGCGCGCTCAGCCCAGGTTGTGCGCTCGCTCGCCTGCCTCCTGTCTCCTGCCTCCTGTGTGTGTGTGTGTGTGTGTGTGTGTGTGCGTGCGTGCGTGCGCGCTGTGTTGAAAATGAAAGAGGCTGTGATTTATCTGTAAGCTGAGGGGGGAGACACAGGGAGAGGTGCAGCAGAGCTCACAGTCTGCTCCAGGTTCGTGCTGCACAGGTCTGTGTTTAACGGGAAGCTGTGTGGCCATCTGACCGTCTGACACGCAGACAGGGGTTCTAGGGCTCGTGCCAGGCTTCTGTGCTCGGTGAGTAAAGAGCATTTGTGATTTGGTCGAGATGTCCGGGCTACCTTAAGCGCGTGGTTGAATTCAGCTGCAAACGGGCCATTTTGTTATCCTTCGTGCATTTCGTGTCATATTGTCTGAAGGCTCCTCGTGCTTTAAAATAGAATTAGGTAACCTCTTGGCAGGCATTTAAAAAAGGATTAGAGAGAATCATCACACAGCCCTGTGGTGAAACGCGGCTTCCAGCGGGAAAGTGCTTACATTGGTTTCCTCCTCGACCGGTCTGGCGTTTTTATTTCATGCTCAGCTGACAGATAAGGCATAAAGCAGCAGATTTGAAAAGAAACACAAATCCTGCGGTTTTTTTTTTTCCTTCAGGAGGAACAGATGCTGAAGTTGCTGTAATCTGGGGCTCTCTGATACTGCAGCAAGAGAGAGAGAGAGAGCACCACCTTGTTGGAGCACTGGGATTATGAGATGAATATTAGATTAATATTAAAGGATTATATTCACCAGCTTTGACCGATAAAGACACACACACACACAGACAGGGAGATCCAGCTGTCAGGCAGAGACACAGTCAGCTTCAGTAAGTTGCTTTGATGGTCAGTTACTTGTTGAATGCCTTTTTTCAAGAAATGCATTGAAAGAGAGCGACAGGATAATACAGCAACACTGTAAGATAGGTGTTGCAATGAAAAAATGTAAGTATACATGTCATTTTATCTAAGTATTAACTTATTTTTCCTTAAGTGTTTCAGTATTTGCTCTCACCTGTTCATTAGGACTGTAAGAGCCTGCTCTTTGTCAACAGCTCAGCAGTTCTGATTGAACTGGAGAGATTGGAGTGAAGATGGCTTTCACCTTTAGTCGGTATAGACACAGCATTTAAATCCCGTCCTGCCTGGCCACTTTGCTATGATATATTGATCCCTTATTGATTTTGCCATTGATCAGAAAGAACAATCCCAGGTGGAATCTGTGTCAGGATCTTTTATTAAGACATTAGCCTGCGGGAGGTAATACAATTAAATTCAATTACAGAAAAGGAATACCTTGCCGTTTCAGTAGGTAACCAGGAAAGAGACAGAGAGGAGTAGATTTAGGGGAAGACAACGTTTAAAACAACGACCCGAGAGAGAAGACTAGGAGAAGGCCCATCGCGGTATTACAGGACATGCCCTGTGGCCATTTGGCACACGGTGGCTGGGAGAGGCCATGAAGACTGGCCACCAGCATTGTCTCCTGAGCTTCCTCTCTGGAAGGGGACAGGACTGATTTCTCAGCTCAGAGAGCTGCTACAAGAGCCGCAGACAGTTCCAGGCCTCCCCAGGCACTGATGTGTATCTTCTACTGATGTGCGTTTAAGCCCGCTGAAGGTCTGCGGTGGCTTGTGCAGCTCTGAGCTGCGGATGCTCCCGGCTTGTAGCTGTGGCTTCAGCACCCCAGGGGAGGTTGTGCTGAGGGCTGGGATCCCTTTGTGCACCGCAGAGCTACGGAAAGTCTTGCACGGCTAACCGACCGGCTCCCACAGCCCAGGGGAGGACCGGCGCTCGGGGGCTGGGGTGACGACTCCGAGGAACATCTCTCTTGCGCCTGGCTCGCTTCGCTGTCCTCTCGGGGCCACTCATAGCCTGCCGGTTGGTGAGCTGGTCAGTCTGCACCAGCTGCACTACCTGCTCTGGTCTCCTGGTTTACTCTCCAGGCCTGTCTGCCCACCTGTCCAGCAGTCAAGGCCTGGGACCTGGCAGAGAGACACCCCCCTGGAAAATGCTGCGTGGCTTAAACAAATCCATCGATGAGCCGGGCAGTTTCATGTTACATGAGTTGAAGAGGCTCAAGAGAGAGGCCCTGTAGAGAGCGAGAGAGCGAGAGAGAGCGAGAGAGAGAGGCGGAGGCCAGGACAGATCCTGAGCCAGAGAGGGCTCGCAGGTAGAGCTGAGCTTCGCCCGAGGCGGTCCCGGACTGAGCTGGGGGGGAGGGGGGCGTGTCGATGGAGTGTCCTGTCCTCTCCTGTCCCCCTGGGTGAATCCACCGGCACTGCAGGGACACCTTGACTCCCTCTGGTCTCCCTTCGGATCCATCCTCCCAGTCCTTCTCTGCCAGGCCCCACCTCGCCAGCCATGGAGCTCCCCAACACCTAACAGCTGGGAGAAGTTCACTTCAAACTTATTGGTCCTCCTCCTTGTTTGAATATATATGTATATGTATATATAGTGCATATATACATATACATATATTACCGGCATCGTTTTTTTATACAAAACTGCTCTAGAGCTGGAAAAACCCAGCAAATCTTTAACCCTGCCATTACAGTTCGGGGGTTTCTCCCTGGAGCATCGGAAACTGTCCCATTTTGAAAGGCTAACCAAGAGAGATCGGGAGCTGGAACAAGTGAGAGACGGCTCTTTGCTCTGGATTATTGAAACAAGTCTTCGGGCTCCCGGATTAAACATTCCCCCTGCACACCTCGCTCCAGGAATCGAGTTCTGGTTCTGATCCAGGATCCCGGCTGGAGAGGATTTATAGTGGATTCTATTCTATCTTGGATTCCCGCTTCGACCTCATCTGAAGGCCAAGGCGGGACGGAGACTGTGGGATTACAGTGGGTCCGGGCTGAACCGAGCCGAGCCGAGCCGAGCCGGGCTGTGACGGGCTGCTGGGGCTGACTGTGCAGGAGCTCCACCACCATGGGCTGTAACATGTGCGTGGTCCAGAAGCCAGAGGAACAGTACCGGGTCATGTTCCAGGTCAGTGCGGCTTCTCTCTGCCTTGTCCCGGCCTGCATGGGCCCGTGCCTCTGTCTGTGTGACATTGCATGTCCCAGTCTTCCTGTCTGTCTCTGCCTCAGTGTCTGTCCCTCCCCCTTTCCTGTCTCCTTTGACTCCAGGTCTGTCTCCATATAGCCTCGATTTTCACGTGTCTTTTGTGTCCTGTTGCCCTGGTCGGTCTGGGCAGCACGCTGTATGTATACTGGGTTTAGGGTTCTCCCCTTGGGTGTGGCTGCGCTGGTCCACTGCCCCAGATGAACAGGCCCCACTGTGCTGCCCCCTGGGAGATGTCAGCTTCTCAGGGCGGTGAAGACCGACTAAGGGAACCGGCTGTGCGTTGCTGGTGCACGGTACAGCAGTAATTGAATCGTCACAATTTGGGGCACAGTGACAGGTACACACACAGCCGCGGCCTGTTTTCACTGTGTTTCCATGGCAATCGTCTCCTTGGTGGCGTGTGCAGGCTGACCTTTCGACCCGGCTCGGGGGGGGAGCTGGTGGCCTGAGATCACTCGTAATTATTTTATTGTGTGTGGAGTGGGGGTGGGGCGGGGGGGGGGGGGGGGTCAGGTGTACAGAGAGGGAGCAGAGGCGGGCAGGCTGAGACAGGATCCACAGGCACAGCTATCGGACAGGCCTGGGGGGTCTGTCCCTGTGTAGGTCCTCGAACCCCTCCACCTTTCACACTCTTCGTACGCAGGGCGAGGATGTAGCATCAGGCTAACATAACAGCCAACGGCCCTTAGTGGAATAAGAGAACAAGAGAATAAGAATAAGAATAAGAATAAGAATAAGAATAAGAATAAGAATAAGAATAAGAATAAGAATAAGAATTGATTTGATATATTGTATTTAGTATAATTTATATTATATAGTTGCCGCTGAGACAGAGTGCTCCATGTGTTGGGCAGGGCAACACTCACACTGCAGCTGCAGAAGCTCCTGCAGGAGGCGATGTTCACGCTGGGGAGCGCGGGGCCGGTGTCGGGGGGCACGGACACAACTGGGACCAAGTGACTTCACCCGGAGTAGGCTGTTGTGCAATAGCTCAAACACAACACAACCCAACACAACCCAACACAGCCCCCCCCCACTCCCACCTTAAAATGCAAACCGATTTATATATTCAATATTGCTGTTCAATTTTGTGCGCTGCCTTAGCATGGGGGAGGGGGCTGCTCCTGTTAATAAGGGAGCTGTGTGCCGAGCACAGCCCAGCGCCCCTCCAGCGCGGCCGGCGCGGGCGTGGTGTCGGTGAACCGCGGAGGGGCCCCTGTGTGCAGGAATGTGGCGTGTCCCCAGGGACCCCGGCCGCAGGGGGCTGGGGGGGTTGACCTTATCTCTCACTTCATCATTTCGACACCCCCGACCCCACGGTGGGGTGCAGGACACAGGGGGTTGCCATGGCTACAGGTTAGCCGTGCAGCGGAGAGGCGAGAGAGGGGGGCTGCGTGTCAGAGCTGTAATTGGGATTTTATATAGAGACAGCCCCAGGATTACAGACAGGTGGGGGGTGGGTTGTGCGTTTTTCTGCTGTTTGCCTTTTGATGACGGGAGTAATTGATTTTAGCGGTTCACGGCGCAGGAGAGCCAGGCTGAATGGTGAAGGATGAGTGGCTGTGAAAAATAAGAGAGAGAGAGAGAGAGTGGGAGAGAAAAAAGAACGGAGATCGCCTCATTGTTGTGTTGTGGAGGTCACCCCACGTTTCCGCTCCGGTGGAGGAGCAGTGCGTGGCCACGAGGCGACTGTGCCCGCTGTCTGAGGCAGTCCTGAAGAGAAAGGACTGTCTGTGTGCCAGGGAGCTGAGCCTCCTCCTCTGTGGAGGAGCTACAGACCCCCGGGGAGCTCGGCACTTCCGAAACAGACCCCCAGCTGGAGGACGGAAGCCGCCGGCGTCTTGTAATACACTGTCTCTCTCAGCATCCCTGCGGAAGGTCCCCTCTAGCTGTGGGCTGGCGGCTCATTATGCATCCAGAAGCACCTCGCTCCCGAAATACCCCAGAGCGGTCGCCAGGAGGTGGAATAGAACTGTAGCACGATCCGAGAATCAATAGTCCCTTCAGACAGGAACAAAGTACAGCAAATATACTCCACACCAAGTCCCTTCCTACAATATACACTCAGCTGCATAACTGCACTCCAGCCAGATCCTTAATTACTTCATTGTGAATTAGCAGGTTCAGCATAAGCACGAAGGCACTGGTTGTGTTGAGGAACACGCCTGAACAGCTGCAGTCTTACATTGCAGGCCAGCGTACCTCCTTGACCTCTCTCCCAGCTGGGCAGCAGACGTGACAGAGTGTGACCGGGCCCCTGCCAGTGTCCAGCGCTGGGGCAGCACCCTGACCGACCAGGCTCTCACACACAGTGGCGGCCTGGCCAGGGGCGGCAGGAGATCTGCAGCACAATGAGTCAAACGCGTCAGTGAGCTTGCCCTGCTTTCCTTTGGCGTTCAGCAAAGACCAAGGCTTCTATAGTCCATCGCAGGCTGATCCCCTCGCAGTGCTGATCCTTGTATACCCATTCCATACAGCCCGAAAAGGAAAAGAGAATTTGTCAAAGCACAAGGCCCTGTCTCTTTGGGAGCAGTGCAATGCATCATCAGCAGTTAATTCCTGTGGCCAGGGTCTTGGTCTTCATACCTTCCCCCTTTCCTCTGCCCCCTCCTTGTGCGTACACTGCTCCGCATACCTCCCTCAGCCCTAGGGCACTGTGGGATTGGCGGCCATCTGTGGGGCACCTGTCCCCCCCCCAGCCGCTGCTGGTCTCTGACACAAACACGCGGTAGAGACATGGTCTCCCCAAACCTGCCTCCTCATTGAGCCGGTAATGATTCTGTCCGGCTGCAAAAGAGCTTTCAGAGAACCACAGCCAAGACCATGCAAATGTCACAGAAGCAAAAGCCCAATCTTGAGAATTCGTAGAGGCGGAGCTGGGGAAAAAAGCTCACACGTGTATGTGCAGCGCACACCGGGTCTCCTCTGTGCAAATTGTTAGATGAATGTGAGCTGTTAGCTCTGTGTGTTAGTACTTACATGCAACATGTGCTCCATGTGCTCCCTATCTTGTGTATGGACAGCCTTTTCAAAGAAAGAAAGAAGAGAGTCACTTCATCCCCCCCCCCAATGTTCAGCAACCTCAAGGACTTAACTCTGGGCACCAAACAGAGCACACTCCAACCTCTGCCTTGCCTTTCCAACCTGCTCCGCCAGGCACCAGGCCCAGAACAGACCCTTTAAGGCCATACCTGAAAAAGCAATACACAGTAGATAAACCAATGCCGACAGGGGCTCCTTCTATCGCCTGCCACTGAGATTTCTAAGGTAATATGAAGAGCATTCCTCGAAGAGCCTGGTTTTGGGCGAGCGGGTTTCGTTTATTTTATATTCGTTTTATTGCTTTCCCGTTCCTAGCTGTCCCTCTTTCTACCTCTGTCTTCCTCGCTGTGTCTCGTTCCTGCAGAGCGGCCCGGGGTTGTCTTCCCTCTGCTGTAGTGCCGCTGGCTCCTGTGCTAACGCAGGCCCTCACTAGCGCCCTGCGCCCCACTCCTCCTCTCCCTCTCCTCTGTGGATGAGTGCGCGCTGACAGGGGGCTGCAGGTTGTGCCTGGCTCAAGGTGATGTTATTCTAAGCGCTGATTTGCCGACAGGAAGCAGGCGCCGGTGTACAGCGAGCAGATAGCAGAGAGCAATTAATCGGCGTCGTGGTTTTGAAAAACTCACACAATCCAGGGAGCGGGGGCTGACGGGGGGGTGGCAGTAACAGGAACTGTCAGGCTGCGTGCAAGAGGGCCCAACGTGTTCGCAGGCAACGCATTGGAAAACACGACGGAGTACAGACGCCACACGAGCGGCTATCAACGCCCGTGACGTTCAGTTTCACCGAGTGCTTGTCATCGCGTCGTGTCTGGATCTCGGGTGGTGAAGGCCTTGAAAGCAGATTGATGTCATTTAAAATACACCAGAAGCTTGCTTGTTCTCCCCCTCCACGGCGGACATCACATCGATTGCAGAAAGGAACGACAGTTACTGACTCCAAATGTAGAGTGCGAGGGGTACCAAAAAGAGACCCGCGAACGCGTCCAGACAAACATGGTTGTGTTAACTTGGACAGAGGACAGCGGCCCGCTCCGAATTCACACAAGCAGACACGCCCGTGGAATGAGTGGATCTGCTCGTGGGTCCTCTCTCTTACCGAAAATGTCAGATAGTAGAATCGGAGATGGAGGAAAAGCAGTGGATGTTGCACAGAAACAGGGAAAAACACATTAGCATCCCCTCTCCTGCTTCCTGGCTCTTGTCTCGTTTCCTGGCTCGTCCCTTGCCGTGGGGAGGAGCCGTGGGGCTGGGCAGACACACCCGGCCGCCCTCGGCACCGCAGCGCCACACAGCTGTAGCCCTCCACTCAGCCTGACTCCCGAAGGCGCTTTCCCAGAGTTAATAAGCTCAGCTAAGCGCTTGTTCACATAGAAACAGGATTTAATCAGCCTTTTAAAACAGCCTCCGAACAGCCCTCTCAGATGTCACTCAGCGCGTATTGACCCACAGGCTTCGACGCAGAAGGAAGTCAAGCCGCAGTACAAACACGCCGCAGCTGTATCACAACGGCTCGCTGGGCAAACACGGCATCCTGTGTACCGGTGTCAACACTAGTGAGGAGAGCTACAATATGTCACGTACTGTACAAGTGCATTTCAATCTGAGTGCAGGAGGCCCTTCATTATCTAAAAGGCCGTGGACAGAGTATGAAGAGGGCCGCCAGGTCATGTTGCTGAAGCCAACACACCCTGGCTTCTCTCAGGAAGCAGCGGGATGGGCAGGGCTGTCTCAATGGCTGGGGCGGGGCCGGGGCGGGGCCGGGGCGGGGCCGGGGCGGGGCCCAGGGCGGGGCTGGTGTCACGGGGCCCAGGGTAGGGGGGGTTCTTGTGTGTGGCGGTGGCAGCAGGGAGCAGCGTTGTGGTGATACAATAGCTCCCTGACCGGCCTGCGCAAACAGACACACAGAACCGAACACAACTACCCATCGCCGTTGCTGCTCACTCTGTCGGGGCCTTCAGGTGTCTCACTGCGGGCATCCCTGTCGCCGTCGAGATCTTCGCTCCTGGGTTTGACCGAGAACCTTCGCACAGGCACGCGCACCCTCCCTCTGCTGCGTCCTTTTCCTTCTCTCGCCCCCGCTGTAGTGTTTTCGAAATGTGTCCCCCGTCTCTGCTTGTGCTCGCCATTTTCCCACCGGCGAACCTTTTTTCCCAGCTCGTTTAGTTGGGCCGCGATCACTTTGAGCTGGCAGCTGATGACGTAGTGAGTGCGGGACAGGCAACCAGCTCTGAATGAAGCATCTGCTCTCCCACTAGCTTTAGATTTCATCTGGAGTAAAAATAAGAGTTTTGTGTGTCGCTTTATTAAAATATTTGAACATGTGTCTATATATTTATATTTTTAATGTGTGTGTGAAGTGGGATTGGGGATGGGGGGGGGGACCTTGCCCCCGCCCCCTTCGGGATGGCCCTGAGAATGGGATCCTGAGATTAATTAGCTACTGATTACCAAACGGGACCGAGGGGTCAAGTGGCCTCGCTTTTTTGTAACCGTTCCTATGTTCTTAAAAACTTCTCGGGTATGGAAGAGTTTTAAATGCACCTCCCTGTTGTCTCCACTTGGGTTCCCTTGGTCTGTGTTTCCCTGTTGGCTCTGGAGACGTCCTCTGCGTTGTCTTTGTCGGCGTCTTTGAGGATTTTGAATACTCAGGGCTCCCCGCAGTCTTCTTTCCTCATGACAAAAGAGGTTCAGTTCCTTCGGCCTGTCACTGTAGGACTCTCCCTCAAGTCCCAGAACAGTTCTCAACATTTCTTCCAGAGCACCAATATACAGTGTTCTTCTTACAGTGTTGACCACAATTGTGCACAGTATTCTACACGAGGCCTTGCTGGAGTGTCATGCAGTTTTGACATAACGTTCTTGGGTGTGAATTCTACTCTTCTAACCTCCCAAGTGTGCCAGTGATGTGTCAACATACTGTAAACAGCCGGCTCCCTTTCTGAAGTGGCCCTTTCCAGCTCAGCGTTCCCCATCTGGTGTTCCAGGTTTGTGTGTTGAGGTGGAGCTCGGTCCAGGACAGAGCTCGTCTCTTTCCCGTAGTTAAAGACCCGCTGCCCAGCGTTTCCGGCGGTGTGAAGGCACTACATGCCATTTTTGATAGCCGTGTTCTGCACAACCTCCACCTGATGTTTGGGCTATTCTTTAGGGAACTGCTGGAATTAAATATTCATTAAGGGCTTAATTGCAAGACAGATTAACTCCGCAAAACATTTCCTAAAACCTCAGAAATATCAGTGCTTTCATTTTGTGCTGTTCGCCCGACTCGCAGTCCCTGAGTCCACCAGGCCCAGGGGCAGAGACACAGCACGGACACACGGACACACGGACACGCGGACACGCCCTCGCTCTCCCCGTGTCTCAGCCGTGGTGTGCAGACACCGGCTCACGGCAGCCTAAGCAGTTCTGCGTGCTGCTGAATTTATGTCTCAATGGGATGCCGTTTCTGTGGCAACGGCAGACATTAGGCAAGACTAATGTGTGTTTTTTTCACACGTACAGACACACACTCCCCCTGCTCTCTCCCCCGGCCTCACACGCGCTGCTCCTCTCTTTCTCTGACACACACACACGCAGACACGCAGACACATGCGCACCAGGTGTGTTCAATTGCAGTTCGTCTGGGAGGAGGTTGCTGAGCAGAGGGAGAATCTTTTAATTACCGACTCCGCGGACAGACAACACCCACACACACACACATACACTCCCTGCTATCCCTGCTGTCCCTTCACATACATACACACAAGGAGCCAAAACTGCACACACACAGACTCCCTCGCACAAACACCCACTCACTTACACACGCACACACCTGCCGCTCACATGCTCAGAGGGCACAGAAACCACACCCATGAACACACACTCCCCCACACACAGACAGATCCACTCTCTCTGACACACACGTGTCCCTGACAGCCCCTCGCTCTCAACAGCGTGGGCGGTGGGCGACACGATGGACGGATACTTGGACTCGGACTGTTTATGCTGTAGAGCTATGTGTATATACTATAGAGCTGTACTGTAAAGCCTATACTATAGACTTGAGTGTATACACTGTAAAGCCGAGTGCCTGTGCTATAGACCATAGACCTATATTGCCTATATTATAGAACTGAGTGTACATGCAGTACAAAGCTGAGAGTTTATACTGTAGAGATGAGTGTCTATACTACAGAGCCGTATATCTATACTGTCAAGCTGGATATCTGTATCATAGAGCTTTGTGTATATACTGTAGAGCTTAGTGTCTACAATATAGAGCTGAGTGTATACAGTACAGAGCTGAGTGTCTATACAACAGAGCTGAGTTTCTATGCAACAGAGTTGAGTGTATACAGTGCAGAGCTGAGTGCCTATACAGAGAGCTGAGTGTATACAGTGCAGAGCTGAATGTGTACAGTATAGAGCTGAATGTCTATACACAGAGCTGAGTGTCTATACAACAGAGCCGAGTGTATACAGTATAGAGCTGAGTGTGTACAGTATAGAGCTGAGTGTCTATACACAGAGCTGAGTGTCTATACAACAGAGCCGAGTTTATACAGTATAGAGCCGAGCGTATACAGTATAGAGCTGAGTGTATACAGTGCAGAGCTGAGTGTCTATACAGCTGAGGTGAATATCTATACTGTAACGCTGAATGCCTATTCTGTAGATCAGGAGTTTCCAACCTTGGTCCTGAAAATCAATGTTACCATTAAATACCATTAAAGTTTCTGAAGTTTTAGAACAATTTTATGAATCATGAGCAATTAAGATGATGATGTGTTAAAGTAAGTACTTTAGATATGACCCCGCCTGGATGATGCACCAGTCCTCCCCCCACACACCAGCCCTCAGTGGGGAGGAGAGCAGAGTGATGAAGCCATTTCAGAGAGGGGGGTTATTAGGAGGCCATGACTGGTAAGGGCAAATGGGAAATTTGGCCAGGACACTAGGGGTAATCCCTACTCTTTTTGAGAAACGCCCTGGGATTTTTAATGACCACAGAAAGTCAGGACCTCAGTTTCACGTCTCATCTGAAGGACAGCACCTTTTTTATAGTATAGTGTCCCCCTCATATAGGGCCCCTGCTGGCCCCACTAACACCTCTTCCAGCAGCAACCTTAGTTTTTCCCAGGAGTCTCCCCTCCAGGTACTGGCCAGGCTCACTCCTGCTGAGCTCCAGTGGGCTGCCAGCTAGGACTTGCAGGGTGATATGGCTGCTGACGCAATAGAGGTATATGTGTTGTAGAGTTATTGAGAATGTACTGCAGAGTGTTATATATTGCACTGTATGTATGTGATGTGTCTCATCTCTAGGGACTTGACAGGTAAACAGGTGTCAGGTTGTCAGTGAAGGTTCTGCCTGAGCAGTCTAATTTCTTCATGACAGTTTTGGGCTTCAATCCCACAGTGCAGTACTAATGATCTCATTAACACCATGTGTTGGTGCAAAAACCGGAAACACGAACAGGACGTGCTTCAGTCCCAGTTCTGGAGTCTATTTACTTATCTCATATCTTATATCCTGAACGACAGTGTGCCTTTTGACCCGTGGCTAATATTTTAGGGCTGTTGTTCCACAACTGCCACAAGACAAGACTGTGAAACATGTTGAAGACTGTCTGGCCAGACAGCAGAGCAACAAACCCAGGGAAGAAAACGAGCTGTACAACGGGTGGGAGAAACTGGGACGCAGAAGAGGTGAGAGAGGCAGACAGGCAGGGCGGAGAAGGGCGTGTTGTTAAATGGGCTCGGGGTCACGTAGTCATTAGCTGGCTGCGTTCAACCCAGAAACCGGGAGAGAGACCGAGTAAGGGAGAGACAGAGGAGGAGAGACAGGCAGCAGAGAGAGATGACAGAGGTAAGAGAGGGACAGAGAATGTGTGTGTGAGTGAGACAGACAGGGAGAGTGGCGTCTGCTGTGAAATTAAATCTGTTCCAATAGTTCTTTCATGCTTTCAGCTGTCTGTGGATTTCATCCAGCAGGTACTTAAGGCACTAAAGTGAACAATATAGTCACTGTACACAAGCAATGCCATGTCAAAATAACCCCCTCCCCAAATAAAACAGTTTTTTTTTCTCAGCACATCAGTGCATATGATCATCAGTGTTAGGCTCCACATTACAGACAAGGCCTGGCCCGGTTCTGTGTTGTTTATAGATGTGCTGTACTTGTGCAGCGTGTTGTTTATCAGTACTGCTCTGCAGTGCTCCTGTGCAGAGGGTTGTGTTGTTTATAGGTGTTGCTCTGCAGTGCTCCTGTGCAGAGGGTTGTGTTGTGTATAGGTGTTGCTCTGCAGTGCTCCTGTGCAGTGTTGTGTTGTTTAGAGGTGCTGATTTTGTAGTTTCAGGGGTTTGTCTTTGTTGGATACCTAGCCTTCTGTGCTTAGATTAAATAATAGGTTTACATTTCATTTTCTTTTTGGGGGAAGTGATAAAGAACAATTTGAATTTCAAAGGCATAAACAAATATCTTTAAATTTGGAAACTCTTGTTCTTGATTTTGTTCTTGAAATATATACTTCTATACCTTTTCTGTCTTTCCTCCCTTTTCCTTTTTCATCTCTCTTGCTCTCCCTTTCTCCCATCCCCTCTCTCTTTGTGGTGTCGCCGCCTCTCTGCCTCCTCTGCTCTGTTTCCGTCTCTCTTCCTCAGTGCCTCCCTCCATTCCTCCCATTCTCTGCGTCCAGTGCCTCCTCTTGCTCTCTCCCTCCTTGTTTCTGTCCTGCCTCAATCTCCCCTTCTCTTCCTCCCCTCAGCGCTCCCTTCTCCTCTCCCTGCGCTGCGCCCTCTCTGCTCTCCCTCTGTCAGGAGCGGTGTGGTTCTCTGCGGCAGAGCGGTTAAGAGGATTGCGAGAGTGTGAGAGGAGCTGCGTGCCTGTGTGTGTGTCTTGTCGGAGACAGGCCCCGAGCTGCAGAGATAGCAGTGTCCAGGGAGGAATCAGTGTCTCCCTGTGAGGTCTCGTCAGCGCGGTGAGACGGGGAAGCTCAGGGCCACACGCTGGCGGGCGATCACACGGACAGGCCTGTGGGGTGGGAGACGTCCTGGTCCCAGTGTGGAAGACAGGAGGAAACAGCAGAGCCGGCCCGGACTGCAGCGCACTGTGCTCAAACAGCCCAGGCACAGCGCTCTGCATCCTCTCCTCTCCCTGCCTGTGCAGGACGTTTTGTTCCCATCCACCAGCTTGACTCTGCAGAACAATCTGCTGATATTTTTTTTCACTGTTCTCCAGCCTCAACATTTTTTTTCTAAATAGGCATTATGGATTTATTTTGCTGTAATTCTTTGGGATCACTAATAACTGCACCCCTCCTCCTCCTCCTCATCCCTACCTTTGCCAGTTATTGAATCAGTAGTTGCTAATCAACACAGCCAACGGCTGTAGCCCCTCTACTGGGACAGAAGAGACAGGCATGCTCCAGAATGCACTGCCGAGCCCCGCTCTTGTATTTTACAGCCTGGGAGCTCAGAACGCCAGGGGTACAGCTCAGGGGGTCACTGTCCCACAGCCCAGGGGGTCACTCTGGATGTCAGGGAGCCCCGATAGCGCCAGAGCCATTGCCCAGCCTGGAGCCAGGGGTCTCTCGCCCGTGGGGCCCGGCCTGCTCTCCGCGAGGAAACCTGCAGCAGCTGGGTCTCTGCTCAGCGTGTTGGTGTGGTAGATGAGTCGAACGTGCAGGAGGTCTGAGACTCTGAGAATCCTGTGATGATGATGGATGTCTATCGTGTCCAATGGAAGATGAACTGCACAGAGAAACCTGTGCGGGAAAGCTGTTTTTTTTGAAGGGGGAAAGCCGTTTGACTGGGGCAGTCCCACTCTCTCGACCTCAGAAGCCTGGGTCCAGCGGTACGAGTGGTCGTCACGACTGGAGACTTCCGTGGTTGCAGTGGATGGCAATGACGCATTTCTGTGCCTTGTCATGCCCTTTGCTTTCCACGGAGCGTTGCAACAGTCTAGTGTCCCCGTCACTATACTGGGGCATTAGGACCCACACAGATCGCAGGGTGAGCACCCCCTGCTGGCCCCACTAACACCTCTCCCAGCAGCAGCCTGAGCTTTTCCCACAAGTACTGGCCAGGCTCACACCTGCTGAGCTCCAGTGGGCGGCCAGCTAGGAGCTGCAGGGTGATATGGCTGCTGGCTGAGAGCCCTGTACAGTCATAGCAGTGCACAGATAACAGATAACAGTGGTGAGCCTCACAGGACAGAGAGCAGGGATCCAGCTCCTCTGTAATTCACGCTGTCTAAGTGCACGTAGAAACAGACACTGCAGGCTGCACTCCCCAGAGAATCCCAGAATTGTGTTCTCACATAAACGCACAACATTGATGAAAACTGGCCTACATATCTTTCTAAAGGGGTTACTCATGATGCTATAGTTCATGCCAAAAGAGAGAAGGTAAATTGCGTGGCCTGGATTATTTATTTCAAAGGCTTCCTTCTGCTGTGCTGCTGTGGAGCTGTGGAATCTGCACACACCCAAGGGTGCTGAATCTAGAATTTGTCAGGAGGGCGTTCTTTCCGGACCCTATGCAGACGACACAATCCGGGGTAGAGTGAGGAAACACGGGGAAAAAAGCGTGCGGGAGTCGGGAATGAAGACAGGGGGCGTGTCCTTAGTGCGCTGGTGTTCGGGGGAGGTGTGGACGAGGCGAACAGTCCAGAGAGGAGTCCAAAAGGGGACTCCACAACGGGGCAAAAGTCCAAAGCTGGGCGGTCCATCCAAGACAGACGATTAAAAGAAGAACCGGGTCGGGACCGGCACAGGAACAGGAACAGGAACTAAAACCTTAACGGGGCCAAGCGCTTCCAGGTCCCGGACTCGCCTGGTACAGGAACCAGTGCAGAGTCAGGAACAGAGTCAGCATCTGGCTTTTAAGGGGAACTGAAAAAGGGGCTGGAACAGGGAGCAGGTGCGGGAGATGAGTGAAAAACAAGGAAGGGCTGGAGCGCCCTTAAGAGGAGGGGTTTACAATGGTGACAGGATCGCGAGAGCAGAGCTTCTCCCTTCTTGGTGAAAAGCCAGGGCCATAACGCAGCTCTGCCCCTTATGCGCGAGTCTGACCTTCAACACTTTATTAAACAAGAGATAGTTCCCCGTTCCCACAGCTGCAGCAGGAGGGCAGAGCTCAGCCTCCAGGGCTGCAGTGGTACAGCAGAGTGCTGAGCTGGCAACAGCAGCAGACATACAGTAGCACTCAGCCACATGCTGGAAAGATCTGGTCACCTGAATTCTCCAAAGCACGCGCTGTGAGGATACACCTCAGAACGAAGTCATTCATCTTGCTGACAGGCCCTGAAATCGCCACCTTTTTCAAATCCTTAGCAAAAGAAGCCACGTGCAATTGCCAGAACCCAAAACTTAATCTGACCGAGAATGATTTTTTTCGGGGAACTTGCTTTCAGCGTGTGGCCTGGGCTGTGGCCATGTGGCCTGGATCGGCTATGCTGTGAGGAGGAGTGTGTGCTTGCGTGCCAGTGGGGCTGCGCTGTAGCGGCTCGCCAGCTGTCAGATCCGGGGAGAGGGTGTGGATACAGGGGCACAGGAGTCCAGGATAATTCCGTGCCGAAAAGCATAAGGGGAGAAAGACAAACCCAGCGTTTCGGGTGTGGAATCAGGGAGCGGGCAGGAACGTGCGGCAAAGGAGAGAGTGGGAGTGGGAGTGTCAGAAGACAAGGAAATCTGGGAGCCCTTTTCCGAAAGGCCAAAAATCCGGAAAGCTAAAAAGCCGTGCAGATCAAGAGGATGGCGGTTTGAGGTGACGGGTGGGTCTGGAGAAAGGGTCCCAGTGGGATGGACATCCTGCGTACGGTAGATAGAGCGCGGCTCTGGAAGTCTCAGCACGGCGTAACCAGCACAGTCCGAGGACGTGTGGGGAAAGGCGGGAGGTTTTTCACGTGTTCGGGAAGGACGCGGCTGTAAATGTGTGAACTGTGACTACAGAGACGTTTTCAGGCCTGGGTGCTTGCTGGAGTGAAATAAGCTGCGTCCACTGAAGAAAAATTCAAAGGAATGGCGGGAAGCTCCGTGTGGAAATTGTCGTGCTTGTTTGCGAGAGAAGGTGGTGGCTCCCGCTTGTAGGCTTCAGGGACAAAGCCGGCACAGCAGGGGCAGGAGCTAAAACGAGAGAGGAGAGAGGCAAAAAGAGGGAGACTGGAAATATACCCTGTCAGCCCGCAGGACAAGAGGGTCTGGCGCTGCACCAAGGCCGGGCGCGCAGCACCCATCGCAAAACCATTACACGCGTCTCTCAGTCATGTGATTGATGAGAGGTCAAGGGTCAAACGGCATGGAAGTGCTGAGGCGAGAGGGGGTGTTGATGAGCATTGAATTGAGTTACTGTCGCGTGCCCATTAATCTGGGGGAGCGAGAGGGGGAAACCAGGGGGGACAGGAGCGGCAGGAGGGGCTGGGAGAGAGGGATGAGGAGAGGGAGGGAGGGAGGAGAAGGGGTGAGCGATGGAGACGGGGATCGGGGAGAGCTGGGGGAACGGGAGGGAGGGAGGGAAGAGCTGAATGCAGGATGGAGGTGGAGTGGAGACGGGGTGAGACAGAATGAGCGATAGACGGAGGAAACGAGAGAGCTGGGAGAGAGAGAGGTGGGGGGGGGAGGGAGGGAGGAGGGCGGCTGTGCGGTTATTGAATGAACTTGGGGTCACTAAGCCATCAATCTCCCGCCTGAGCAGGGAGGAGGGAGAGGGGGCTGCTGGGAGTGAGCGAGAGGGCAGGGGGAGCGGGAGACGTGGCGGCTCTCTCTATCGCCGACCTGCTTGCAGCACCTGAGCCGCGTGCTGTGCTGATCGGGGCCGTGACGTTTCCAGAAGTCTTCTGCGGGCGGGGAGCGCGGCCGGGCTTCTCCAGGGTTTGACCTGCAGCTGTTTTATTTTTCCTCTTGCGCTGCTGGAGTGGAAACGGGCCGGCTGGCCGTGTGCCCTGAACCCCCGCGGCAGCCGGGAGAGCAGGGGCCCGGCGCGCTGCCGTCCCGACAGGCCCCGGTCGTGAGGAGCACATCAACCAATCACGCTGGCGCTGTCGGGGCACATCAGTGAAAGACGAATACTACGCCCCTGCCCGTCTCTGAGCGCCCCAACTTTGAAGTGTGTCCGCGGTGCTGGGAGGGAGCTAACTCGCTCATTATCGAGAGACCGCCCAACTTCAAACAGACCCTCCTGTCAAGCCCTCTCGCCTGCTCTGTCTGCTCGCCCTCCTCCCTTCGTCTCCCCCCACTCTCCTTCCTCCCCTCACGTCCTGCCCACCTCCCTTCACTCTGCCTCTGTCATCTCCTCCTTTGAACCCCCTTCCTCGTCGCTTTCATTCCCCCCCCTCCCCCCCTCCCTCTCTCTCTCCCTCCCCGCTCTCTGGCTCCCTCTCTCCCCCCCCCCCTACTGCGCGGCTCAGCTTATTAAAGGAACATTCTTGGGAATGTTCGAGTGCGTCTCGGCACCTGCGGAACAGAATCAATCCGTCTCTTCACCCAGACTGCCCTGTGCTGTTCTGTCACGCTTCCCTGTAATCCGGCTCTCCGGAATGGGATTTTCTCCATTATCATTCTGTGCTGAGCATGCATCTTGTACGATTTATTGAAAATACCACCTTAAAAATGTTCCTAATTAGTGATTACCATCCCTAAACCTCTTTACAGCCCATTTCTCCTATTCTGTCTTAATGTCCTTTTCTCCTTCTCTCCTGGACCTCCTCCTTCTGTGATCATCCCTCCCTTCTTCCTTTCTCTTCTCTTTTCACTCCTCAGTCATGGTTCTTGTTGTGAGCCTGCTGGAGAGGCACCTGCTACGAATCAATTGGTCTCGTATTTGTCAGGCTCCCTCGGCTCTGCTCCTGTGTGCACGCGTACACACACCACAAGGACAGAGCATTCGCTCACTCTTTAGGCCTGCCAGTGTTCTGGAGACCTGGACAAAACACTGCAAAATGCCCCATAAATAATAATGATAATTGCTTAGACTTATATAGCGCTTTTCTGGACACTCCACTCAAAGCGCTTTACGGTTAATGGGGACCCCCCCTCCATTACTACTAATGTGTAACCCTCACCTGGATGATAATAATAATTCCTTACACTTCTATAGCACTTCTCGGGACACTCCACTGAAAGCGCTGTACAGGTACTGGGGATCCCCTCCACCCCCACCAGTGTGCAGCCCCACCTGGATGATGCACCAGTCCGCTCCCCACACACCAGCTCTCAGTGGGGAGGAGAGCAGAGTGATGAAGCCAGTTCAGAGAGGGGGGTTATTAGGAGGCCATGATTGGTAAAGGACAGGGGGAAAATTTGGCCAGGACACTGGGGTAACACCCCAAATCTTTTTGAGAAACACCCTGGATTTTTAATGACCACAGAGAGTCAGGACCTCGGTTTCACGTCTCATCCGAATGACGGCGCCTGTTTACAGTATAGTCTTCCCTTCACTATACTGGGGCATAGTGGCCCCTACTGGCCCCACTAACACCTCCCAGTAGCAGCCTTAGTTTTTCCCTGGAGTCTCCCATCCAGGCACTGGCCAGGCTCCCACCTGCTGAGCTCCAGTGGGCGGCCAGCTGGGAGCTGCAGGGTGATATGGCCGCCGGAAAACAATGGCAAATTGTCCCTTTTCGCAACCGCGCCTCTGTGCGGTGCCTCAGCGTCCTTCTCCGTGACCATCTGCGGGATCTGTCGGGTACAGACGGCCGTGGCCAGGTTATACCACACTCTGCCGTGTCTCCCCCGCTGGTCACGCTCCCCTTGACCCCTGCAGCCCCAGCATGCCTGCGGGTGGCAGCGTGTCTGCTGACAGGGCACGGCAGTGAGGTGTGTGATTGAGCGAGCGGGCGCGTGGCGGGTCGGACTGCGGGTCTGCTCGGGAGGACGCGTGGGAGAAAGTCGGGGGGGCGGAGGGGGCTGTGAAGGAGACTTGTGAATACAGAGAGAGCAGGTAGAAAGGGAGACAGAGGGCAAAAAAGAATAAAGCTGCGCTGTCGTCTGTCTGCAGCTCATTAAAACACCGCCGTGTTCTCTGCCGGCTGTCTGAGACCGAGAACTACGTTAGCAACACTGCTCACCACCCCGCCAGCAGCCTGGCGCTCAGACACGTGCACTGTCACCAGCTTAACAGACAGCTGCGAGGGGCATCTGGGCACTGTAGCTCCATAGAAAATATAACAGACTATACTGAGGGCACTGTGGCACTGCTGTAGACAACACTGAGGACACTGTGGCACTGCTGTAGACAACACTGAGGGCACTGTGGCACTGCTGTAGACAACACTGAGGACACTGTGGCACTGCTGTAGACAACACTGAGGACACTGTGGCACTGCTATAGACAACACTGAGGGCACTGTGGCACTGCTGTAGACAACACTGAGGACACTGCTGTAGACAACACTGAGGACACTGTGGCACTGCTGTAGACAACACTGAGGACACTGCTGTAGACAACACTGAGGACACTGTGGCACTGCTGTAGACAACACTGAGGGCACTGTGGCACTGCTGTAGACAACACTGAGGACACTGTGGCACTGCTATAGACAACACTGAGAGCACTGTGGCACTGCTGTAGACAACACTGAGGACACTGTGGCACTGCTGTAGACAACACTGAGAGCACTGTGGCACTGCTGTAGACAACACTGAGGACACTGTGGCACTGCTGTAGACAACACTGAGAGCACTGTGGCACTGCTGTAGACAACACTGAGGGCACTGCTGTAGACAACACTGAGGACACTGTGGCACTGCTGTAGACAACACTGAGAGCACTGTGGCACTGGTATAGACATCATTACCATAATATGACAGTTATGCAGACAATACCATATTGTACTATAGGAGTGACTGAGGGGAGTATTAAAATGTGAAGATGATCGATCAATATGAGATGTCTCGGGCTTGTTTAATGTTGTGCCTCTGTACCTCCTCTCTCTCCGTGTGCGCATCAGAATTCCCAAGGTCCTCCTGTACTGTCCCAGATACACAGAGCCTCACTGCCATCCTCTCCACTCTGTCTGTGAGCCGGAGCATTCAGCCCACTTCCCGGCTCTGAGGGGGGGGGGGGGGGGGAGGAGAGCTGACAGAACAGCCATCGCAACCCCAGCACTGAACAACAACATGCTGTAGTAGGAGCAGTAGAAAAGGCTGAAACAGGGAGAGAGCGAGAGGTGGGGAGAGAGGGAGGAGGGGATAGAGGAGAAATGCTGATAATGCAGACTGCACTCCCTCAGAGAGATGGAGAGAGAGCGCTTGGCAGACTGAGCTAGGCAGAGGGACTCAGACAGAAGAACATGAGACACTGACAGACTGAGGGAGGCAGAGGGACTCAGACAGAAGAACATGAGACACTGACAGACTGAGGGAGGCAGAGGGACTCAGACAGACAGAAGAACATGAGACAGTGACAGACAGAGGGAGGCAGAGGGACTCAGACAGACAGAAGAACATGAGACAGTGACAGACCGAGGGAGGCAGAGGGACTCAGACAGACAGAAGAACATGAGACAGTGACAGACCGAGGGAGGCAGAGGGACTCAGACAGACAGAAGAACATGAGACAGTGACAGACCGAGGGAGGCAGAGGGACTCAGACAGACAGAAGAACATGAGACAGTGATAGACCGAGGGAGGCAGAGGGACTCAGACAGACAGAAGAACATGAGACAGTGACAGACGGAGGGAGGCAGAGGGACTCAGACAGACAGAAGAACATGAGACAGTGACAGACCGAGGGAGGCAGAGGGACTCAGACAGACAGAAGAACATGAGACAGTGACAGACGGAGGGAGGCAGAGGGACTCAGACATACAGAAGAACATGAGACAGTGATAGACCGAGGGAGGCAGAGGGACTCAGACAGACAGAAGAACATGAGACAGTGACAGACCGAGGGAGGCAGAGGGACTCAGACAGACAGAAGAACATGAGACAGTGACAGACCGAGGGAGGCAGAGGGACTCAGACAGACAGAAGAACATGAGACAGTGATAGACCGAGGGAGGCAGAGGGACTCAGACAGACAGAAGAACATGAGACAGTGACAGACGGAGGGAGGCAGAGGGACTCAGACAGACAGAAGAACATGAGACAGTGACAGACCGAGGGAGGCAGAGGGACTCAGACAGACAGAAGAACATGAGACAGTGACAGACGGAGGGAGGCAGAGGGACTCAGACGGACAGAAGAACATGAGACAGTGACAGACGGAGGGAGGCAGAGGGACTCAGACAGACAGAAGAACATGAGACAGTGACAGACCGAGGGAGGCAGAGGGACTCAGACAGACAGAAGAACATGAGACAGTGACAGACGGAGGGAGGCAGAGGGACTCAGACGGACAGAAGAACATGAGACAGTGACAGACAGAGGGAGGCAGAGGGACTCAGACATACAGAAGAACATGAGACAGTGATAGACCGAGGGAGGCAGAGGGACTCAGACAGACAGAAGAACATGAGACAGTGACAGACCGAGGGAGGCAGAGGGACTCAGACAGACAGAAGAACATGAGACAGTGACAGACCGAGGGAGGCAGAGGGACTCAGACAGACAGAAGAACATGAGACAGTGACAGACCGAGGGAGGCAGAGGGACTCAGACAGACAGAAGAACATGAGACAGTGATAGACCGAGGGAGGCAGAGGGACTCAGACAGACAGAAGAACATGAGACAGTGACAGACGGAGGGAGGCAGAGGGACTCAGACAGACAGAAGAACATGAGACAGTGACAGACCGAGGGAGGCAGAGGGACTCAGACAGACAGAAGAACATGAGACAGTGACAGACCGAGGGAGGCAGAGGGACTCAGACAGACAGAAGAACATGAGACAGTGACAGACCGAGGGAGGCAGAGGGACTCAGACAGACAGAAGAACATGAGACAGTGACAGACCGAGGGAGGCAGAGGGACTCAGACAGACAGAAGAACATGAGACAGTGACAGAATGAGTTTTGGAATCAAGGATTAATTTGTCCCATTTTTCAAAGTGCAAACACTCATCCCCAGTAACTACCGGGGCATCTGTGTGAGCACGTCTCCTGCAGTGTCGTGACCCGTACTGACCTTCCCCACAGAGCACAACGTCCTGAGTCAAAGTCAGTTCGGCTTCCTACCAAACTGCCACACATCCAATCACATTTACACCCTACACACACTTATAAACAAACGTGACAGGCAGGAAAGCAAAAAAGAGTGTTTGTCTGCTTTATTGATTTCAACAAAGCGTTTGATTTAATTTGGCAGGAAGGACTGTTTTATAAACGTCTTCAAAGTGATGCATAAGGCGAAGTCATTTAATATAATTAAATCAATATACTCAGAGAACAGGCGCATAGTTGATTGGAAGCAAAAGAAGAGAGCTCTTTTCTTGCGGCTGTGGAGTGAGACAGGGGTGCCTGAGCCCAATATCAATATCTATATCAATGAGCAGGCAGCCTGAGCCCAGTATCAATATCTATATCAATATATATATATATCAATGAGCAGGCAGAGGTGTTGGAACAGTCTGCAGCTCCTGGTCTCACACTACATGACACGGAGATTCAGTTCCTGCTCTGTTTGGATGACCTGGTCCTGCTGTTGCCCACAGAACAGAGCCTGGCACTGCTGGAGCAGTACTGTCAGACCTGGGCACTGACAGCTCATCTTGACCCAGAACAGGGGCTGCAGCAGAGCCTGGCACTGCTGGAGCAGTACTGTCAGACCTGGGCACTGACAGCTCATCTTGACCCAGAACAGGGGTTGCAGCAGAGCCTGGCACTGCTGGAGCAGTACTGTCACACCTGGGCACTGACAGCTCATCTTGACCCAGACAGGGGCTGCAGCAGAGCCTGGCACTGCTGGAGCAGTACTGTCAGACCTGGGCACTGACAGCTCATCTTGACCCAGAACAGGGGCTGCAGCAGAGCCTGGCACTGCTGGAGCAGTACTGTCAGACCTGGGCACTGACAGCTCATCTTGACCCAGACAGGGGCTGCAGCAGAGCCTGGCACTGCTGGAGCAGTACTGTCAGACCTTGGCACTGACAGCTCATCTTGACCCAGAACGGGGGCTGCAGCAGAGCCTGGCACTGCTGGAGCAGTACTGTCACACCTGGGCACTGACAGCTCATTTGACAGGGGGTCAGTACAGAGTGAGAGGGGATCAGTACAGAGAGAGGGGGTCAGTACAGAGAGACAGGGGGTCAGTACAGTGTGAAAGGGTCAGATACACACACTGACTGAGAGAAACACTGTTAGACACACACTGAGACTGCAAGGTGAGTAAGATGTAGAAAGAGGGCGTGTGGGAGGGACTGAGAAAAGAGAAAGAGAGGCAGAGAGATATGGGAAGAGCCCTTGGGATAGACAGCCTGAGATGGGCCTATTCCATGCTACGTCCGCCTCTCTCTCCTCCTCCCCTGCTCTCCCCCTCACTCCCCCTCCCTGTGTTTGCTCTCTCTGTCCGGCTCTCTATTAAAATGCCATCAGCCCGTGTAATGAATTGCAGTGTCGGAGTGAGCGATTGTCTTACAGGGAGGAGAGGAGGACTCTCTGGCCCAGGTGTCCTCCTGGGGATAGCTTGCAGATTTAATTAATGTACTTAGAAAAAAACCTCTGCCCTGTCGGAGCTGAGGGACAGACAGGCAGGTGTCACAGCCAAGCGGGGTGATAGTGCAGCGTTCCAGAGACAGACCCCTGTGTGAATGACGTGGCCGGCTCTCCCTTATGTGTTTTAACATGTCAGATGTCATTTAAAACCACAAGCAACACTCCAAAAGCACCATCTTCATGTCTGGGAGACGTTCCCTGAATTTTCCTTCACTTTCAACACGCTCATTGTCCCAACCAGTTCCTCTGGCTCCAGGAGAAGTGTCCTGAAGGAATCTGGCAGTGTGTCCTCATAGCTGAGTCTCTTTGCTGAGTGGCAACATGGCACAGTTCATCAAGTATGTGCCCAGTGCCCAGTGTGCCCCACATGTATATGCCCGGTGCTCAGTGTGGCCACCATGCATGTGCCCAGTGTGGTCATCGTCCATGTGCCCGGTGTGCCCATCATGCACGTGCCCTGTTGGATCTGCACCTGTTGTACACACTTGAGCACTGGTGTCGGTGGACTGTCACGGATCCGTCAGGCCCAGGAGAGGTTCTGTTTGGACTCCTGCACCAGCGCCAGTAGCAGTGAACTGTCACAGATCCAATAGGCCCAGGAGAGGTCCGTCTGGACTCTTGCACCACACCCACACTGCCCGACCGGGATGTCCCAGCCCAGGAGAAGTACAGAATTCCTGGTCCTGGTCCTTCTCTACAGCTGACAGGTGCCTGAGCAGACTGAAGCTCAAGAGAAAACCTCTCCTGTCAACAGCTTCCTCCTTACGTTATACCTGAGACAGTTAAAACGTGTTAAAAGGGGCAGGGAGTGGGGTAGGATGGGAGGTATCTGTATTCCTTTAGGCACCTGTGCCCTTGGCTTGTGTGAGGAATGCCCTGTCAGAACACAGGTCACTGCAGCATCTTAGCTAGTTGCTAGGTTGAATGTTCAATGAAATAAGAAGAGACATCATCGACAAATGAATTTAATTTACAAGCAACACCTATTAACTGCACATTTCACAGACTGCACCAGGACCTTGTCTCTGTGTGTGTGAGTCTGAGAGTGTGTGTGTGTGTGAGTCTGAGAGTGTGTGTGAGTCTGAGAGTGGTTGTGTCAGAGAGTGTGTGTGAGTCTGAGAGTGGTTGTGTCAGAGAGTGTGTTTGTGAGTCTGAGTGTGTGTGTGTCAGAGAGTGTGTGTGCAAGTCTAAGAGTGTGTAAGAGTTAGAGTGTGTGTGAGTCTGACAGTGTGTGAGTATGAGTGTGTGTGTGAGAGTATGAGTGTGTGTGTGAGAGTCTGACAGTGTGTGAGTATGAGTGTGTGTGTGAGAGTATGAGTGTGTGTGTGAGAGTCTGAGTGTGTGTGTGCGAGTCTGACAGTGTGAGAGTATGAGTGTGTGTGTGAGAGTCTGACAGTGTGTGAGTATGAGTGTGTGTGTGAGAGTATGAGTGTGTGTGTGAGAGTCTGACAGTGTGTGAGTATGAGTGTGTGTGTGCGAGTCTGACAGTGTGTGAGTATGAGTGTGTGTGTGAGAGTATGAGTGTGTGTGTGCGAGTCTGACAGTGTGTGAGTATGAGTGTGTGTGTGAGAGTATGAGTGTGTGTGTGAGAGTATGAGTGTGTGTGTGAGAGTCTGACAGTGTGTGAGTATGAGAGTGTGTGTGTGAGTATGAGAGTGTGTGAACCAACATGAGCCCCCTGTCAGTGTAATCTGATTGAGCTGGAAGATTAATGCTCGCTAATCCCTAATTATAATCCCCCCTTTCCTGCTCTTCCTCCTGGCAGGCAGGCAGTGATAATTGGAGCGACAGGGCCTGGAACAAAGAGACAGACGCTCTGATGGAATGAATGGGATTAGCCGAGGCCAGGTTAAACGACAGGAGCCACAGAGCTCAAAGCCCTCGATGTGCTCTGTGGGACAGCGAGCGGTTATAGCATCCCGATAGACTAGGCAGCTAGCACACAGTGGGAGGACACAAACATTCCTAACAGGATTCATTTAAATAATCTTCTTCACCTGCACTTATTCTTTTGTTGGTACAGCACACACGAGTCCACAGACGCTAGACTGTAGCTGGCGCCAGTGGCCATTTGCAGATAGCCCTCGGCTCTTCCCGAATTCACATGCCCCCTGTGCCAGACCGTGGTGCAGAGGAATTTGAGAGTGGGACCTGTTAACAAGGACATGGGCTCCATTTACAGGTCTTTGTCTGAATAGGGAACTAAACCGCCTTAGGTAAGAATCAGCCAGGGCTTACTCTGCCAATCACAGACAGAACGCAGAGCCATTAAAACCTGGCACTCTGGTATTCAGTGCTGCAGATGTGCACTGTATGGGCACTATGTGTGTACTAGACCCTCTCTGTTTCTTTGTGTCGAAGAAAACTCAGTCTTCACTCAGGCTGGCAGATTGTCAAACAGGGATCTTTTATTCAATCTGCTGAAGGGGAGCATAGCACAGAGTCAGGGTGTCCCCAGCACTCGGGAAATATGCTCACTAGACTGTCCAGTGGTTACGCCTTTCCTTTTATACAGTACATGAGATCACTTTATGCTTTTATACCGCTGTGTGCTTTAACCCCTCTGCTCCCTCCGCCCTCAGGCAGCGTGCGTTAATGGCTCCTTCTCCCCCTGCCCCAGGTGAATGGGAAGGAGCTGTCGCGCCTGTCCCAGGAGCAGACTCTGGAGGCACTGCGTGCGTCCCGGGACCCCCTGGTCATCCAGGTCCTGAGGAAGAGCCCGCGGGTGAAGGGGGGGGCCGCGGGGGGCACAGGGGGTCAAGGGGGTCAAGGGGGTCCCGCTCCAGCCCTGGACTTTGTGGACAATGGCACCCAGACTGACATCAGCTTTCAGCACATCCTGGCCCTGGGCAAGCTGCAGCCCCCCTCCCCACCTCTGCCACCCCTGCTGGAGCCCTACGTGCTGTCCGAGCTGTGAGTCCCCGTGCGCGGTTCTGTCTGTGGTGTGTCGGAGCGGGCCCGGGTACCCCCGCGCCTGAGCCCTGTCTGTGTGTCCACCCACAGGCCCGCCTTAGAGCACGAGTATTACGACCCCAATGACTACCTGGACAGCTCCCACCACGAAGTGGACAGGCAGGACGAGCTGGAGTATGAGGTCAGGGGGGGGGGGCGGTCTCTTTTTCTCTCTCTCTCTCTCCCTCCCTCCCTATCCATCTCTCCCCCCCCCCACGTGACCTTTGCCATCTCGCCTCTCTGCTGCACTCCCTCACACTCTCCTCACACACTCGCTCCTCGCCCTCACGCTCTTGCTGTAATGTGGTCCTCCCTCCAGGAGGTGGAGCTGTACAAATCGAGCCAGCAGGACAAGCTGGGGCTGACCGTGTGTTACCGCACTGATGACGAGGAGGACCTGGGAATCTACGTAGGGGAGGTCAGTCTGTCTTTCTGGATGTGTGTTTTTAAGAGTGCGTCTACACTGTGTGTGTGAAGAGAGAGGAGTCTATTTTGCCATATTTACATGTACGTTGGGATTCATATTCGTGCTGTTCTCTCTGGACATGTGCAATAAACAACACTTACACGCAATGCGCATTACAGAACAGTAACTAAAGTGTACACTTAAGACTCATGTTTATCGTGACCCATCATTAACAACTTCTAGACAACAAAGGCAAACAAAATGTTAGGGTATAAACAACACACCGACAAGGCCTCATCGTGGGAGAAAACTATGAAGGGATCCTGAAAGGCATCAACAGAACCAACCCAGTGGATTTCTTCAGATCCAACAGTGAAACGCCAACCAGACAGCACAGGTGGAACGAGTGTGTGGAAGTGCATCTAAGACTGAGACCAGGAGGCACTGCGTTACACAAAGGGTTGTGCAACGGGAGCCGGTCCCGACTCCCGTGAAGTGCGTAGTTTAGAACACGGTGCAGACGGTATAACCCAGAAGAGACTGGAGAAGGGCTCCAGGGAAAACGCGGTGAGGAATGGAAGGGATGGCGAACTGGGGGGCGGCGCCGACAGTGATCCGGGTGCATTGGGGGGGCGCAGGCAAACAAGTCCAAAACAGTCCAAGCAGGAAATCTGGGGCGCAGTCCAAAATCCAAAACCAGGGGATTCATCCAAGACAAGATAATTAAAAACATGGAACTAGGAAATTAAAACGGAGTGACGAGGCCAGGCACTCCGAGCCCCGGACTTCGGAGGCCTATGCCTTCAATCCGCGGACGTAGGGCGACTTGATGCTAGGCGGGCCTCCGGGCGTCCGTCTTCCAGTGCAGAGCCCCGAGCTTCAGGGGCACGAGGTTTAAATAATAGACGGGACGAGGGGGCCAGTGAACGTGATGCTGAAACTCAAACACAAAGGGGTCGGAGCGCCCTCTGGAGGAGGGATGACGATCGTGACAGGCCGTGGGGGTGTGGAACGAGCTACACAGCCATCAGTTAATCACTGGCTACCAAACGGGCCAGATGGGCTGAGCCCCACTTGAAATCTTCCCTCTGTTCTCCTCTTGCGTGTCAGGCGTTGTCACAGGAGCCGCTCCGGACTCCTGGGTAGTGCGTAGGAAAGACCCTATGCGTGGCGGTATGATCCGGAAGGGACTGGAGAAGGACAATGGGGAAGACACGGACAGGGGACGGTGTGGACAGTGATCCGGTTTGCGCGGGGGGAAACGAGAGCGAACTAGTCCAGGACGAGGAAGTCCAAAAAGGGGGGGAAATCAGGCACAGCCCGGGGTCCCGGTACCGGGAGATCCATCCAGACAAACACGGGGAACAGGAATCCAGGAACATAGAGGGTTAAAACCATCACGGAGCCAGGCGCTCCGAGCCCCGGGCACAGTGGTCAGGACGCTGTGACGAAGCCCGTGCCCTCGGGCCACTCCTGCCCCTGGGACGTCTGTCTCCCAGTGCTGAGCCCTGAGCTGCGGAGGCACCGGGCTTAATAATTAAAAGGGAATTTTCTCAGGGAAGGGAAGACTCAGGTGAAACTAATAACAGCAGGGACACAACGGAAAGGGCAGGAGCGCCCCCTAGGGAAGACGGCTGCGGCAGTGTGCCCAGTGGCCTGACACTCTCTCCTGCGCGTCTCTCCCCAGGTGAACCCCAACAGCATCGCGGCCAAAGACGGGCGAATCCGAGAGGGTGACAGGATACTGCAGGTACCGCTTGATCGACTGTGGCCAGATTTCCCCCCGGTCTTCATTATTACCCATGCTCTTTCTGAGAAATGGCCTTTGATTTAATATTAATGACCAAGGAGAGTCGGGTCCTCTGTTTTCCATCTCATCCAAAGGACAGTGTCTTTTTTACAGTACCATCCCTGTACTGTGGCATCAAGATCTACCCAAAGAAGGTGAGCACCCCCTACTGGTTCCAGCATCAGTCTTAGTTTCTCCCAGGAGGTTTCCCATCCAGGTACTGGCCAGGCTCACTCCTGCTGAGCTTCAGTGGGCTGCCAGCTGGGAGCCACAGGGTGATAGAGCCGTACTATCGGGCCTGCTCATGCAGTGGAAATATTCAGCACTGTCCTCTCTCCCAGATCAATGGCATGGATGTCCAGAATCGGGAGGAGGCTGTGGCCATCCTGACCAGAGAGGACAGCACGAACATCTCCCTCCTGCTGGCCCGGCCGGACATCGAGGTCAGCCCTCTGCACATGTAGTGTGTCTCTGTCTGTTCGCATCTCTGATTCTCTGTGGCTTAGACACATTACAACATTCTTATTTTATTCTTTCTCATTTACATTCTTATTAAAATACATTACAACATTCTTATTTTAATTAATTAGTTCAGGACTGCTGTACTCACAAGGGCAAAAAGTCTAATAACACAAAAGCATTCACAAATTCATACAATACATTGCACTGCAGGGCAAGAGTTCCATACAGCACTGGAGGAATAGCAGTAGATGATTAATTCTACAGGATTCCAAAGTACGTCCCATGTAAGAGGGGACCCACTTCACCCCAGTCCTAAATCGCTGCACCCACCTGGTTTGACATGTAGCAGCCGTACTGCACCAGCAGCCCCACCTGGGAGACACACAGTGTTCATTCTGCACCAGCAGCCCCACCTGGGAGACACAAGTGACCTCACCTGGCCTCACTCAACCTCTCCTGACCTCACCTGACCTCACCTGTTCTCACCTGACCACGCCTGACCTCACCTGTTCTCACCTGTTCTCACCTGACCACGCCTGACCTCACCTGTTCTCACCTGACCACGTCTGACCTCACCTGACTTCGCCTAACCTCACCTGTTCTCACCTGACCTCACCTGACCTCACCTGACTTCACCTGACCACGCCTGACCTCGCCTGACCACGCCTGTGTGTCTGTGTTTTTCTTTCTGAACGGCTGAGGAGTCCCCTGCAGTGCGCAGCCCCGAGTTCTTGCCTTTAAAAAATTCTCCGACGGAGTCAAATGTGCTCCCAAGTGTTTTGGAGGTGAAGAGGCATCCGCAAAGAATTAGAGAGTTATTAATGTTAATTAAATCTAATTTATAGGGAAATTGTCTGATTATGTTAATTAATGCTGTAAACTGACATTGACAGCATAGCTTATTGGGGAGACACACTCACACATACAAATATACACACAGACGCGCAGCACACACACACAGACACACATCATTACCCCCGAGTGTGTGTCTCAGCTCTCTTACCCTGCAGGCATCCCCCTCAGACAGCCCCAGCCAGCAGTTAGCAGCCCTGTGACAGTGCGCCTCCCTGTCTCTCACTCACATCCCCTGCTGTTTGTGTTGTGTGTTTTGACACTGGCAATTACCATATTTTAATGCACACGCTCCCTGTCTGCCCAAATCTATCAACCTATCAATCAATCACTCTCTCAGGGATTCTGGTTATATTTCATGGAAACACCTTTTCCTGGAGGAGCACTCTTATTAAAGCAGCTCACCAAGAGTCATTTTCCAACAGGCTATAGAACAGTCCTGTTACAATAGAGGCTACAGTCCCAGTACAGTAGAACAGTCCTGTTACAATAGGGGCTACAGTCCCAGTACAGTAGAACAGTCCTGTTACAATAGGGACTACAGTCCCAGTACAGTAGAACAGTCCTGTTACAATAGGAGCTACAGTCCCAGTACAGCAGAACAGTCCCGTTACACTAGGAGCTACAGTCCCAGTACAGTAGAACAGTCCCGTTACAATAGGAGCTACAGTCCCAGTACAGCAGAGCAGTCCTGTTACAATAGGGGCTACAGTCCCAGTACAGTAGAACAGTCCTGTTACAATAGGGGCTACAGTCTCAGTACAGTAGAATAGTCCTGTTACAATAGGAGCTACAGTCCCAGTACAGCAGAACAGTCCTGTTACAATAGGGACTACAGTCCCAGTACAGTAGAACAGTCCTGTTACAATAGGGACTACAGTCCCAGTACAGCAGAGCAGTCCTGTTACAATAGGGACTACAGTCCCAGTACAGTAGAACAGTCCTGTTACAATAGGGGCTACAGTCCCAGTACAGTAGAACAGTCCCGTTACAATAGGAGCTACAGTCCCAGTACAGCAGAGCAGTCCTGTTACAATAGGAGCTACAGTCCCAGTACAGCAGAACAGTCCTGTTACAATAGCGGCTACAGTCCCAGTACAGTAGAATTGTATTATTATATACTGTATAAGAGTATAACAGTACAGTATTATAAGTACGATAATAGCTACATAACAATAAGGATCTATAGTTAACAATACACAAGAATACTTACAACAAGGTACTGTAAGAAATAAAGAAACTCTCTTTGAGAAGTTCAGAGGTGAGGCAGCATGACGGAGTGGACGCTATTTCAGCTATCAGTATGTTGTAGACAGCAGCAGAAGAAATCAATAATCACTGGGACAGAATCATGCCCATCCTGTGCCAGCCCTTCTAAGTTTCTACTGCCTTGGACATCTGGGCAGCTGGCGGCCGTACTCAAGTCTCCTTCTCCTGTGGGCATCTGGCTGCATCTTTTCCAGGGCTGAACCCGTGTTTTAATTCAGCTTCGAGGAAAGGGGGTCTATATAGAAACTACAGAGGTTATGATAAGCTCTTTGCAGCGTGTAACAAGCACAGAAAGCGTACAGTTCCCTCTCAGTCCCATCCTGTTAATCTGTATCAGAAGGCAGGCCTTGGGAACACACAGTTCTTGTGTGATGAGAGGAATGTGGCCACCTCCTGTTACCTGGACACTCCCTTGAAGTCCAAGGGAGTGCAGTGCTGTAGATCTTTACCAGAATTCAATGTGATTCTTGCAGCCCGCTTAAAAATAGAATCCAGAATTGTTGGTTGTGTGTGAGGTTCTGTCCAGCCATGCAGAATGGACAGAGCCTCTGTTCATTGCTGTGGTCCTGGGAGGCTGTAGACTGGCCATTGAGGTTTTCATGATGTGCATGATCCCCGAGTTACTGGAACGAGTGTCTTACCTACATCACCAGCAGAACCTGCTGGTAGCTCATTTCTATAAGCCTTGCTTGAACGGGCCAACACTGCGATGGCCTGTATGATGGCCTAATGTGGGATTAGGGTTGGCCATCGAGAGAACATGCTTTCTGAGAGAGAAGCCGACACTTTTATCTCTGCAGTGGAGAGGGAGCGAGAGGTCTGGCGTTGTTTAGGCTGCCTCAAGGCTACTGCTCTGAGACAGAGGCATGTCATGAATCACACACACACACATAAGACTCACACATACATACACACAGATGCACAGAAGTACACTTACAAACACAGACATATACACGCACAGACAATCACACACACAAACACACTACACAGAGACACACGCACAAACATGCTAGTGACACACACACAATCACACGCACAAACGCTACACAGAGACACACGCACAGACAATCAAAAGCACAAACACGCTACACTGAGACACACACACAGACTATCACACGCACAAACACGCTACAGTGACACACACACAATTACATGCACAAACATTACAGAGACACACACACAGACAATCACACACACAAACACGCTACACAGAGACACACACACAGACAATCACACGCACAAACACGCTACACAGAGACACACACACAGACTATCACACGCACAAACACACTACACAGATACACACACACAGACAATCACACGCACACACACAGGCAGTGATGCTGTGTGTGTTTCAGCTGGGGAGGCGCTGGCAGGACAGTGACCGCGATGACCTGCTGGACGAGCCTGGCTCTGACACTGACAGCAAGAGGCCAGCGCAGGTAAACACACACCTACTGCACAACACACTCCACACACCTACTGCACAACACTCTCCACACACCTACTGCACAACACACACCAACTGCACAACACACTCCACACACACCTACTGCACAACACTCTCCACGCACCTACTGCACAACACTCTCCACACACCTACTGCACAACACACACCACACACACCTACTGCACAACACTCTCCACACACCTACTGCACAACACACTCCACACACCTACTGCACAACACACACCTACTGCACATCACACTCCACACACACCTACTGCACAACACTCTCCACACACCTACTGCACAACACTCTCCACACACACCACCACTGTGTCTCCTACACCATACACTCCACACACACCAACACTGTGTCTCCTACACCATACACTCCACACACACCACCACTGTGTCTCCTACACCATACACTCCACACACACCAACACTGTGTCTCCTACACCATACACTCCACACACACCAACACTGTGTCTCCTACACCATACACTCCACACACACCACCACTGTGTCTCCTACACCATACACTCCACACACACCAACACTGTGTCTCCTACACCATACACTCCACACACACCACCACTGTGTCTCCTACACCATACACTCCACACACACCAACACTGTGTCTCCTACACCATACACTCCACACACACCAACACTGTGTCTCCTACACCATACACTCCACACACTCCAACACAGTGTCTCCTACACCATACACTCCACACACACCAACACTGTGTCTCCTACACCATACACTCCACACACACCAACACTGTGTCTCCTACACCATACACTCCACACACACCAACACTGTCTCCTACACCATACACTCCACACACACCAACACTGTGTCTCCTACACCATACACTCCACACACTCCAACACAGTGTCTCCTACACCATACACTCCACACACTCCAACACAGTGTCTCCTACACCATACACTCCACACACACCAACACTGTGTCTCCTACACCATACACTCCACACACACCAACACTGTGTCTCCTACACCATACACTCCAACACAGTGTCTCCTACACCATACACTCCACACACTCCAACACTGTGTCTCCTACACCATACACTCCACACACACCAACACTGTGTCTCCTACACCATACACTCCACACACACCAACACTGTGTCTCCTACACCATACACTCCACACACTCCAACACAGTGTCTCCTACACCATACACTCCACACACACCAACACTGTGTCTCCTACACCATACACTCCACACACACCAACACTGTGTCTCCTACACCATACACTCCACACACACCAACACTGTGTCTCCTACACCATACACTCCACACACTCCAACACAGTGTCTCCTACACCATACACTCCACACACTCCAACACAGTGTCTCCTACACCATACACTCCACACACACCAACACTGTGTCTCCTACACCATACACTCCAACACAGTGTCTCCTACACCATACACTCCACACACTCCAACACTGTGTCTCCTACACCATACACTCCACACACACCAACACTGTGTCTCCTACACCATACACTCCACACACACCAACACTGTGTCTCCTACACCATACACTCCACACACTCCAACACAGTGTCTCCTACACCATACACTCCACACACTCCAACACAGTGTCTCCTACACCATACACTCCACACACACCAACACTGTGTCTCCTACACCATACACTCCACACACACCAACACTGTGTCTCCTACACCATACACTCTCCATCTCTCCATCTCTCTCTGTTCAGCTTCCCAGTAGTGATGAGAGAGAGAAACATGATGGGGGAAAGAGAAGCCAGATTAAGAGCTGTAAAGCCATCAAGAGAGAAAAACCGAGCCTTCAAAATCAGCTAGAAATAAAAAAGGGCAATCAGTATCCCCTGTAAGCTGGGGAATTATTCCAATTAGTGTGCAATCGATTGCAGTCTTAATGAAATTAGGACTGAGACAGAGTGCAGCTCTATAGCCCTGTGAAACCTCCTCTGCGGGTGGCCAGTGGTGATCAGTGTACAGACCGCGCAGTGTGCACTGTCTCTCCTGTCCCTCTGTGCTCACTGAGAGCTGCAGGGGTGGGGCTGGGCTCGGCCAGGTCTTTCCTGAGCTTGCTCCTCCTGCGGGAGCTGCGGCAGTGCTCTGACACTCCCTGGACTCGGCTGCGATCGCCACGCTGGGGTCAGAGCTGGAGCTGCCAGCCCAGGTCACTGACACACCCAGTGTGGTGGGGGGCCCATAGAAAGCAAACTATACTTGGACAGTTTACGTATATGTGCATATTTACATTCTATCCTTTCGCGTTTGCCTTAAAGCTGCAAGTGTACGTACTTACCTGGAGTCGCACTGCCACCTAGTGTTCACTGTGTCTAATTGACTAAACCTGGTTCACATTTGGAAAAGTGGAAGGAAATTGTATGATGTGAAGAGGCTTAAAATTGCACCGTTTTTCATGTGAAGCCTCAGAATAGATAGATGGGTCACTTACTAATATGATCCGGCTGTTGCCGAGCTCTTTTTCGCAACGCGTTTCAGAGACGTGCACAGACACACGGACAGGCACACCTGCAGTCACACATGCCCGTGCCTCCTCCTCTGACACGCCTTCCTCTTCCTCCTCCCCGTGCCCCTCCATGGCCTGCACCCCAAAACCGCCGGACCGTCACGCCGCCCCCCCTCACCTCCCAGAACGACAACCACCTGGACACCGCTGACCTGGACGCCGACCTGGCCGGGCTGGGCGTGGACTCCCTGGACAACGCCGCCCACCTGCCCCCCGAGCACCGCGGGGCCGGCCGGGGTGGAGGCGGGGGCGCGGGGGGCCGCCCCGGCGCCGGCCTGCGCCCCACGGTGCTGAGCAACAGCCAGGACCTGGACAGCGGCGTGGGGCGCACGGACGAGAGCACGCGCAACGAGGAGTCCTCGGAGCACGACCTGCTGGGCGACGAGCAGACCAGCGCCACCAACACGCCGGGCAGCCTGCGCAAGTTCCGCTGCGCCCGCGGCGACACGCCGCCCCTGCTGCACGCCCGCGAGCTGCACCTGAGCTCCGACTCCCTGCTGGGCCTGGAGCACGGCGGCGACCCCGCGGGCGCCATGATGCCCGGCCTGACGGAGGAGGAGTGCGAGCGCTACCGCGAGCTGCTGGAGATCAAGTGCCACTACGAGAAGAACGGCAACGGCCTGGCCGCGCTGCCGCTGGGGGGCCGGGCGCCCCTGGACGTCAACCGCAACGAGAGCCTGCTGCAGCACGAGATGGCCCTGCTGGAGGAGGAGCTGCGCCACCTGGAGTTCAAGTGCCGCAACATCCTGCGGGCGCAGAAGATGCAGCAGCTGCGGGAGCGCTGCATGAAGGCCTGGCTGCTGGAGGAGGCGGCCCACGGCGGCGGCGCCGGCGACCTGCCCCCGCACGAGCTCTCGGACATCAACGAGCTGCCCGAGCGCTCCGACAAGGACAGCACCAGCGCCTACAACACGGGCGGGGAGAGCTGCCGCAGCACGCCGCTGGCGTCGGAGCTGCCGCCCGCCGCCGAGGAGGGGCCCCCCTCCCCGCTGCCCCGGCCCGCGGCCCCGCCCCGCGAGCGGCAGGCCCACAACCTCAACCGGGCCCCGGAGGGAGGGGCCAGCCCGGCCAAGTTCCGCTCGCTGTCCCGGGACGGCGGGAGGAGGGGGTCGGCGGAGGGCGAGCGGGCCCGGCGCAGCCCCAGGGCGGGCGGGGGCGGCACGCTGGACCGCGCCGGGGGCCGCAGCGCCGAGAACAGCCCCTACTTCTCCCGCCGCCACCGCGGGGCCCGGCTGCCCGAGCGCTACCAGAGCTGCATGCAGCTGCGCGGGCCCTCCTGCCCTGCGGCCGACGACTCCGCGGGGGGGCCGGGGGCGGACGGCGGCCGGCTCAGCCCCATGAGCCTGGCCAGCGCCTGCAAGGACCCCCTGGCGCCCGAGGAGGCCCCGGCCTTGCCCTCGCCCCCCCCCCATGGCCCCCTGCCCCTGCCCCTGCCCCTCTCCGCCCCCCAGGCCCAGCGCATGGAGTGGAAGGTGAAGGTGCGCAGCGACGGCTCGCGATACGTGGCCAAGCGGCCCGTGAGGGACCGGCTGCTGAAGGCGCGGGCGCTGAAGATCCGCGAGGAGCGCAGCGGCATGACGACGGACGACGACGCCGTGAGCGAGATGAAGATGGGCCGCTACTGGAGCAAGGAGGAGCGCAAGCAGCAGCTGATGCGGGCGCGAGAGCAGCGCCGGCGCCGCGAGCTCATGATGCAGAGCCGGCTGGACTGCCTCCGCGAGCAGCAGCAGGGCGCCGGCGCGGGGCCCGGGGCCGAGGGGGGCCGCGCCGAGGCCAGCATCCTGGAGCTCAGCCACCGCAAGACCATGAAGAAGAGGAACCGGCGCATCCTGGACAACTGGATCACCATCCAGGAGATGCTGGCCCACGGCACCCGCTCCGCCGACGGCAAGAGGGTCTACAACCCCCTGCTGTCCGTCACCACCGTCTGAGGGCCCGGGCCAGAGAGGGCAGGGTGGAGTGGAGTGGAGTGGAGAGATTGTAGTGGAGTGGGGGGGGAGTGGTGTGGAGTGTATTGGAGTGGATTGAGGAGACTGTAGTGGAGTGGTGTGGAGTGGGGGGTGTATTGGAGTGGATTGAGGAGACTGTAGTGGAGTGGTGTGGAGTGGGGGGTGTATTGGAGTGGATTGAGGAGACTGTAGTGGAGTGGTGTGGAGTGGGGGGTGTATTGGAGTGGATTGAGGAGACTGTAGTGGAGTGGTGTGGAGTGGGGGGGTGTATTGGAGTGGATTGAGGAGACTGTAGTGGAGTGGTGTGGAGTGGGGGGTGTATTGGAGTGGATTGAGGAGACTGTAGTGGAGTGGTGTGGAGTGGGGGGTGTATTGGAGTGGATTGAGGAGACTGTAGTGGAGTGGTGTGGAGTGGGGGGTGTATTGGAGTGGATTGAGGAGACTAGTGGAGTGGGGGGTGTATTGGAGTGGATTGAGGAGCCTGTAGTGGAGTGGTGTGGAGTGGGGGGTGTATTGGAGTGGATTGAGGAGACTGTAGTGGAGTGGTGTGGAGTGGGGGGTGTATTGGAGTGGATTGAGGAGACTGTAGTGGAGTGGTGTGGAGTGGGGGGTGTATTGGAGTGGACTGAGGAGACTGTAGTGGAGTGGTGTGGAGTGGGGGGTGTATTGGAGTGGATTGAGGAGACTGTAGTGGAGTGGTGTGGAGTGGGGGGTGTATTGGAGTGGATTGAGGAGACTGTAGTGGAGTGGTGTGGAGTGGGGGGTGTATTGGAGTGGATTGAGGAGACTGTAGTGGAGTGGTGTGGAGTGGGGGGGTGTATTGGAGTGGATTGAGGAGACTGTAGTGGAGTGGTGTGGAGTGGGGGGTGTATTGGAGTGGATTGAGGAGACTGTAGTGGAGTGGTGTGGAGTGGGGGGGTGTATTGGAGTGGATTGAGGAGACTGTAGTGGAGTGGTGTGGAGTGGGGGGTGTATTGGAGTGGATTGAGGAGACTGTAGTGGAGTGGTGTGGAGTGGGGGGTGTATTGGAGTGGATTGAGGAGACTGTAGTGGAGTGGTGTGGAGTGGGGGGTGTATTGGAGTGGATTGAGGAGACTAGTGGAGTGGGGGGTGTATTGGAGTGGATTGAGGAGACTGTAGTGGAGTGGTGTGGAGTGGGGGGTGTATTGGAGTGGATTGAGGAGACTGTAGTGGAGTGGTGTGGAGTGGGGGGTGTATTGGAGTGGACTGAGGAGACTGTAGTGGAGTGGTGTGGAGTGGGGGGTGTATTGGAGTGGATTGAGGAGACTGTAGTGGAGTGGTGTGGAGTGGGGGGGTGTATTGGAGTGGATTGAGGAGACTGTAGTGGAGTGGTGTGGAGTGGGGGGTGTATTGGAGTGGATTGAGGAGACTAGTGGAGTGGTGTGGAGTGGGGGGGTGTATTGGAGTGGATTGAGGAGACTGTAGTGGAGTGGTGTGGAGTGGGGGGTGTATTGGAGTGGATTGAGGAGACTGTAGTGGAGTGGTGTGGAGTGGGGGGGGTGTATTGGAGTGGATTGAGGAGACTAGTGGAGTGGTGTGGAGTGGGGGGTGTATTGGAGTGGATTGAGGAGACTGTAGTGGAGTGGTGTGGAGTGGGGGGGGTGTATTGGAGTGGATTGAGGAGACTGTAGTGGAGTGGTGTGGAGTGGGGGGTGTATTGGAGTGGATTGAGGAGACTGTAGTGGAGTGGTGTGGAGTGGGGGGTGTATTGGAGTGGATTGAGGAGACTAGTGGAGTGGGGGGTGTATTGGAGTGGATTGAGGAGACTGTAGTGGAGTGGTGTGGAGTGGGGGGTGTATTGGAGTGGATTGAGGAGACTGTAGTGGAGTGGTGTGGAGTGGGGGGTGTATTGGAGTGGACTGAGGAGACTGTAGTGGAGTGGTGTGGAGTGGGGGGTGTATTGGAGTGGATTGAGGAGACTGTAGTGGAGTGGTGTGGAGTGGGGGGGTGTATTGGAGTGGATTGAGGAGACTAGTGGAGTGGTGTGGAGTGGGGGGTGTATTGGAGTGGATTGAGGAGACTAGTGGAGTGGTGTGGAGTGGGGGGGTGTATTGGAGTGGATTGAGGAGACTGTAGTGGAGTGGTGTGGAGTGGGGGGTGTATTGGAGTGGATTGAGGAGACTGTAGTGGAGTGGTGTGGAGTGGGGGGGTGTATTGGAGTGGATTGAGGAGACTAGTGGAGTGGTGTGGAGTGGGGGGTGTATTGGAGTGGATTGAGGAGACTGTAGTGGAGTGGTGTGGAGTGGGGGGGGTGTATTGGAGTGGATTGAGGAGACTGTAGTGGAGTGGTGTGGAGTGGGGGGTGTATTGGAGTGGATTGAGGAGACTGTAGTGGAGTGGTGTGGAGTGGGGGGTGTATTGGAGTGGATTGAGGAGACTGTAGTGGAGTGGTGTGGAGTGGGGGGTGTATTGGAGTGGATTGAGGAGACTAGTGGAGTGGTGTGGAGTGGGGGGTGTATTGGAGTGGATTGAGGAGACTGTAGTGGAGTGGTGTGGAGTGGGGGGTGTATTGGAGTGGATTGAGGAGACTGTAGTGGAGTGGTGTGGAGTGGGGGGTGTATTGGAGTGGATTGAGGAGACTAGTGGAGTGGTGTGGAGTGGGGGGTGTATTGGAGTGGATTGAGGAGACTGTAGTGGAGTGGTGTGGAGTGGGGGGTGTATTGGAGTGGATTGAGGAGACTGTAGTGGAGTGGTGTGGAGTGGGGGGTGTATTGGAGTGGATTGAGGAGACTAGTGGAGTGGTGTGGAGTGGGGGGTGTATTGGAGTGGATTGAGGAGACTGTAGTGGAGTGGTGTGGAGTGGGGGGGTGTATTGGAGTGGATTGAGGAGACTGTAGTGGAGTGGTGTGGAGTGGGGGGGGAGGGGGAGGAAGAGGAAGAAAGGGAATTTACAGAGAAGGAAGAGATCAAGCGTGGGGGGTACAACAGGGAGTTGAGCTTTCTCACAGCAGGAACTAGTCACTTCACGCCCAGCGGGACGTGCTGCTGTGGGGGCCGAGGCGTTGGTCACTTTCACCAGGAGCACAAGGAGCTGACTGCCCGCTCCTGCCCTCCTGCCCTGCAGCCCTGCTCTGGACACCCGCTGGGCACAGGAGGCTGGCCGCTGGCAGACTGACCTCACCAGCACACTGGCTCCTCTTTACCGACTCCACCCTCGCACACGCTCTCGGACCCGCTGGTGCGTCAGGGATTCGATCCCACTGCCAACTTTTTTAGCTGACTATTTTCTTAAATAATTTCCTTGCCTTTCTACAACGTGCATTTATAAACTGTAACATATAAACTGCGGGCTGGCGCACTGCGATTCGGATTTTGGAAATCTTCGGAGAGGATGCTGACTGCGGATTGGGACTGCCCGCCCAGGAGCCTGGAGCGGTCCGTGGGAGTGGGAGGGAGAGGCTGGCGCGGGCCCAGGGGAGGCCCGTTCAGGGATCGAGTCCTGGGACCTCGACGCTGCTCTGGCACCTGTACGCTACAGGTGGATCGAGCCAGCCAAGACGGCCCAACACGGGCCTCGTCTGACCTTTCTGCTCCTCGATCTCTCCGGGTGGTGTCTCTGTTCCTCACAGGTAGCTGCCACCACCTGTGTCTTCGGCCAGTGCCTAGCGAGCTGTGCCTGGCACTCGTACTCTCCCGTGAAGAGGGCTTGAGGCAGCAGAGTGCCTGGCTCTGACGAGGGCTGGCGCTGTTAGAAACACTGCCCTGGTTTCTGAGGGAAGGGTGCGGCTCTCTCTCTTTCACCCGACCCCCTCTTCTCTCCCTCCCCCCTCATCCTTGCCAGCCCTGGCCAGAGGGGTCAGGTGCCCCTTCCCTGACCCGACCTGCGGGGGGAGCCCTCTCCCTGCGTTCAGCTCTCCAGGGACGGGCACGGGCTTCACAGAGAGCTCTTCTGTCCCTCTGCCAGACCCCAGGGGCACTCCTGCGCCAACACGGACGCGCCTGGGTGATAGGAGACGCTGCGCGGCCATCTCGATCCGTCCCGTTTTAGGGGGATGATCACCTGATAATCCTTGGGAACGAAGCCTCTGACATTCCTGGAAACAGGGCAAGCAGGGAGCACGCCAGGCAGGAAGGATGCCCCGGCGTTTCCAGGCGACACAATCTTCTGCTGCTGCTTCTCCGGGGAGGACTGGATATTGCAGTGACTTCTGCAAGTGGTGGACTCGCAGACTTTCTTCCGAGGGCTGAAGAAAATCGCAGGTGACACATGAGCACACGTCTGTGACATCAAACAGGCGCTTACAGTGTAGACAAAACCTGTCTCTAAAGTTCAAATGGCCCTGATTGAAGAACACAGACGTCATTAGCACTGGGACGTTGTATACCTGCCTTTGCTGAGCACTGACTTTGTGCATCAGCCCTGTAGAGAGCTCACATGCCCAGCAGAGATCATCAGCATTGCGTCAGGTGCAGGCCCCACAGAGAGGCCTGCAAGCATGCTGAAGAGCTGCGCTTTGACAGGTTCGTAAATACTGCGAGAGCACAAACAGCAGGCAGAGCAACACTGCAGCGAGACTCCCTAGGGAGGCTCATACCGACTGTAGTGCCAACACTATTCTATAAGAGGACATTTTGTTTTCACATACAAAAAGAAACAGAAAGGACAGCACACGTTGATATAAAAGGCCCAGTTGTTTGCTGCAGGGGTTTGGGGTTCGAGAGCGAGGGCACAAAGATGTTTACCAAAATGAACTGCTTGCTTTTTGTATTAAAAAAGGGGGGTAGCGAGCAGGCGGTCTGTGTATACGTGGGTCTGCATGTGTGGAGAGAGTGTGAGCGCGTGACCAGTCAGGTTCCCCTCAAACTCTGCGGAGACTGGGGGGTGCAGTCTGCTGACGAATGATCTAAACATGGACGGAACCTTTTTCCTCATTGCACAAGTACTTTGCAAGCACAGGAGGGCAGCACACACATATTAGAGACAAGCACAGCAGGGTAGGAGAGGGGGGGTTAGGACAGAGCACATGGTTACAGGATGATCAGACACGGTACATTCTCATTCACAGGACCGCTCACCTCTCTAGAGAGGTGCAGGACGAACAGACGCCGGTGTGTTTCACTTCTCTGCTGGCTCTGTCCGGCTGTCATACTTTATCGATTCCTTTTCACTGACTGACCCGCTGGTGTCCTGGAAGACTGCATTTTTAAAGGCTGCCATTTCTTTTGTAAATTCATTGCATGGTGTCGAACAGTTATGAATTATATAAAGAACAAAAAAAAAGGTTAAAAAAATCCTTGTGAAGCTGCCGCCACTGTGCGGCGCGCGGCCAAGTGTTTTGTGAACTTTCTAGGTGTTTCTGTGTCCCGGTCATTTTCTTGTTTGTTTTAGATTGGGGGATAAGATATTGAAAAAAAAGAACAAAAATAAATAAAATGCATTCCTGTTTGTTAATTGTAACGTTGACAGTTGATTGTTCTGGTCCTAGGAAATGTTTTAAAACAATAAACAAGCTGTTTTCTAAAACCGCTGGAGCCGAGTTTCTCTGCGCTGTGGTTGTAGTCGGGCACGCTGAAGGGGAAAACTGAGAGACGACGCGTTTAATAATTATTATAATTGATAATCGCTAACACTTACTACAGCGCTTTTCTGGACACTCCACTCAAAGCGCTGTACAGGTACTGGGGATCCCCTCCACCCCCGCCAGTGTGCAGCCCCACCTGGATGATGCTCCAGTCCTCTCCCCACACACCAGCTCTCAGTGGGGAGGAGAGCAGAGTGATGAGGCCAGTTCAGAGAGGGGGGTTATTAGGAGGCCATGATTGGTAAAGGACAGGGGGAAATTTCACCACTCCTACTCCTTTTGAGAAACACCCTGGGATTTTTAATGACCACAGAAAGTCAGGACCTCGGTTTAATGTTTTAAATAGTGTGGTGTAATTTAAGTAGTGTCCCTGTCACTATCCTGGGGCATTAGGACCCACACACACCGCAGGGTGAGCGCCCCCTGCTGGCCCCACTAACACCTCTCCCAGCAGCAGCCTGAGTTTTTCCCAGGAGTCTCCCCTCCAGGTACTGGCCAGGCTGAGCTTCAGTGGGCTGCCAGCTGGGAGTTGCAGGGTGATATGGCTGTTTAAAGCACTGAGCTCCAGTGCCACTTCTGCTCCACTCTTTGGTCTGTGAAAGGACACCCATTTGAAATTGCAAAAGGATGTTCATGTGAAAGGCAACAATTTATCCCTGAGGGGGCAATATGTATCATGTGTTATCCAGGTGGGGCCTCACACTGGTGGTGGTGGAGGGGATCCCCATTATCTGTACAGCGCTTTGAGAGGAGTGTCCAGAAAAGTGTAAGCAATTATTATTATCATATTCACCTGCTCTCTAGTAGCTGCAGGGCGAAAGCAAATCTCACGCCGCGATTCAAAGCACCACGACTGGGCTCTCCTCGGCGTGCAGGAAAAAGACAAAGAAAACTTCACCTTCTTAACTTTCTTCACATTCGCCTCAACGTTCAACGCGACAGGTAGGAAGGGGAGGGGTGAAGAGAACCAGCATGCCTCGCCCGTAGCTCCCGGATCTCACCTGGGCAGGTGCGAGGTGCACGTCACGCCGCGTCACGCCCACCGGGGGCCACAGGTAGGGACGCCCTGAGCAGTCGGGGCCGCTGCCTGGTTACAGTTCTCCTGTTGCCCAGGGTTTACCGACCACGCCCCGTGTGAATTCGGTAAAGATTTAAGATTTTATTATTTGGTGAAACGGCTGGACAGGTGCACTAAGTACAACTAGTGATTTCGCTCGGGAAACGTTACTCCCGAGTGCGTTTAACGTCAGTCACAATATTCCGCCGCAGCTGTCGCCGTCATCGGTTTTTTAAAGAAGTATTTTTCGCTTAGAGATCATCGCGGAATTAAACGAAGACGGGGGAAAGAGGAGATCGAAAAGGTGAGAGAAATGTTTAGCAGGCGCCGGTAGCAGACGGGACGCGGTTTCGGGCTGGATTACCAGGATGATGGTTTGTGTTGTGTGCCGCTTCCACTGTGGCGGAAATGGCCGAACCCCGGTGTTACTTCAGCTACTGTCACAGTACAGCGTTGCATGTGTTGTGTAACACGTGTGCGTGTTGATCACACCGTTATGTGTGCTGCTCGGTGTGTTACTGTACTACTGTGTTGCAGGAGAGGAATGTGTGCTGTTCGGTGTGTTACTGTACTACAGTGTTACAGGAGGTGTGTGTGCTGTTCGGTGTGTTACTGTACTACAGTGTTACAGGAGGTGTGTGTGTGCCGATCAGTGTGTTACTGTACTACAGTGTTACTGGAGGAGTGTGTGCTGATCGGTGTGTTACTGTACTACAGTGTTACAGGAGGTGTGTGTGCTGATCAGTGTGTTACTGTACTACAGTGTTACAGGAGAGGAGTGTGTGCTGATCGGTGTGTTACTTTACTACAGTGTTACAGGAGGAGTGTGTGCTGATCGGTGTGTTACTGTACTACAGTGTTACAGGAGGTGTGTGTGCTGATCAGTGTGTTACTGTACTACAGTGTTACAGGAGAGGAGTGTGTGCTGATCGGTGTGTTACTTTACTACAGTGTTACAGGAGGAGTGTGTGCTGATCGGTGTGTTACTGTACTACAGTGTTACAGGAGGTGTGTGTGCTGATCGGTGTGTTACTTTACTACAGTGTTACAGGAGGTGTGTGTGCTGATCGGTGTGTTACTGTACTACAGTGTTACAGGAGGAGTGTGTGCTGATCGGTGTGTTACTTTACTACAGTGTTACAGGAGAGGAGTGTGTGCTGATCGGTGTCTTACTGTACTACAGTGTTACAGGAGGAGTGTGTGCTGATCAGTGTGTTACTGTACTACAGTGTTACAGGAGGTGTGTGTGCTGATCGGTGTGTTACTGTACTACAGTGTTACAGGAGGAGTGTGTGCTGATCAGTGTGTTACTTTACTACAGTGTTACAGGAGAGGAGTGTGTGCTGATCGGTGTCTTACTGTACTACAGTGTTACAGGAGGAGTGTGTGTTGATCAGTGTGTTACTGTACTACAGTGTTACAGGAGGAGTGTGTGTTGATCAGTGAGCATTAAGCTATTACAGTCAATTGAAGGAATCATAAAAAATCTGTACCAGATTTAACCATGGTTTGATTTAAATCATTACTACTAGTAAAAGGGTAAAAATAAAATAGAAATAAGTATTTTAACTACCCGTTTTATTTTAGCTCATGAAATTGGGTCCGTATTCATTTTCAGATAGCTAGAAGTTAAAAATGATTTCGACGTTATACTCTGTTCATGACACGCTGTTTAGCTTTATAAGTTAAGATAAGATGGATAAGATCACTCTATTGGCCATATACAATTTCTTGCATTAGGAATTTGTCTCCTCACAGACCCCAGCTTGCTCTCCATGAGACACACAGACAGGGAGAGAAGCTGGGGGTCAGAGCGCAGAGTCAGCCATTTATACGGCGCCCCTGGAGCAGTTGGGGTGAAGGGTCTTGCTCAGGGGCCCAACGGAGCAGCATAATTTTGCGGACAAGACAAAAGTTAATCGGAGTATGCGCTCCTGTCGAAGTTTCATCCAGGTTTTCAGTACAATAAATCGTCTGTGGCCGAGGACGGGGAAATTCAGCGACAGGTAGCCAGGCGAGGGCGCACGCCTCGGTTTTCGGTGCCATTACTTTAAGAAAAGCTGATGTGGATTTAAGATCGCAGAGCGGCTACAAATAAAAGGTAAACGCCACAATATTTGCACAATAACATCAGTTCAAGTATAAACATGAGCAGATATTAAATTCTTCAAGAATTTAGATAGGTGTATGTTAAGTATCGCACACGGGCTTTCTAAATGACTACGCTGATAACATGCAGAACTTCATACCGTGTAAAAATGTTGCAATATTCTGGTTAGAATTGCGACTTCAACAGTCACGACTCGGTCGTCCATCTTCGATTTAAGTAAGGGCTCTGAATTCCCCAGCACAGACAGGCATTTGGTTAAAACCTGAATTTCGCGTTTTGCCCCCATACCTGCAGGTATGCGTTTGACAAGACCCGAAACTGGCTGACCCGTGTAGTTCCGGAGTTTAAAGTCTGTAATCCTCCAAAACCCACCTCAGTGAGCTGAAAAGGGGTTGGTATTGAGTATTCAGCGTGTGGGTTTGCGCCTGTGGTTTTATCTTTTTAATATCGTTAATCTGTTGGGTGGTTGTCCCCCACGGTGGTTGGTTTGTCTTAGCGGTTAGATCCTGAGTCTCAGCCCGAGTTTCGAGGGGGTGTGAGAAGGCAGTGAGTCGACAGGAAAACTCGGTGATGCGGGTCTGTAAAGGCCGAAAGTGCCGACCGGTGGAAAAAAAAAAAGAAGTCTGTGGAGATGCGGTATGAATCATCCTTTTTAGAAAATGATTGCAGATGTTTAACGGGTTAATTGAGGTTTCTGTAAATGAAACGTCTGAGCACACGAGTTCATGGCGAACTCAAATTCAGAATTGCTTTATTGTCATAACTAACACGGAGGCTTTAGTTGGAAGCATGATGCTCAAATGACGAACGTGTGCGTTTAAAAATTAGGAATCGATCTAGTTCACAATTTACACTTCTTTTTATGTCAGTCTTAAGGTATCGATGTTCATCTAAATGGTAATGGCATTGATCGTTAAAAAAATGAACCGCTGCTAGTTGAGACTCACTCAATTGATTACTCGTTTATATAGATCCGAATTTTACGGCAACTTCTAACCTTTAATTTAGTTGTTTTGTTTTTTCTTAAGGGGAGTCAGGAGGTCAGTTCAGCACTACGTTTCGCTTTGTTTCGCGCATGCGCTGTTGTGCGGCACTTGTGAGGTGTCTGAAATAATAATAATAATAATAATAATTAATAATTGCTTACACTTATATAGCGCTTTTCTGGACACTCCACTCAAAGCGCTTTACAGGTAATGGGGATCCCCTCCACCACCACCAATGTGTAGCATCCACCTGGATGATGCGACAGCATCCATAGTGTGCCAGTCCTCTCCCCACACAGCAGCTCTCAGTGGGGAGGAGAACAGAGTGATGAAGCCAGTTCAGAGAGGGGGGTTATTAGGAGGCCATGATGGGTAAAGGCCAGGGGGGGAATTTGGACAATGGGGATTAAGAACAGGTTGTGCAGCAGACGTTTCACTGCAGAAACGTTCGAACGTGATCTGTAGGCAGAGTTAATAAGTAGGTAGCATTTGTCGACAAAAGAGTCTCAAAATTGACAGCAGTATTTCTGCTGGATTAAAAGAGCTGTTTTGGCAAGCCTGCTGGTTTGCAGTGTAATAGGGCCACCTCACCTCACCTCACCGGACATCTTCTGGCCTCGTTCTGAAACTCAGCACATGGCGCTGCGCACACCTGGACATTTTGGCTCTTCTGTGATGTAAATCGGAGGTTTTTCAAGTTACTGTGCACGTGTCACTTTTATTGCCGTCTGGAAATACACTCACTGACGCTGATTCTTTCCAGCCCCCGGAGATGAAAATAGTGGTGCAGTTGCCCTTTAACGAGGCGGTGAAAGGAGCCGTACAGGTCCTTCTGAGGGTCTTCTTGGTGGCCGGCCGCGCTGTGTCCAGTGAGAAGGACAAGCCGGTGAGGGACAGGACTCCAGGCTGTCATGGTGGCCTGCGGCCTGACCCCTGTGTGTGTCCGTCTGTAGGAGCTGTCTGCCTGTCCGGAGTCCAGCGCATCACGGTGCACCGAGGACCCAAGATGAGGCTGGCTGGTACGCGTGGGGCCACTGAAGCACTTGGGGGCTGGGGGCAGCTTTTGGGTATTCCTGGTGTCCTGCCCACCCCAGGCAGGCCACTGCAGCTCGGCTGAGCTGCCTCTCATACTCCTGTCCTGCTCCCTTTCCTCAGTCTCAGTGCAGTGTGAGAGTATACTAACCTCCCCTTCCTCAGTCTCAGTGCAGTGTGAGAGTATACTAACCCCCCTTCCTCAGTCTCAGTGCAGTGTGCAAGTATACTAATCCCCTTTCCTCAGTCTCAGTGCAGTGTGAGAGTATACTAACCCCCTTTCCTCAGTCTCAGTGCAGTGTGAGAGTATACTAACCCCCTTTCCTCAGTCTCAGTGCAGTGTGAGAGTATACTAACCCCCCTTCCTCAGTCTCAGTGCAGTGTGCAAGTATACTAATCCCCTTTCCTCAGTTTCAGTGCAGTGTGAGAGTATACTAACCCCCCTTCCTCAGTTTCAGTGCAGTGTGAGAGTATACTAACCCCTTCCTCAGTTTCAGTGCAGTGTGAGAGTATACTAACCCCCCTTCCTCAGTCTCAGTGCAGTGTGCGTGTATACTAACCCCCTTTCCTCAGTCTCACTGCAGTGTGAGAGTATACTAACCTCCCCTTCCTCAGTCTCAGTGCAGTGTGAGAGTATACTAACCCCCATTCCTCAGTCTCAGTGCAGTGTGAGAGTATACTAACCCCCATTCCTCAGTCTCAGTGCAGTGTGAGAGTATACTAACCCCCTTTCCTCAGTCTCAGTGCAGTGTGAGAGTATACTAACCCCCCTTCCTCAGTCTCAGTGCAGTGTGCAAGTATACTAATCCCCTTTCCTCAGTTTCAGTGCAGTGTGAGAGTATACTAACCCCCCTTCCTCAGTTTCAGTGCAGTGTGAGAGTATACTAACCCCTTCCTCAGTTTCAGTGCAGTGTGAGAGTATACTAACCCCCCTTCCTCAGTCTCAGTGCAGTGTGCGAGTACACTAACCCCCCTTCCTCAGTCTCAGTGCAGTGTGCGAGTACACTAACCCCCCTTCCTCAGTCTCAGTGCAGTGTGAGAGTATACTAACCCCCTTTCCTCAGTCTCAGTGCAGTGTGAGAGTATACTAGCCCCCTTTCCTCAATTTCAGTGCAGTGTGAGAGTATACTAACCCCCCTTCCTCAGTTTCAGTACAGTGTGAGAGTATATTAACCCCTTCCTCAGTTTCAGTGCAGTGTGAGAGTATACTAACCCCCCTTTCTCAGTCTCAGTGCAGTGTGAGAATATACTAACCTCCCCTTCCTCAGTTTCAGTGCAGTGTGAGAGTATACTAACCCCTTTCTCAGTCTCAGTGCAGCATGAGAGTATACTAACCTCCACTTCCTCAGTCTCAGTGCAGTGTGAGAGTATACTAACCTCCACTTCCTCAGTCTCAGTGCAGTGTGAGAGTATACTAACCCCCTTCCTCAGTCTCAGTGCAGTGTGAGAGTATACTGACCTCCCCTTCCTCAGTCTCAGTGCAGTGTGAGAGTATACTAACCCCCCTTCCTCAGTCTCAGTGCAGTGTGAGAGTATACTAACCTCCCCTTCCTCGGTCTCAGTGCAGTGTGAGAGTATACTAACCTCCCCTTCCTCAGTCTCAGTGCAGTGTGAGAGTATACTAACCCCCCTTCCTCAGTCTCAGTGCAGTGTGAGAGTATACTAACCTGCCCTTCCTCAGTCTCAGTGCAGTGTGAGAGTATACTAACCCCCCTTCCTCAGTCTCAGTGCAGTGTGCGAGTACACTAACCCCCCTTCCTCAGTCTCAGTGCAGTGTGAGAGTATACTAACCCCCCTTCCTCAGTCTCAGTGCAGTGTGAGAGTATACTAACCTCCCCTTCCTCAGTCTCAGTGCAGTGTGAGAGTATACTAACCCCCCTTCCTCAGTCTCAGTGCAGTGTGAGAGTATACTAACCTCCCCTTCCTTGGTCTCTTGGCCCCCCTGACCCCCTCGCCCATGCCCTGTCTCCCTGTCTCCCTGCAGGGCCTCTGCGCGCCCTGGTGGTTGTACTGACCGTGGGTATGACCTGGATCCTGGGTAGCGCCATCTTCGGGGCGGACAGGGGGATCATCCTGGTGCGCCAGCTGCTGAGCGGTGAGGATCGGAGCCGCTGGGATCTCTCTCCCTCTCTCTCTCGCTCCCTGTCCCTCCCCCAGGAGCGCGGGTCAAGCTCTCTTAACCACCCCTGTCAATTCTGTTCCTGATCCAGCGGGGCCCGTCGCGTCAGGGCCCGCGTCGGGCTGTGGCCGGGACCGAGAGCCCAGCGCAGAATTCCAGCAGCAGCGGGACTCCCTCCCCCCCCGCTCCTCCCTCGCTCTCGGCACAGTATGGATGCACCTCGGCGATCCGTATGGTGGCGGTCAGCATGGCCCTGGCCCTTCACCCCCCCCCCGTCCGGAGTGCGGTGCCAGCATGGCGAAGCTGGCCGGGCGGAGAGGGCGTTCAAACCGCTCTCGCCCCTCGGCCTTGCCCTCCCTCCCTCCCTCTGCTTGTCTGCACTAACAGGGGCAGGCATGACTTACCCCGGTCAGTGCAGAGTGTGTGTGGGGGGGTCTCCCTGTCAGTGGTGGGCGACTATAACCTCTTTCAGCTTGACCCTGCACTGACGGTGCCCTGCTTTTCAAGCCCCCCTGACGTAAGAGTTGAGACTAACCCTTGCATCGTGGGTTGCCTGCGTCGCCCGTCACTACACTCTGCGCTGGAGGTCTGCTGTGCCTTGGTGGTTTGAAGAGTGTTTCCGATTTTGGGAATCTGCAGTTTCTTTTTCTGTTTAAATGCTTTTGCCTTAATTTAGGAGAGGTGCATCTCTGGCCGACGTGCCCGCAGGGCTGCAGGGGGTGCCGTTTTGTGAATGGCAGCCCTTGAGAACCCCCCCCGGAAGCAGGAAATTCTTGATGGCGCTTTCTGCATGGTGTGATGAGGGAAATCAGAGGGGATCGTTTGGGACGGGACGGATCGTAGCTGTGCTCTCTGCTGCTTGTCCTCAGCTGGGACTGAGGGGGGTTTGTGCTGGGGGCTCCAGGGAATTGTGTGTGGTAGAGGCTGGTGAGGAGGAGGTGTGAGTCCCTGGTCAGTCGGCTTGTATTGGTAGCCAGAGCACTGCCTCTCCACCTCTCGTGGTCACATGGTCATGTGGTCAGGGGTTGGCCATACCTTCTCACCACGAGGAAGATCAGTAAAAAAAAAATAACTGTGATCCCAGTCTGTGCGTTAGTCGGGTCTGGACAGTACATTGTTGTGTGCCTTGCGTGTTACTGATACATACAGACGCAAGGGGATCACTGCTGTTTCAGTGTCAGGGAAGACAAGGAGATGCTCTTATTGGGTTTCCTGACCCATGGGCTACAGTATTACACCACACCACCTGCCAGGGTAGTCAGTGTTTGTTGACTCCGGTCCAGTGTCCAGTTATATAGCCTTGCAGTGCAGTTGGTGTCAGGGCCCTATAGCTGGTAAAACCCGCGATAGATCAAGTTATTCTGGCCTGGGAGTCCCGGTTTGTCCTTTAAGGGGTCTCTCGGATACTGAGGGTGCATGTGAGTGGTTTCTGGAACTGGATCATTCTGGCCTGTCTGTAGCTTGGTCAGGGGGCTGGTTCTTCATGACTGTGGTTGTCCTGGCTGGCTTTAATTTTGCATTCTCTCTCTCCTTCTCTCTCTTTGACCCTCCCTCCTCCCCTGTGGCCCAGCTCCCAGCGAGGTGATCACTCCAGGTAAGAGTCGCACTCCCATCTGTAATGGTGGTCCGGTCCAGGGGGGCTCCCAGAGAGGTGTGGGGCTTGTCACATCTCACATCTCGCATGTAGGGATGCACGGAGTCACAGCGCAGTCCTGTGAAGGTTTGAGACGAGTTTGATTTGTGACAGAAACGGCCGTTTCCAGGGAACACTGGAAGAAAAAACACCCCCAGTGGATCCCCCACAGTGTCCTGCATCCGAGCAGCGTTACAGAGGGTTTTATAGTCAGAGTCCAGGCATGGGCACCCAATTTTATTACCATAAATAGGTATTTAGGAGTGACCATTCCACTTATGGCCCAGTGGCTATTCCCGATAACGTTATCCCTGCCTTTCAGTTACTCCTGAGGTGTCACGTCCACCAGTTATTTCTGACACAATCGCATGCAGCAGGTGTCCGTTTTAACCTTTGAGTACTCCTGTGTGTCACAGACCTCCAGAGGCAGTTTCCTTAATCGTGTTGTCATGACTTTAGAAATATAGACAGCAGAGGCCTGGTTCAGGGCTTAAACTGAGGCTACAGTGCACTCAAGCCAGGCCAGGAGTAATGACCCCCCAGGCCAGAGGCAGATTTCTGCACATCCGTGTAACTGATTTCATTACTGGCTCTGCAGAACTCCTCCAGGACCTGCATGAGAGAGACCCTCTGGTCCTGACAGCACGCAGGACTTGGGTTCGACTCTCCTCCGCTGTGTAGCTGTGACTGTCGATTGTAATGAGAACTCACCCAGGTTTCGGTCACATTTCGCATGAGCTCTTAGCGTCTCTCTTGCCCCCTCACACTGCCCTCCACACAGTTGCACAGGACCAGTTTGCCAGGGGTGGTCTCGCTCAGTGCAGTGTGTGTGTACAGCAGTGTGTGTATTAACCCCTCTGTCTCAGTGCAATGTGTCTATTAACCCCTCTGTCTCAGTGCAGTGTGTGTGTACAGCAGTGTGTGTATTAACCCCTCTGTCTCAGTGCAGTGTGTGTGTACAGCAGTGTGTGTATTAACCCCTCTGTCTCAGTGCAGTGTGTGTACAGCAGTGTGTGTATTAACCCCTCTGTCTCAGTGCAGTGTGTGTATTAACCCCTCTGTCTCAGTGCAGTGTGTGTGTACAGCAGTGTGTGTGTTAACCCCTCTGTCTCAGTGCAGTGTGTGTGTTAACCCCTCTGTCTCAGTGCAGTGTGTGTATTAACCCCTCTGTCTCAGTGCAGTGTGTGTGTACAGCAGTGTGTGTATTAACCCCTCTGTCTCAGTGCAGTGTGTGTGTACAGCAGTGTGTGTATTAACCCCTCTGTCTCAGTGCAGTGTGTGCTTACAGCAGTGTGTGTATTAACCCCTCTGTCTCAGTGCAGTGTGTGCTTACAGCAGTGTGTGTATTAACCCCTCTTGTCTCAGTGCAGTGTGTGTGTACAGCAGTGTGTGTATTAACCCCTCTGTCTCAGTGCAGTGTGTGTGTACAGCAGTGTGTGTATTAACCCCTCTGTCTCAGTGCAGTGTGTGCTTACAGCAGTGTGTGTATTAACCCCTCTTGTCTCAGTGCAGTGTGTGTGTACAGCAGTGTGTGTATTAACCCCTCTGTCTCAGTGCAGTGTGTGTGTACAGCAGTGTGTGTATTAACCCCTCTGTCTCAGTGCAGTGTGTGTACAGCAGTGTGTGTATTAACCCCTCTGTCTCAGTGCAGTGTGTCTATTAACCCCTCTGTCTCAGTGCAGTGTGTGTGTACAGCAGTGTGTGTATTAACCCCTCTGTCTCAGTGCAGTGTGTGTGTTAACCCCTCTGTCTCAGTGCAGTGTGTGTGTACAGCAGTGTGTGTGTTAACCCCTCTGTCTCAGTGCAGTGTGTGTGTACAGCAGTGTGTGTATTAACCCCTCTGTCTCAGTGCAGCGTGTGTGTACAGCAGTGTGTGTATTAACCCCTCTGTCTCAGTGCAGCGTGTGTGTACAGCAGTGTGTGTATTAACCCCTCTGTCTCAGTGCAGTGTGTGTATACAGCAGTGTGTGTATTAACCCCTCTGTCTCAGTGCAGTGTGTGTATTAACCCCTCTGTCTCAGTTCAGTGTGTGTATTAACCCCTCTGTCTCAGTGCAGTGTGTGTATTAACCGCTCTGTCTCAGTGCAGTGTGTGTCTCAGTGCAGTGTGTGTATTAACCCCTCTGTCTCAGTGCAGTGTGTGTGTACAGCAGTGTGTGTATTAACCCCTCTGTCTCAGTGCAGTGTGTGTGTACAGCAGTGTGTGTATTAACCCCTCTGTCTCAGTGCAGTGTGTGCTTACAGCAGTGTGTGTATTAACCCCTCTGTCTCAGTGCAGTGTGTGTACAGCAGTGTGTGTATTAACCCCTCTGTCTCAGTGCAGTGTGTGTATACAGCAGTGTGTGTATTAACCCCTCTGTCTCAGTGCAGTGTGTGTGTACAGCAGTGTGTGTATTAACCCCTCTGTCTCAGTGCAGTGTGTGTATTAACCCCTCTGTCTCAGTGCAGCGTGTGTGTACAGCAGTGTGTGTATTAACCCCTCTGTCTCAGTGCAGTGTGTGTGTACAGCAGTGTGTGTATTAACCCCTCTGTCTCAGTGCAGTGTGTGTTAACCCCTCTGTCTCAGTGCAGTGTGTGTGTACAGCAGTGTGTGTGTTAACCCCTCTGTCTCAGTGCAGTGTGTGTGTACAGCAGTGTGTGTGTTAACCCCTCTGTCTCAGTGCAGTGTGTGTATTAACCCCTCTGTCTCAGTGCAGTGTGTGTATTAACCCCTCTGTCTCACTGCAGTGTGTGTATTAACCGCTCTGTCTCAGTGCAGTGTGTGTCTCAGTGCAGTGTGTGTATTAACCCCTCTGTCTCAGTGCAGTGTGTATTAACCCCTCTGTCTCAGTGCAGTGTGTGTGTACAGCAGTGTGTATTAACCCCTCTGTCTCAGTGCAGTGTGTGCTTACAGCAGTGTGTATTAACCCCTCTTGTCTCAGTGCAGTGTGTGTGTACAGCAGTGTGTGTATTAACCCCTCTGTCTCAGTGCAGTGTGTGTGTACAGCAGTGTGTGTATTAACCCCTCTGTCTCAGTGCAGTGTGTGTACAGCAGTGTGTGTATTAACCCCTCTGTCTCAGTGCAGTGTGTGTATTAACCCCTCTGTCTCAGTGCAGTGTGTGTGTACAGCAGTGTGTGTATTAACCCCTCTGTCTCAGTGCAGTGTGTGTGTTAACCCCTCTGTCTCAGTGCAGTGTGTGTGTACAGCAGTGTGTGTGTTAACCCCTCTGTCTCAGTGCAGTGTGTGTGTACAGCAGTGTGTGTATTAACCCCTCTGTCTCAGTGCAGTGTGTGTGTACAGCAGTGTGTGTATTAACCCCTCTGTCTCAGTGCAGTGTGTGCGTACAGCAGTGTGTGTATTAACCCCTCTGTCTCAGTGCAGTGTGTGTGTACAGCGGTGTGTATTTACCCCTCTGTCTCAGTGCAGTGTGTGTATTAACCCCTCTGTCTCAGTGCAGTGTGTGTGTACAGCAGTGTGTGTATTAACCCCTCTGTCTCAGTGCAGTGTGTGTGTTAACCCCTCTGTCTCAGTGCAGTGTGTGTGTTAACCCCTCTGTCTCAGTGCAGTGTGTGTGTACAGCAGTGTGTGTGTTAACCCCTCTGTCTCAGTGCAGTGTGTGTGTACAGCAGTGTGTGTGTTAACCCCTCTGTCTCAGTGCAGTGTGTGTATTAACCCCTCTGTCTCAGTGCAGTGTGTGTATTAACCCCTCTGTCTCACTGCAGTGTGTGTATTAACCGCTCTGTCTCAGTGCAGTGTGTCTCAGTGCAGTGTGTGTATTAACCCCTCTGTCTCAGTGCAGTGTGTGTATTAACCCCTCTGTCTCAGTGCAGTGTGTGTGTACAGCAGTGTGTGTATTAACCCCTCTGTCTCAGTGCAGTGTGTGCTTACAGCAGTGTGTGTATTAACCCCTCTTGTCTCAGTGCAGTGTGTGTGTACAGCAGTGTGTGTATTAACCCCTCTGTCTCAGTGCAGTGTGTGTGTACAGCAGTGTGTGTATTAACCCCTCTGTCTCAGTGCAGTGTGTGTACAGCAGTGTGTGTATTAACCCCTCTGTCTCAGTGCAGTGTGTGTGTACAGCAGTGTGTGTATTAACCCCTCTGTCTCAGTGCAGTGTGTGTGTTAACCCCTCTGTCTCAGTGCAGTGTGTGTGTACAGCAGTGTGTGTGTTAACCCCTCTGTCTCAGTGCAGTGTGTGTGTACAGCAGTGTGTGTATTAACCCCTCTGTCTCAGTGCAGTGTGTGTGTACAGTAGTGTGTGTATTAACCCCTCTGTCTCAGTGCAGTGTGTGTGTACAGCAGCGTGTGTATTAACCCCTCTGTCTCAGTGCAGTGTGTGTATTAACCTCTGTCTCTATTCTCAGAGCCCAGGCCACGCAGGTATAAGTGTGGTCTGCCCTCACCCTGTCCTGATCGACATTTTGCCTTCCGAATTGTCAGTGGGGCGGCGAATGTCATCGGGCCCAAAATCTGTCTGGAGGACAAAATGTGAGCCTTTGGGTTTTTCTTTCTCTATCTCGTCTGTCTCTTCTCGGACCTGGTGTGGAACCAGTGTGTGTCATGAACCCGTCTTTCTCTCTCCACCAGTCTCGTCAGCAGCGTGAAGAACAATGTCGGCAGGGGGTTGAACATCGCGCTGGTCAATGGTAAGGACTGAATGCCCGTGTCGGAATAGAGAGTGTGTGCTACCGTGCTTCCTGGGAGACAGTGTGCAGTGTCTGCGGTCCGGGGGGGTGTCAGTCAGTCTGTGTGCAGTCTGGAGGTGTGTCTGTGTGCAGTCTGGAGGTGTGTCTGTGTGCAGAGTGGGGGTTTGTCTGTGTGCAGAGTGGGGTTGCAGTCTGGAGGTGTGTCTGTGTGCAGTGGGGGGTTGCAGTCTGGAGGTGTGTCTGTGTGCAGAGTGGGGTTGCAGTCTGGAGGTGTGTCTGTGTGCAGTGGGGGGTTGCAGTCTGGAGGTGTGTCTGTGTGCAGTGGGGGGTTGCAGTCTGGAGGTGTGTCTGTGTGCAGAGTGGGGGTGTGTCTGTGTGCAGTGGGGGGTTGGAGTCTGGAGGTGTGTCTGTGTGCAGTGGAGGGTTGGAGTCTGGAGGTGTGTCTGTGTCCAGTGGGGGGGGTGTGTCTGTGTGCAGTGGGGGGTTGCAGTCTGGAGGTGTGTCTGTGTGCAGAGTGGGGTTGCAGTCTGGAGGTGTGTCTGTGTGCAGTGGGGGGTTGCAGTCTGGAGGTGTGTCTGTGTGCAGTGGAGGGTTGCAGTCTGGAGGTGTGTCTGTGTACAGAGTGGGGGTGTGTCTGTGTGCAGTGGGGGGTTGGAGTCTGGAGGTGTGTCTGTGTGCAGAGTGGGGGTGTGTCTGTGTGCAGAGTGGGGTTGCAGTCTGGAGGTGTGTCTGTGTGCAGAGTGGGGGTTTGTCTGTGTGCAGTGGAGGGTTGCAGTCTGGAGGTGTGTCTGTGTGTAGAGTGGGGGTTTGTCTGTGTGCAGTGGGGGGTTGCAGTCTGGAGGTGTGTCTGTGTGCAGTGGGGGGTTGCAGTCTGGAGGTGTGTCTGTGTGCAGTGTGTTGGTGTGTCTGTGTGCAGTATGGGGTTGCAGTCTGGAGGTGTGTCTGTGTGCAGTGGGGGGTTGCAGTCTGGAGGTGTGTCTGTGTGCAGTGGGGGGTTGGAGTCTGGAGGTGTGTCTGTGTGCAGTGGGGGGTTGCAGTCTGGAGGTGTGTCTGTGTGCAGTGGGGGTGCAGTGTATGGTGTGTCTGTGTGCAGAGTGGGGGTGTGTCTGTGTGCAGTGGGGGGTTGCAGTCTGGAGGTGTGTCTGTGTGCAGTCTGGAGGTGTGTCTGTGTGCAGAGTGGGGTTGCAGTCTGGAGGTGTGTCTGTGTGCAGTATGGGGTTGCAGTCTGGAGGTGTGTCTGTGTGCAGTATGGGGTTGCAGTCTGGAGGTGTGTCTGTGTGCAGAGTGGGGTTGCAGTCTGGAGGTGTGTCTGTGTGCAGAGTGGGGTTGCAGTCTGGAGGTGTGTCTGTGCAGAGTGGGGTTGGAGTCTGGAGGTGTGTCTGTGTGCAGTATGGGGTTGCAGTCTGGAGGTGTGTCTGTGTGCAGAGTGGGGGTTTGTCTGTGTGCAGTGGGGGGTTGCAGTCTGGAGGTGTGTCTGTGTGCAGTGGGGGTTTGTCTGTGTGCAGTGGGGGGTTGCAGTCTGGAGGTGTGTCTGTGTGCAGAGTGGGGGTTTGTCTGTGTGCAGTGGGGGGTTGGAGTCTGGAAGTGTGTCTGTGTGCAGTGGGGGGTTGCAGTCTGGAGGTGTGTCTGTGTGCAGTGGGGGGTTGCAGTCTGGAGGTGTGTCTGTGTGCAGAGTGGGGTTGGAGTCTGGAGGTGTGTCTGTGTGCAGTGGGGGGTTGCAGTCTGGAGGTGTGTCTGTGTGCAGTGGGGGGTTGGAGTCTGGAGGTGTGTCTGTGTGCAGTGGGGGGTTGCAGTCTGGAGGTGTGTCTGTGTGCAGTGGGGGTGCAGTGTATGGTGTGTCTGTGTGCAGAGTGGGGGTGTGTCTGTGTGCAGTGGGGGGTTGCAGTCTGGAGGTGTGTCTGTGTGCAGTCTGGAGGTGTGTCTGTGTGCAGAGTGGGGTTGCAGTCTGGAGGTGTGTCTGTGTGCAGTATGGGGTTGCAGTCTGGAGGTGTGTCTGTGTGCAGAGTGGGGTTGCAGTCTGGAGGTGTGTCTGTGTGCAGAGTGGGGTTGCAGTCTGGAGGTGTGTCTGTGTGCAGAGTGGGGTTGCAGTCTGGAGGTGTGTCTGTGCAGAGTGGGGTTGGAGTCTGGAGGTGTGTCTGTGTGCAGTATGGGGTTGCAGTCTGGAGGTGTGTCTGTGTGCAGAGTGGGGGTTTGTCTGTGTGCAGTGGGGGGTTGCAGTCTGGAGGTGTGTCTGTGTGCAGTGGGGGTTTGTCTGTGTGCAGTGGGGGGTTGCAGTCTGGAGGTGTGTCTGTGTGCAGAGTGGGGGTTTGTCTGTGTGCAGTGGGGGGTTGGAGTCTGGAGGTGTGTCTGTGTGCAGTGGGGGGTTGCAGTCTGGAGGTGTGTCTGTGTGCAGTGGGGGGTTGCAGTCTGGAGGTGTGTCTGTGTGCAGAGTGGGGTTGGAGTCTGGAGGTGTGTCTGTGTGCAGTGGGGGGTTGCAGTCTGGAGGTGTGTCTGTGTGCAGTGGAGGGTTGCAGTCTGGAGGTGTGTCTGTGTGCAGAGTGGGGGTTTGTCTGTGTGCAGTGGAGGGTTGCAGTCTGGAGGTGTGTCTGTGTGCAGAGTGGGGTTGGAGTCTGGTGGTGTGTCTGTGTGCAGTGGGGGTGCAGTGTATGGTGTGTCTTTATGCAAGGTGTTGATGCAGTCTTGGGGTGCGTCTGTTTGCAGTGTAACCCAACTACCTCTCTTCTTTATTAGGTGTGACCGGGGAGTTGCTGGATGCAAAAGCTTTTGACATGTGGGCTGGAGGTGAGAAGATTGGCAGTAGGGTCCGCCAGTGAAGTTTGCTTTGGAGTATTTAAATGCCATTAATATTATTGAATCAAATGATTTTGCTGCTTGTCTTCTTTTTCCTGTTTACATTTTCTGCCACTGCTTTTTCTCAAGGCACTCAGTGCAGTGTGTGTATTAACCCCTCTGTCTCAGTACAGTGTGTGTGTACAGCAGTGTGTGTATTAACCCCTCTGTCTCAGTGCAGTGTGTGTGTACAGCAGTGTGTGTATTAACCCCTCTGCCTCAGTGCAGTGTGCGTGTACAGCAGTGTGTGTATTAACCCCTCTGTCTCAGTGCAGTGTGTGTGTACAGCAGTGTGTGTGTATTAACCCCTCTGCCTCAGTGCAGTGTGCGTGTACAGCAGTGTGTGTATTAACCCCTCTGTATCAGTGCAGCATGTGTATTAACCCCTCTCTCCCTCTGTCTCCTAGATGTCAATGATCTGCTGAAGTTCCTGAGGCCACTGCATGAAGGGACATTGGTGTTTGTGGCGTCTTATGACGATCCGGCTACTAAGTGAGAGCTCTCCCTGTCACGGTCTTTGTTACACAAATAGGAACATAAGAAAAGTTTCAAGCAGGCATCCTAGCCTGTGTGGTAGTGAGCTAAAGAACTAACAGCTAAGATCCTTTCACCCAAGCTCTGCCTGCTTCACACTCTCCATCTCCTCCATCCCTGTCAGCTCCCACCCCTCGCCTCGCCTACAGCAGCCCTGCTGAGTGACCTCTCCCTCTGCCTGCGCCCCTGGCAACCTCTCTCCCTCACTCACATCGCTCTTCACCTGTCTCCCTCTCTCCCCCCTGGCCTCGTGTCTCCCTCTCTCAGGATGAACGGTGAGGCGCGGAAGATCTTCGAGGAGCTGGGCAGCAGTGTGGTGAAGGAGGTGGGGTTCCGGGACAGCTGGGTGTTTGTGGGGGCCAAGGGCATCGAGAACAAGAGTCCCTTTGAACAGGTGGGCATTCGTACGGAGCAGAGCATGTGCACACACAGGCAGAGAGCTACAGCACACACACACACGCACACAGGCGGAGAGCTACAGCACGCACACAGGCGGAGAGCTACAGCACACACACAGGCGGAGAGCTACAGCACACACACAGGCGGAGAGCTACAGCACACACACACACGCACACAGGCAGAGAGCTACAGCACACACACACAGGCAGAGAGCTACAGCACACACACACAGGTGGAGAGCTACAGCACACACACGCACACAGGCGGAGAGCTACAGCACACACACACGCACACAGGCGGAGAGCTACAGCACACACACACACGCACACAGGCGGAGAGTTACAGCACACACACACACGCACACAGGCAGAGAGCTACAGCACACACACACGCACACAGGCGGAGAGTTACAGCACACACACACACAGGCGGAGAGTTACAGCACACACACACGCACACAGGCGGAGAGCTACAGCACACACACGCGCACACACAGGCGGAGAGCTACAGCACACACACGCGCACACACAGGCGGAGAGCTACAGCACACACACACAACACACACAGGCAGAGAGCTACAGCACACACACGCGCACACACAGGCGGAGAGCTACAGCACACACACAGGCGGAGAGCTACAGCACACACACACACGCACACAGGCGGATAGCTACAACACACACACACACAGGCACACACAGTCACACACGCACAGGCGGAGAGCTACAGCACACACACACGCACACAGGCGGAGAGCTACAGCACACACACGCACACAGGCGGAGAGTTACAGCACACACACACACGCACACAGGCGGAGAGTTACAGCACACACACACACGCACACAGGCAGAGAGCTACAGCACACACACACGCACACACAGGCGGAGAGTTACAGCACACACACACACGCACACAGGCGGAGAGCTACAGCACACACACGCGCACACACAGGCGGAGAGCTACAGCACACACACGCGCACACACAGGCGGAGAGCTACAGCACACACGCGCACACACAGGCGGAGAGCTACAGCACACACACACAACACACACAGGCAGAGAGCTACAGCACACACGCGCACACACAGGCGGAGAGCTACAGCACACACACTCGCACACACAGGCGGAGAGCTACAGCACACACACGCGCACACACAGGCGGAGAGCTACAGCACACACACACACGCACACAGGCGGATAGCTACAACACACACACACACAGGCACACACAGTCACACGCACAGGCGGAGAGCTACAGCACACACACGCGCACACACAGGCGGAGAGCTACAGCACACACACGCGCACACACAGGCGGATAGCTACAGCACACACACAGGCGGAGAGCTACAGCACACACACACACGCACACAGGCGGATAGCTACAACACACACACACACAGGCACACACAGTCACACACGCACAGGCGGAGAGCTACAGCACACACACACGCACACAGGCGGAGAGCTACAGCACACACACACTCACACAGGCGGAGAGTTACAGCACACACACACACGCACACAGGCGGAGAGTTACAGCACACACACACACGCACACAGGCAGAGAGCTACAGCACACACACACGCACACAGGCGGAGAGTTACAGCACACACGCACACAGGCGGAGAGTTACAGCACACACACACACAGGCGGAGAGTTACAGCACACACGCACACAGGCGGAGAGCTACAGCACACACACGCGCACACACAGGCGGAGAGCTACAGCACACACACGCGCACACACAGGCGGAGAGCTACAGCACACACACACAGGCGGAGAGCTACAGCACACACACGCACACAGGCGGAGAGCTACAGCACACACACACACAGGCACACACAGTCACACACGCACACACACAGGCGGAGAGCTAATGCACGTGCAGAGAACCACAGCCCATGATATTTCACAGACACGCCCGGCAGCCCTGTGGCCTGGCCGTTCTCCCAGTGGCTTTGACTGCCCAGTAGCTGGGCGGCAGTGGGGCGAGGTGTGCTGTGTCGCCCTCTGACCTGCTCACTCACCCGGCGTTCTCTCTGGCCCCCAGCGCATGAAGAACAACAAGAACAGCAACAAGTACGAGGGCTGGCCCGAGGCGCTGGAGATGGAGGGCTGCATACCTCAGCGCCCCACTGAGGACCACTAGAGCCCCCGACCCCCGACCCTCGACCCCGGCCCTGACCTCTGGACAGCACTAGCAGCCGTGCCGACCATCCCGGCGATGTTACTGACTGACTCCAGACCGGGCTGGGACTGGTCACCGGACCGCTGCCCGGCGGTGGACAGGGGGACTGCCGGACACGCCGACAGGGAGCAGGCGGCCTGTTTGGCGGTTCTGACCCTGAGCGCCAGCAGGGAGGCCCAGCTGTCGTGTTTCACACACACACACACACACACACGCGCGATCGAGAGGAGTACTGCGACACCAGTACAAACTGGAGTTTCCTTTTTAAAATCCACATTCACACTTTAATGATCAGAATGCTGGAGGTGGCGGTTCACAGCGGTGGTGGGGGGGGGGGTGTCCTGGATGTCTAAATCCTCGTTTCCGGGCCTCGGCCCCAGGACTGAGCTCACCGCCGGAACCTGCCTGCAGTGTGTGTCTGCGGTGTCTTTCACCCTGTCTGGGGTGGTGCAGTGCGTGCAGACCGCACTGCGACCGGGTTCCTCCGGGGGGCGCTGTCACAGTCTGCTCGGGTGGCCTTGACCTGAAGCAGAGCCCCCCCAGGCAGCGCCAGCTCTCCTCTCCCTGCCCACTGCTCGTCCTGGGGGGAGACCGCGGGCAGGGGGGCGTCTGCGGGCGCCGGGGTGTTCGCGGCCCCTAACGAAAAGGCCGTGGAAGATGGAAGACCCTGCGGGGGGCCACAGGTTGCCGAGACGGGCCGAGGCAGGAGAGGGGGACTGACCTCCGGACCAGCGTGGATCTCCGTCTCCGGGCCAGCAGCTTCGGACACTCACGGCTCAGCTGCTCACCGGGCTCGGGCAGTCACGGTGTTCTTGCAGAGGAGAAATATTCAGAGATATCAGGACTGTGGGGAAAACTGATGTTTTCGGCTCTGGGACTAAGGGATCGTTTTTAGATGGACCTCTCGCTGGTCGTGTCTCCTGGGTTGAGGCGATGAGTTGGGTACACTGCCCCCTTCTGGGGTGTTTTTTTTCACTACGCAAAACTTTGCTGCAGTAACTCTTAAAGAGAAGCTCAGGTGGTACAGTGTCTCTCGTGTGTCGCCCCGTCTGTGACTGAGCCCCCCTGCCGGTATCACCCCTTGTCTGTGACTGAGCCTCCCTGTGAGTGTCGCCTCCTGTCTGTGCCTGAGCCCCCCTGTCTGTGACTGAGCCTCCCTGTGAGTGTCGCCTCCTCTCTGTGCCTGAGCCCCCTGTCTGTGACTGAGCCTCCCTGTGAGTGTCGCCTCCTCTCTGTGCCTGAGCCCCCTGTCTGTGACTGAGCCTCCCTGTGAGTGTCGCCTCCTCTCTGTGCCTGAGCCCCCTGTCTGTGACTGAGCCTCCCTGTGAGTGTCGCCTCCTGTCTGTGCCTGAGCCCCCCTGTCTGTGACTGAGCCTCCCTGTGAGTGTCGCCTCCTCTCTGTGCCTGAGCCCCCTGTCTGTGCCTGAGCCCCCCTGTCTGTGCCTGAGCCCCCCTGTCTGTGACTGAGCCTCCCTGTGAGTGTCGCCTCCTGTCTGTGCCTGAGCCCCCTGTCTGTGCCTGAGCCCCCCTGTCTGTGACTGAGCCTCCCTGTGAGTGTCGCCTCCTGTCTGTGCCTGAGCCCCCCTGTCTGTGACTGAGCCTCCCTGTGAGTGTCGCCCCCTGTCTGTGCCTGAGCCCCCTGTCTGTGCCTGAGCCCCCCTGTCTGTGACTGAGCCCCACTGCTAGTGTTGCCCCCCTGTCTGTGACTGAGCCCCACTGCTAGTGTTGCCCCCTGTCTGTGACTGAGCCCCCCTGCTAGTGTTGCCCCCCTGTCTGTGACTGAGCCTCTCTGAGTTTGGCGAGACCCCAGGTCTCTGTTGAGGTGCTCCTGAGGAAGCGTCGGAAGAATGCCATTATTTATTGTTATTGCAGTCCGTCTGCTCAAATGAAGGTCGGCAGGAGAAACAGGACAGTTGTGATATTATAGTTCATCACATCTAATAAACTGTGCTGCTTGTAGCTTTTAGACAGTAAAAGATTTTTTTTTAGCTCAAAACGGTCTCGAGTGCGGTAGAATCACAGTGCGCTGGATCCTAAGTGACTTTCCAGAAATTGCCTTTGGGGTTTTCTTGATCTCATGACTGGGGAGTTTTGTGATGGTCAGAGTGTAATACTTGTTTGTGTCAGTGATTCCGTTTGTCTTTGACTGAATCGGAAGCACGGAGATGGTACCGTAGGTGTGGAAAAGAGCTCAGCTGGGAGACCCCGGCTTTGTTCTGTCTCGAAATGAAGCCGTTTGTTTCTGTTGCACTAACATGGGCAGCACCCTGGCTGAACTGGGGCGCTGCTGGACCAGGTTCGGGGACCCCTGGGTTACAGTGCTGCTGGAGGGCAGTCCGAGTCCTGTCTGCCTCGCAGTGTGATCCACCTCATGTTGTACTGTGAGCTGGAGGCACAGACTGGCACAGGTCTCACCGGCGATGAAGCAGAAAGGCCGTTCTGTGTGTGTTTGTGCGCGGGAGCGAAGGCGGTCAGGAGCTGGTGCGATACCAGTTCCTGAGCTTTCACGGAATGTGTTCTTGAGCTCGACAAAGCCCGATCTTGAAAGTTAATGGTGGGCACTGCCCGTCAATCCTGCAGGTGACGTGCTCGTTAAACCGCGCTCGTCTTAGACAGCTGCTCCCCCAGCCTGCAGCTCTGAATAACGTGGAGGAAGGGCTCTCTTCTGTTCCTCCCTCCGGGTGGATGTCCCCTTCGCCCGCCCGCCTCGTCTCTGGGGCTGAGGGTTTGCTCCTTCGAGCTCTTGGCGTGACTTGGAGAAACCAGGGCAGTCATTGAACTCGGGCGATGCCATCTTCCTGTTCTCAATCCACTTAAGACGTCGCCCCCCCGCCCCCTCGCACTACAAAAAGGAGTCCTCAAAGGGCTTCGGTGCCTATTTCCACACCCGCTGTCACACACGGAGGCCAAAATGTCAGAACCCCCGGCCACCGCCCTCCCCGCCACAGTACCGCCGCGTACCGAGGCGCACTGGGGCAGCACAGCCTTGAACGGCACCGCAACCTGCGCAACTGACCCCCTGTCCTCTCTTCCGGCCCGACCTCATCGCCTGCCCGGCGACCTCTCTCTCTCTCTCTCTCTCTCTCTCTCTCTCTCTCTCTCTCTCTCTCTCTCTCTCTCTCTGAGGGGTCTGACAGGAGGGTGATGGGATACTGGGGGTGTGCTGCAGCCGACACTACGCCTGCTCAGTGGGCCTGGGCTCGGGCTGATGGGATACCTGCTCTTGGCGTTAGTGACTGTCAGATGCGTCTTATTTGCCATGGAGTGCTTAGTAGGGAGTTTCTGGACGTGCGGATGTTGCCGTGTCCGGGAATGTTATCAAGCCTGGTGTTGTGTCTCTTCCTCTCTCTGGCTACCACTGCGAGTGCACACAACTGAAGGGCCCTACGCAGACGCTGCAGGCCAAGGCGCAGGGCATTCTGGGAGTTCTGCTGGTGGTCTCCCATGAGCCCGTAGCGGTACAGTTGTTTCTCCAGACGCGTTGGCGTGTTTCCTGAATCCCTCCACACCGCGATACCCCAGAGTATTCACAGAGCCCAGTACTTACAGAGCTGTAAAAGCTGGAAAGTCTGGAGGTTTGAATGCCTTGCGTATTAGTCCAGGACCTTCATACCCAAAATTGGCACCCTGCCGTCGGATTATAACCAGCTTCTAAAAATGACGGAGAGTCGTGAATTTGCACAGTTTCCACACTACCCCCGTCTGAAAGTCATTCCGTTTACATGTAAGTCCAGCTGGAAATGTTTTGCTCTTCCACATACAGTTATTCTGAATAAAACTGTTTTTTTTAAAACCGTAGTGTGTTCCGAGTAGTCATTTTCACGGAAGCAGGATTTCGTGTTGTGCTCTAACTTGGGGTCTGCATGTGACTGAGATACAGCACCGCAGCCGGCGTGCACACTGCCCCCTGGTGTTGGGGACGGAGAGCTGCATGTGACTGAGATACAGCACCGCAGCCGGCGTGCAACACCGCCCCCTGGTGTTGGGGACGGAGAGCTGCATGTGACTGAGATACAGCACCGCAGCCGGCGTGCACACTGCCCCCTGGTGTTGGGGACGGAGAGCTGCATGTGACTGAGATACAGCACCGCAGCCTGCGTGCACACTGCCCCCTGGTGTTGGGGACGGAGAGCTGCATGTGACTGAGATACAGCACCGCAGCCGGCGTGCACACTGCCCCCTGGTGTTGGGGACGGAGAGCTGCATGTGACTGAGATACAGCACCGCAGCCGGCGTGCAACACCGCCCCCTGGTGTTGGGGACGGAGAGCTGCATGTGACTGAGATACAGCACCGCAGCCGGCGTGCACACTGCCCCCTGGTGTTGGGGACGGAGAGCTGCATGTGACTGAGATACAGCACCGCAGCCTGCGTGCACACTGCCCCCTGGTGTTGGGGACGGAGAGCTGCATGTGACTGAGATACAGCACCGCAGCCGGCGTGCACACTGCCCCCTGGTGTTGGGGACGGAGAGCTGCATGTGACTGAGATACAGCACCGCAGCCGGCGTGCAACACCGCCCCCTGGTGTTGGGGACGGAGAGCTGCATGTGACTGAGATACAGCACCGCAGCCGGCGTGCACACTGCCCCCTGGTGTTGGGGACGGAGAGCTGCATGTGACTGAGATACAGCACCGCAGCCGGCGTGCAACACCGCCCCCTGGTGTTGGGGACGGAGAGCTGCATGTGACTGAGATACAGCACCGCAGCCGGCGTGCAACACCGCCCCCTGGTGTTGGGGACGGAGAGCTGCATGTGACTGAGATACAGCACCGCAGCCTGCGTGCACACCGCCCCCTGGTGTTGGGGACGGAGAGCTGCATGTGACTGAGATACAGCACCGCAGCCGGCGTGCAACACCGCCCCCTGGTGTTGGGGACGGAGAGCTGCATGTGACTGAGATACAGCACCGCAGCCGGCGTGCAACACCGCCCCCTGGTGTTGGGGACGGAGAGCTGCATGTGACTGAGATACAGCACCGCAGCCGGCGTGCAACACCGCCCCCTGGTGTTGGGGACGGAGAGCTGCATGTGACTGAGATACAGCACCGCAGCCTGCGTGCACACCGCCCCCTGGTGTTGGAGACGGAGAGCTGCATGTGAGTCCCGGGACACCATGGGCAGGTGCAGAGCAGCACAGGCGCGGGGATTTTTAGATTAACGACTTCAGCACATTTGTTCTTTGGGATGCTGTGTGCCCGGCGCCTCTGTGCGTCATGTGCTGCTTTTTTCGAACAGCGCCAAGGCTCCTCAGGAGAGTGGAGAGCAGCTGACAGCAGTGGGGCTGTCCAGTTTTCCCCACAGCGGTCCTGTAGATCCTACAGAATCCTGGTCTTGGAACCCTGCCTTCTGCTGGAGCGTCTGTGTCAGGCCCTGCGTTCTGCATGTATTTGCTGGGTATGTGCCCTGAGAGCACACTGTCACCCGCCGGGACAGCTGCTGCTGCTCGAGCGGCGCGAGGATGAGTGTGGTCCTGCAGCAGAGCGGACAGGGCAGGATGAGCCCACAGTCCCTGACCACTGCAGCACCCAGCACTAAGGACACCATCAGTCCCTACAGGCAGAGATCTGTAGCCACCAGCAACTGCTGCCTGTCCACCACACCTGGAGCTCCCTCTGGACTGGGCTGCTGTCCCCACTGTCCTGTTCTGCCAGTCTGTGCCTCACTCTCTCACTGGTGTCCATCACACCTGGAGCTCCCTCTGGACTGGTCTGCTGTGCCCACTGTCCTGTTCTGCCAGTCTGTGCCACACTGACTCACTGGTGTCCACCACACCTGGAGCTCCCTCTGAACTGGGCTGCTGTGCCCAGTGTCCTGTTCTGCCAGTCTGTGCCACACTGACTCACTGGAGTCCACCACACCTGGAGCTCCCTCTGGACTGGTCTGCTGTGCCCAGTGTCCTGTTCTGCCAGTCTGTGCCACACTGACTCACTGGAGTCCACCACACCTGGAGCTCCCTCTGGACTGGTCTGCTGTACCCAGTGTCCTGTTCTGCCAGTCTGTGCCTCACTCTCTCACTGGTGTCCATCACACCTGGAGCTCCCTCTGGACTGGTCTGCTGTACCCAGTGTCCTGTTCTGCCAGTCTGTGCCTCACTCTCTCACTGGTGTCCATCACACCTGGAGCTCCCTCTGGACTGGTCTGCTGTACCCAGTGTCCTGTTCTGCCAGTCTGTGCCTCACTCTCTCACTGGTGTCCATCACACCTGGAGCTCCCTCTGGACTGGTCTGCTGTACCCAGTGTCCTGTTCTGCCAGTCTGTGCCACACTGACTCACTGGAGTCCATCACACCTGGAGCTCCCTCTGGACTGGTCTGCTGTGCCCAGTGTCCTGTTCTGCCAGTCTGTGCCACACTGACTCACTGGTGTCCACCACACCTGGAGCTCCCTCTGGACTGGTCTGCTGTGCCCAGTGTCCTGTTCTGCCAGTCTGTGCCACACTGACTCACTGGTGTCCACCACACCTGGAGCTCCCTCTGGACTGGTCTGCTGTCCCCACTGTCCTGTTCTGCCAGTCTGTGCCACACTGACTCACTGGAGTCCACCACACCTGGAGCTCCCTCTGGACTGGTCTGCTGTGCCCAGTGTCCTGTTCTGCCAGTCTGTGCCACACTGACTCACTGGTGTCCACCACACCTGGAGCTCCCTCTGGACTGGTCTGCTGTGCCCAGTGTCCTGTTCTGCCAGTCTGTGCCACACTGACTCACTGGTGTCCACCACACCTGGAGCTCCCTCTGGACTGGTCTGCTGTGCCCAGTGTCCTGTTCTGCCAGTCTGTGCCACACTGACTCACTGGAGTCCACCACACCTGGAGCTCCCTCTGAACTGGGCTGCTGTGCCCAGTGTCCTGTTCTGCCAGTCTGTGCCTCACTCTCTCACTGGTGTCCATCACACCTGGAGCTCCCTCTGGACTGGTCTGCTGTACCCAGTGTCCTGTTCTGCCAGTCTGTGCCTCACTCTCTCACTGGTGTCCATCACACCTGGAGCTCCCTCTGGACTGGGCTGCTGTGAAACACATTGCCCCCTCGGGGATAATCAAGACTGTCTCTCTCTCTCTCTTCTTTCTCCGATCTCAGCGTGGAATTAACACGTCACTTGTTCATTTACCGCCCATCTCGCGGTGACGCTGCCCCTCACCCGGTCCTCGTTCGTATCGCCGCGCTGGCACGGAAATCACGGTGACGGGCCTTCCTGGTCATATTCTGCTTGTGCTGGTCGGTACTCTGCTCTGCTTCAGGCTGTGTGGATTCCCAACGCTCCGCCTGCAGGGCGCCACCGATCGCTGCTGCGGGTTGTGTCTGCTGCGCAGCTGTAGTTCCGCAGCGCAGCCGCCAGGGGGAGACTGGCGCCCAGTTGCTCTCCAGCGCAAGCGAGCGCACCGATCGACACCGCGTGTTTGAAACGTCTCACACCTGAAGAAGGCCCCACGGCCGAAACGTTGTGTTTTCTTTCTTCTTCTTTTCAGCACGGAATAAACCTATTACTTGTTCCTTTGCAGCCCACGCCTGCTGACGCAGCTGCCCACCTGAATTTCTATTAAAATATAGAAGGTGGGGAGCTGCGTCAGCAGGCGTGGGCTGCAAAGGAACAAGTAATAGGTTTATTCCAGGCTGAAAAGAAGAAGAAAGAAAACACAACGTTTCGGATGTACCGAAGAAGAAGAAGGGTTCACCCGAAGAAGGCTCCACAGCCGAAACGTTGTGTTGTTTTTCTTCTCTTTTTCAGCACGGACTAAACTTCTTACCCGCTCCTGTGTCGTTTTAATGTCGTGTTTAAATCGCTTGCCCCCTCGCAGTGCGGCGCAGTGACCGCGATCTGGAGGGGTTTATTATCGTGTAGCGTGTAAACGATGACGGCTCTGACACGTTTGAGCTTTCTTCAATCAATCAATCCACCAATCAAAGTTTATTGATCAAATGCACAACAACACAGCGTGCAGCAGCAGTTGCTGGCAATGTAATGTCTTTCTACGGGCTCACCGGGGGATAAAAATCACAAAATTAGAGTTACAAAATAAGGTGAGATAATTATAGATAAGAGTGCAATAGAAATGGAATAAAATAAACTCAGACAGAGCTCAATATAAACAGAGCTGCGATGTGCCCAGGGTGTGTGCTGTACATTCTGTCCAGGTAGTGCAGTTATGCCGAATACAGTAACAGCTGTGTGTCCATGTAGTCATTACAGCTGATTTGCTGAAGGAGCTGCAGGTCGGCTAATTAGCAGTCTTATTGCCTGGAGGTAGAAGCTGTTCTGTGATCTGTTGGACTTGGACCGAATGCTTCGGTACCGTTTACCGGACGGTAGGAGAGAACACAGTTCGTGACTGGGGTCCATGAGAATGGACCTGGCCGGACCTAGCTGAGCAGATCTCCCGGGTGCTCGCTAGCTCACGGACTTGACTCGTATCGAGCACTGACTCACGCCTGTCAGCCCTGTTTGGACTCGGCGCGCTGCAAAGCGCTTTGAGATGCGTCAGGTTTCACCCTGTACTGCAGGAGAAGTCTCTTTTAACCCCAGCCGCTCCTTCCTTCGGCGGTGACGTGGGGGGGGGGGGGGGGGGGTCGGCCAGAAAGATGCTTCGACGGTTTTAGGCCGGTCGACGCCGTCGGTAACGCGCGGTGACCGTTTTCTCGGCGTCGAGCGACGCGTCCCCGGCTCGTCCGCTCGGAAGGAGAAAGAGGAACGGGAGCGCGCCGCGCGCTCACGTACCCCGACCCCTTGTCCAGAGAGGAGAGACGCGCGCTGTACTGTGCGCGGGCACGCGCGCTTGTTGTTTCCGCACACGGAGTAGCTGCCGCGCGGTATTTCAGCTGGGGGGGGGGGTGAAGGCCCACCAGCGAGCCACAAACTTCAGTGTGAAGCCCGGGTGTCAGCTCCACACACGCGTGTCTGGGCGCCCCCTCTCTGTACCCCTCCGGGCTCCGTGATGATCCCGCAGAGACCACTGTTCCGCCAGGAGCACAGCCACTCCCATTCCCCGTCCTCCTGCGGGCGAATTCCTCTCCCGGCGACTCCAGGTCTCTTTCCACAGAGCCCCCCCGGCGCTGGGTTAGTGGAGGAGAGCAGAGGAGTTGAACACGTGCGTGTGTGCTGGGTTTCCTGTCCGCGACCGTCTCTCAGGACAGCAGAGGACAGCAGAGGACACAGCCCGACAGACAGCAGCACACGGCGTGGACAGTCCGTCACAGCAGGGGGCTACAGTCAGCACCCAACCAGAGCAAGAAACAGGTGGTAGTTCGTGTCAGGAGTGCAGGGAGCAGCCCGAGGCCGAAGGGCAGGGGCTGTTCTTAAGCCCGGTGCTCTGTGCTCTCATGGTGCCAGAGCGCAGGGGGAGAACAGTTAGTGTCCAGGACAGCTGGGATCCTGAATGAGGGATGGGGCTTCAGTGCGACAGCGGATGGTGTGGATCTCACCGACTGATGGTTAATCACATCCCATGATCCTCTGTCATGCCAGGTGGCACTGCTGCCCCACACAGTGAGGCCTAGTGAGGCCGCTGTCTATGGAGCAGTGAGTCCGTGAGCAGCTGCCCCCCACAGCACAGTCCTTTAAGTGCTGCTGATGTGCTGTGGCTCTCGGGGGCCACTCGGGCCCCGGCAGGGCTGCTGAGGGCGGACCGTGCCCCGGGGGCTGCTGGGACAGGGCCCGACAGGGGGCCGGGGTGGGGTTGGTCGCTCCCTGCTGGGGGCGCTGGGAGCGTTTACCGAGCGAATCTCACGGGACAGTGGACCTCCGCTCGGGGCCGAGGCTGCTGGGATAGCACCTGCCTTGCCGCTGTTCGGCTGCTGCTCCTGTGTTGCTGTTGGAGAATTTGAGGTGCCCTCCCGGCCCCAACCCCTGCTGGGAGTCAGGGAGTGAGCATGACTGACGCACACCACCCTCCCTGACCCCGGAGCCGCTGCAGGGCTGGCAGCCAGCGGGTGGGCGCTCTGAGGCCGTGCCCGTGCCGGGGTCCCTCCTGATGGGAAGCACGCTGACTCCTACCCAGGGAGTGCGGTGAAGCACCTGTATCAGGCCGCCCGTCCTCAGCGATGCGCACGCAGCGACAGAGCGCAGGGGAAGAGGTGGCGTGCGCGCCGCCGCCGACGCCGCCGCGGGGGGAGGAAGGGGAGGGGGAGCCAGTGACGTTGAATGGCGAAGCAGGTGGAGCGCGCGGTCGGGGAGGGAGCTCGAGGCTGAGCTGCGCGAGCCGCCTGGTCGCCCGCTGTCACTGAGAGAGCGAGGGGCGCTCGAGCTGCAGCTCCGGGCCGACAATACGGACGCGGTTCTGTCCGAAATATCGAGTTTTTTCTTTAATGTAAATATCGGGTACAGCGGAACCTACACAGCAGCCTCTACCACCCCCTCCCACCCCCCCGCCCCCCCGCTCCGAGAGATGCTTCTTCGGATCAAAAGCGCCGGCTTCGGATTAAAGAGACGTACGCTTTCTTTAGACCGTGTAAAGAAAGGAGAGATGGACCGTTTGTACTCCGGTATCTGAGTGGTGGCCGCAGCGTACAGGGGTGAGTACACGGCTCCGTTCGCCTTTGAGTCCCTTTCGGATAATAACACCCCTCTGCGGGGAGCCAGAAGTGCCGTTTTGGGGGTGCCAGCCGGAGCGCCCGCTCCCCCCCGGGGCTGGCGGGAGCAGGTGCCCGCCGCCTCCTCCTCTCTCCGCCGCGGCACGGCGAGGGGTGAACCCGGGGCTCCGCTGCCTGCGGCCACAAAGTTGGACGGGCGGCGGGGGCCGTGTGCGTGTGCGTGTGTGTGTGCGCTCCCAGTGCATTTCAGACACGGCAGCGGGCTGAGGCGACTGCGGCATTGCTGTGAAAACGCGAGTCGTGGTGGGGCTGGCGAAGAGGGGCTCGGCGCCCCGGCTGCTGTCGGGGTGCTTTAGGCACTTGCACGGCGATAGGTTTTAAGTCCGAAAAGCCGACATGAGATTACTATGAATCATAACGCCGTCTTAACTCGGTCCGTGTGTGTGTCTGTGCGCGATGTGGGCTGTGTGTGTGTGCTGGCGTGTTCGCGGTGGTGAATGCCAATGTACAGAGCCTCTATTTTTTTTTTTCCTTATCCCGCCTGTCAATGGGGAGTTCATCAGCTTCACGATCCGCAGGATCCGATCTCTCACACGGCGGTATTCGCCGCTGCTGCCTTCCCGGTATGCAGGACGCCCTCGGCGAGGCGGTGGTTGTGGAGAAGCCGAGGAGAGCGTGTGTTTGTGTATGTGTACATGCATGCGTGTTCTTTGAAAGGGGCTGTGGGCTTTGATCGCATTGTTTTATCGCGCACCCCGGAAGTACTCCCCGCTGCTGACTTCAAACAGGGGGTGATTTGGTCTGTTTGATAAGGGGAGGGAATGGACGCGCTTGACGGATGTCTGTCGCTTCAGGTCGTTACCTGTCACTCGGCTGAAACAGGAACTGAGCAACAGGGACAGTAGCTGCGATATGGTACGAGAATCTGTCAAAACTCAGCATCATTCGAGGTTAAAATGAGGTTTCACTACTGTCGCGTCTTAACTGTTTGCTGAGAACCGGGCTCGGTTATGTTTGGATGTGTGTAGATATAATTGGTTTATCCCTGACCGGATTTGCTTTAAAACAGTTACACCACAAGTAAGTGGATAGACGTCTATGTGGCTGCGAACAAGTATGATTTAAACAGATGGATGGGGATCTTGAATGAGATTCTGGTCAAAGAAACAACAAGATTTAGCAATAAATTGGACTTTCACTGCTAGTTTTTGTTTTGTGTAAAACGGGGTCACCAGCCCTGGTCCCGGGGAGCCCCAATCCAGCCAGTCCAGGGGTCACCAGCCCTGGTCCCGGGGAGCCCCAGTCCAGCCAGTCCAGGGGTCACCAGCCATGGACTGCAGTGGAGCACCTGTATCAGGGCGCCTGCCCTGCCCACTGGGAGCCCCAGTCCAGCCAGTCCGGGGGTCACCAGCCCTGGTCCCGGGGAGCCCCAGTCCAGTCCGTCCAGGGGTCACCAGCCCTGGTCCTGGTGAGCCTCAGTCCAGGGATCACCTGCCCTGGTCCCGGGGAACCCCAGTCCAGTCAGTCCAGGGGTCACCAGCCCAGGTCCCGGGGAACCCCAGTCCAGTCAGTCCCGGGGTCACCAGCCCTGATCCTGGGGAGCCTCAGTCCAGTGGTCTCATACTCAATAATTTGAGCAGTCATGTGTAAACAATCTTATGAAAACTCCTATAAATTGAGGTAATGAGGTTAATTGTTTAATTGACAGCTCAGGTGGGAACACAGCCTGGAAGACTCTAGGCTGTCCAGGAACTGCGCTGGACACTGCTGGTACAAACAGAAAGCACCAGGCAGATCTGGAACTGGGTGTCAGAGGTTATCCATCCATTTTCGGTCTGCTCTTCCTGGTGAGGGCTGCTGCGATTTCAATTCCAAACATAACAGGAATTCTTCTTTTGCATCGTCTCCAGGCGGTAGCATTGTATAGGACTGGTATTATTCCCAGGATGAGAGGCCTTATCCTGTGGAACTCTGGAAATATGTTTCATAACACACTTTACTTCTGCGAGGAGATGAGAAGCCATTCACTCAATCACTACGTGCTTCTGTGACCGAATTGGGCTGCATTCTGAAAGGTGGTGTGGTTTGCGTGGAGTCCTACCGTGCCAGCAGTTTTGCTTTTCCAGTGAATTTGGCATCGTTTCCTCATAGTTGTGAGCTGTCTCAGTAGTTAAGAAGTGCAGTGAGGTCCTGTGGGCTCAGGTTTCCTCTGACAAACTCATCTCGGGCTTTCCAGCTACCATACCTTCCTCATGCTTGACCTAGTTTGAAGAAAGTGTTGTTCTGTATGCTTTACAATGAGTAATAGTGGCTGTTGTGCCCACGTGAAACAGAATTGTAGTACCCGGTTAGGTACTTTGGTGTGTAAGAGCACAGCTAGTTTTAGGGTCTGGGTTGAGTTCATGGGCTTAATTCAGGGTTAGAATATTTTAAAATAAAATATTTTGATTAATAGATCCTGAGCAAGGGTGGCAGGGTGGTGTGAGGGTCAGCATCGCTGCCTTGCAGCACTGGGGCCCTGGGTTCAGTTCTGGACCAGGGGTGCTGTCCGTGTGGAGTTTGCATGTTCTGCCTAGGTTTGTGTGGGTTCCCCCTGGGTGCTCTGGTTTCCTCCCACAGTGCTGGTTTCAGTGGCTTCTGGGAAGACCGGCCCTGATGTGTGTGTGTGCTGATTGTCTGTGTCTGTGTGTGTCCTGCGAAAGACTGGCCTCCCGTCCAGGGTGTACCCTGCCTGGAGACTGTTGCTTGCAGAGATAGGTGCCAGCTCTCCTGTGACCCTGACTTGTAAAAAAGCAGTTAAAAAGTTAATGAAGGGATGGACTCCACACAACTCAGTCTCATTAAACCTGCCAGCCAAACTGAACCTTTATAAGTTCTCAGATCAGCTTTGTAGCAGTTTCTAGGATTCAGAACCGTCTTGATCTTCGCTGGAGTCATGGCGGAACAACACACTTCTGGACACTCGATACAAAGCACTTTATGGACAATGGGGGCTCCCCTCCACCACTACTCATGTGTAACCCTCACCTGGATGATGATAATTAATAATAATAATTATAATAGTAATAATAATAATAATAATAATAATAATAATAATTCCTTACACTTATATAGTGCTTTTCTGGACACTCCACTCAAAGCGCTTGACAGGTAATGGGGATCCCCTCCACCCCCGCCAGTGTGCAGCCCCACCTGGATAATGCGACAGCAGCCAGAGTGCACCAGTACGCTCCCCACACACCAGTGAAGTGGGGAGGAGGGCAGAGTGATGAAGCCAGTTTAAAGACAGGGATTATTGGGTGGTCATGATCAGTAAAGGCCAGGGGGAGATTTGACCAGGACAATTCCCAGCAGCGTCAACACATCTAAAGAGGATCGCCTACTAACACAATAAATGTCGTAAGCAAGCTGAACAAACAGCTTTTTGCTAAATTCCTGGTGACTATACCCTAAAGTTTTCAGGCAGTGTACAGTATATAATGCCCAGGACTGAGTGCAGAAAACAGTTGAGTAAGGTCTGGTCAAACGGTATATTAAAGGGTTTAAAGGGTCGAGTTGAGCACTGAGTTGTAGCAGCAGGTGGAAGAGAGTGGTAATCCTGTACCAGGGCTGAGATCTGCTCTCTGAATCACTCTTGTACACGAGGGATCTCAGCCCCAGCTCCTAGAGGGCCTGGTGTCTTCTCGTTACTCTTCCACCCACGTTCTCCATTACACAGTCGGTCTAATTATTTAATTAGCTGCATAATTGTGAATTATTCTAACCAGGCACTGAGGTGATTTATAGATAACTGCACCTTTAATGAAGTGGCTGTCTTGTGTCACCAACTGTAATAGACCTTAAAAATCCTACTGTATATATATCTCAAATGTAGAAGATAATTAGGTTAGTTGTTTAATTGACTATTCAAGTGAGGACAAAAACTGTCTCCTCTGGTCCTTTCTCTTGGTGCCCAGGCAGCATTGCTGTCAGCGTTTGTTTGTTTTGTTTTTCCTGAAACCCCTGTTTTTCAGCTGTTCCCTGCCAGTAAGACCCAAAACATTTGGTAGATGGGGCTGTTTTTCTTTCTCTCTCATAAAACAAAGGGCAACGCGCGACACTTTAATCTTGACAATAATCCCGAGGACATGACAGCCACTGTGATGAAAGGTCCTGTATCAGATAAGCTTTCCCCATAGTATTATTGTGTGCTTGACTGATGCACAGCAGGATTACATGAAGACAGTGGAGTGCATTACATTTCCAGTTCAATTCCACATGGGGCAACAGCCCTACCGCATAGATGTGCAGTTCCTGGAGTTAAACACCAGTACGGTCCAGTGAGTGTTTTGAGATGGCTGTAGAGGTTTTAGGAGGTATCGAAACGTGGGTGCGAGGCTATGCGGCCCTGCTTGGGGGGTTACCATACAGCAGTGGGCCAGAATGTATTGCTGCATTGATCTTGCTCATTTTTGTGTGCGGATCCGAACTGTTCTGAGGTAACGCTGCATGCCCAAACTGCTGGGCTTGAAAACGGGCAATAATATTTTACATCTCCTTCACAAGGGTGGAATGGTGCCTTGCAGCTCCGGAGCCCTGGGTTCAGTTCCTGGGGTTTCTATCTGTGTGGAGTCTGTATGTTCACCCCATGTTTGTGTGGGTTTTCTCTGGGTGCTCCCGTTTCCTCCCACAGTCCCAAAAAATTCTAGTAGGTAAGTTGACTTTCGGGAAGATTGGCCCTGGTGTGAGTGTGTGAGAGTCTATGTCGGTGTGTGCGCTCCGAATGACTGGCATCTCGTCCAGGGTGTACCCCGCTTTGTGCCGGCTGGTTGCCGTGACAGGCTCTGTCTCCCCTGTGACTGTGAATTGGACAGAGCAGTCGGAAAGTTTCTGAGTGGACGGATCTGCCACCACAATGCATGAGGATCAGTGCAGATCCCACGTAATTGATTAAAATGTAACCTTAGTTATTCACTAACTGTAAGACTGAACTTAACATTCCCTGTTGAAATTAAGGCTAGTTTGAGCTTTACATTTTTTTTTTAACAAAGGAGAATTGAGTTTTTACAGGGCTAATTGTTGAACAGGCCGTCTTGTCAAAGTCTCGACTCGAAACTCAAAGTACTCGCTCACATGACAGATCACGAGGGCCGGTTTAATGTTTAGTACAGCCTACACAGTCCTCACTGTGAGCGTCTGTGGGTTCCTTCCTGAGCCGCACTGCCTTTATTTCACTGTACGTTTATGTCACTGTCCACTGCATCTGTCCGTTGTCGCCTTGCGAACTCAGAAATATCTGAACTGCGCGACACATGGCGGGTGTTTGCGTTATCTGGAAAGACGGGGCAGAGCGCAAGGTTAAAGGTTAGTTTTAAAAGTCACGTTGACCCCCCACTGGCCCGATGTGCTTCCTATACGGGAGGAATGGGAAGGGAGGAGAGGAACAAAACAAAACGAAAACAGACTTGCAAGCAAATTATAGCGTTCGTTCTGCAACACCCCCCCCACCCCCACCTCGGTCATGTTTTCTGTCTGAGGCCCCTCGAGCCACCAAACAATCACGGCCGTTGGCGCTCGTTTCTGTTTGTTTGGACGTTGTTGTCTCGTGGCCGTGAGAGAGATTCCTGTCCGCCGGCCGCTGCCCATTGTTCTCCCAGACTTTCTGATATAAAAAAACCCCTTCAGCACGCTGCTGAAATCATGGCTCTGGGTTCTTTCATGCCCAGATAACCGGCCGTACACAGATTAATCCTCCACTCTCACATGGGCCCTCTAGATGCCGAGAGGCAGACAATGGGAGCAGGGGGCTGTCCCTTGTGAAGTATGTGCTGGGGAGGAGAGAGTGGGCTGCGGGTGAATTAATCAAGTTGCCACTGTCGAACGCCGGCCTAGAAAGCAACAGCTAAATTTATATCGCCCGTTTTGGCTGAGGCCTGGCGCCGCACGGGGAAGTCTGTTTCTCGGCACGCGTGTTTGAGACGCTTCTTTTCAGGATAAACGGGACAAAACAGATAGTAAAATTAAAACCAAGAGGGGGCCATTTGGCCTGTCTGACCTGTTTGTTAGTAGTTCAGGTGGGGAGCTGCGTCAGCAGGCGTCGGCTGCAAAGGAACAAGTAAGAGGTTTATTCCTTGCTGAAAAAAAAGAAGAGAGAAAACACAACGTTTTGGCCGTGGAGCCTTCTTCAGGTGTCGAGAAGGCTCCACGGCTGAAACGTTGTGTTTTCTCTCTTCTTTTTTTCAGCCTGGAATAAACCTCTTACTTGTTCCTGTTTGTTAGTAGTCAGTTGACCCCAGAATCTCGCTCACACCTCTCTTGAAGGAATCCAGAATATCGGCTTCAAACACATCCACACCCCTCTATCTACTTGCCTCCTGTGCTGACTGGAGGTAGTATTTCGTCAGGCTGTTTCTTGAAAGACTACAGGGTGCCGGCTTCATCAACCAGCGGCATTCCTTTACCGCTTCTGGAAGTTGCGGTCATATTCGTTACATTTATGCAGTTTTTAGATTGCTGAAAGCGAAGGCTAGCCAAACGTAACACTCGTTCTCTTCGTTCACCTTTTATTTGCTACGTATAGGCCTGCGTATATTAATGCCAGGGTGGGAAAATAACTTGTACATTCAAGCCGCTGGTGCAGGAGTTACAATATATTTGTCATTGAATGTCATCACAATTATTAGAGGATGATCCATATTGTTTTGTCTGTCACAAAATACTAAGTGAGCCTGTTTAGGGTCATGCGGTGAATAATTTGTAAAAATACAAAAGAATTTAGTGTTACACAAGTAAGGGCTATGAGGTATGAGTTTTTTTTTTCATTTTCATTATTATATTCAAAGGAAATCTGTCAGCCTTATACAGATGAATGCCTGATAGCTCAGAGATGAGAAACCAGTTGCGTTCCAGGACTTGGAGGAACGTCCCGCATCCACTGCCAGCCTGAAAGAACACAACCTTTTCAGTCTTCATCAGAGAAGACTAGGAGGGAAACCTGATTCAACCGTTGAATCAGTGCACAGTTGAAAACGGCGTGGAAACGCTTTTATTCCGCTTTTATTCCTGTCCCAGTATGGTGCACTGAGAGATGCTGGAGTGATGGAGGTGCGTCGACAGACTAACTCACACAAGCGAATGTACTGAGACGCTGCACAGTGGGCTTTGTGTCTGGAAGGTTCGTTAGACTGAGGGCTCGGTTGCCCAGTTACTCCGATGCGCCCACTGTGGTGATCAGATAGATGGGGAGAACAGATGTATGCAGTAGTGAGGCCTGCTATTGCGTACGCTATGGATACATGCTGTACAGTATGTACATTATGCAATAGCTGTGGCATGCAGTGTCATGGTTTTCAGAAACATCTTCATCTTGCTCAGCATGTCCTTGCCTGGGGAAAAGGGATTTTAGTCCTATTGGAAGGGACAGTCTGACGGCTGATGGACGTCAGGCAGTTTTGAGACACAGCAACATTAACGGTTCTTCTTTGTCAGTTACGGCGAGAGACCACTGATGAGATGAATGCTTTCATGGAAGAGCACGCAGAGACATTCTCGTTAAAAGAAGAGTGAGAGAGCGCCGATCTGTGACCTCTTGCTGTTTTCTGAAAGCATCTAGTTTTTTTTTTTAGCGACGGGAATTTTAATATTCTCCATATCGGCGTGTATCTCGAAGTGCTTCTCTGTACACGGTGAGAGAATGAACCTCAGTTCTCCTTCTTCAAGTGCTGGCTGCGGCCTGCTCTTAACATTGTGCAAGTGAAGTGAGGAGCATTAGCAACAACGTGTGTAGAGAGGAGGGGTGAGGAGGTTGTTGTGGTTCCGGTGTGGAGACGCGGGTCTGGGGAATTCGCTGGATGTTCTTTGGAGTTGTAGAGCTGGGCGGGGCCTCCCCCTGGAGGGCGGAGGGAGGAAGAGGGGGTTCGTGATTCTGAGACCATCGGGGGGGGGGGGGTCAGTTGCTCCCGTGTCACTGCCCGAGAGAGACACGCAGGCAGGGCGAGCGAGCGAGGGAGAGAGAAGGCGCGAGGGAGTGACTGAGGGGAGTGAGAGGGAGCACAGATCGAACAGCAATATCTCACACACTGGGACACACACACATAACATAAACTGGAATGCTACCGAACCCTAAACAGACAATACACACTAGCCAAATATCTAACCAAGCTAAATAACAGCATACAGAAAAAGACCCTGACGAAGTACAGGCTCAGTGACCACAGTCTGGCCATAGTAACCGGGCAACACAGGCAGACCTGGCTGTCCAGAGAGGACAGGCTGTGCTCCCACTGCCAGCGGGGAGAAATAGAGACAGAGGTGCACTTTCTACTGCACTGTGACAGATATTCTGGGATTAGGGAAACATTCTTCCCTAAATTCAGAAATCTAATCCCAGAGTACCCACACCTGCTAGAATCACAACAGGTCCCAGTCCTACCGGGAGAGGGAGGAGGGAACTCAGTTGAACTGGCAGCCCAGTATGTGATCTCCTGTCCCAGCCTGAGGAACAGTGAGCCTGTCTCCCAATAATGCTCCATCTGTCTATTTTATGATGTGTCTTTATTGTAAATGTCTGTAGATTTTCTTTTGTTTTAGAAACAATTGTATTACAATATTGTATTACAATTGTAATTGTATTTGTTTTGCTTTGGCAACACTGATTGTGCTCATCGGTCATGCCAATAAAGCACATTGAATTGATTTGAATTGAATTAAGAGAGAGAGGAGAGCCAGTGAGTGTGTGAAGAGTTAGGGTTAGAGCCAAGGGGGGAATTCAGGACCTTCCTTCTCCGACCTGAAGACGTTGGCCCAATTTTTCCTTTTGCAGTCTCCTGTGTTCCTGTTTATTGATAGCCATTTTAGGAGTTACTCTTTAAAGCAGAAGTAACCCACTGCATTTTCATTTTTTTTTGGTTTATGCACAGTGTGTTCTAATATGTAAACTGATCATTCATATTGTACTATCTATTGTAAGCTGAAATTCTTTTTTTTTGTTCCTTATTTAAAAATTGTCCTACTCAACGATCAGTGTGGTTTAGGATGCTATTGGGCTGATTTGTCACTGGTCATAAAACCTGTAAGGTGTATATTCTTCTACTGAAGGAGAAATGGAGAACTAAACACAGCGCGTACAACAGGCCTTCTATTTTCATTACTTTGAAATTCATCTATTTTTTATGTCTAATCACTTATCTGAGTTTTTAATTACCTAACCTCTGCAACTGGGATGTTTTCTCAGTGTGCTTGAACTTTCATTTTCGGTTTCCAATCATAACGAAAATTTAAGATATTTTTATGCTTTTGTCTTTGGCCAATGCTCTCATCCTCATTGCAGACACTGTTTTTAATTTTCTTTTCGTCTGTGGACCAGCTGTGCTTTCCTCTTTCCCTGTACCGTACCCCATCGTGACCAGAGCCAGCAAAGCACTCGGGGAGGTGGATCTCCATGAAAAGGCACTAAATAAAGAAGATTAAACGATTATTGATAACGTCAGGGTGTTATCCGTTACCCCTGACATTTACTGCTAGTCCTCCCTAAATACCTAGTCAGTGGAAATCAGATGCGAGAGTATAAAAGCAGTGAATTATTCCAATCTGTCGGTGCTCATGTGGAATCAACATTACAGCAGTGCACTGCAGTCTTCAGGAATGCATTATAAACAATTTATAAAGCAGATTGGGGTATTTCTTCATATTTAATTCATGCCCTACTTGAGATGATCAAACCAGATATCCAGGACGAGTCCATAAAACAAGCCGCAACAAAACAAATACAAAATTATTTCTAAGGGTTCGGCCAATCATTTAATTTCACGGTGGGAACTCTGCTGTGGGCCTGTCTGTTTCCTGCATTCAGACCTCAGACTGCGGTGCTTTGCCTTAAATTTGAATTACAGTTGAGCTAAAAGGCCCCTCTTGAGCCTGACTCACCTTGAGGTGTGCCATGCTGACAGAGGGAACGAGTTCAAGCCTCAAACCTCCCCTTTTAAAGACACAAACTGACAGCTGAGAGGCACAGCCAGCAACGCCTGCATTGTCTTCAGACGCAACTGCGAAAATAATTCGATACCGTGACCTCTTCTTTTCCACCGACTTCCTCTGCAGTCAGTGTTTATTTCTTAAGGACGTTTAAAGGGTGAAAGAGTAACCCTGTGGCCTGAGAGCAGCCAAACAGAGGCTGCTGATGGTTAAACTGCAGACTGTGCTGAGGAGTCTCTACCGTCTGCGCACAGACAGCAGGCCTGAACAGAGGACACGACTGGTCAGAAACACCAATTACTCCCAATTGCTGACATCACAGACCCTCAGTTTTTAAGACTGCGTTAAAATGAACCTCTTTATTTTTTAATCTTATGGTATCGTTGCATGTAGTTTACATCGGTGAGTACCCTGAAAAAAATCGGCCCTTGTGAGTCCTGATCACAATCCAGCAGGCTTGATGCAGCATAAAAAACGCAGGGGTTTAAAGTCGGTGGAGGATGGTGAAAGTGGCCCATTTAATCCTTTTCTTAATGCCTGGATGCTTAATTAGTCCATAGAACTGATTGAGATGAGTTGGACTGACCTAACCCTTCCCGTAGGTCTGAAGCACTCAGTGGGTGAAAGAGAAAAGTATAAAACCTGCTGGATTGTGGCCCTGGAGAATCAGAGCTGATGAGCACTGGGAATATGTGTCTGTCTGTTGATAATTGGAAACTCCTGTCCTCGAGGACGGGGCCCTGCAGGATTTACAAAGAGGTTTCAAGCAGCATCCGATTAAGACAAAAAAAAAACCCCGAAAGGATTTGAATTTCGTCCAAATAAGCATCATCATTAAGTCATTAAGGTCAGAGGAGGGGTGAAACTTCCCTTACAGTCTGTGTATGCATGTTATTTAGAAACACGTATAACGATGACAAAATATATACAGTTTTGCAAGCTTGCCCCCGCTGGAGCTCTGTAGAATATTCTATCATCACCACGGCAACCGGTGAAGCTGCTCCTCACCTGTCCTTCAGCCGGTTGTCATGACTACGCTCCCAGGCAGGAAGTCTGTTCCACCTGTACTTAATTATCGACCAGGCCTGTCTCACTAAGAAACGGACTATTCCTGGTTACCTTGGCAGTACTCTGGGCTCTGTTTTAGAGTTGTATTCGAGCCTCAGACTGTCTGTCTCCAGCCCTGCATCCCCTGCTTTTCTGTGCCTTCTGGATGCTCGACTCCTGTTTCGCGCTGAGCTCGCCTTTCGGATGCCTTTCTTTTGCGCTCGACTCCATTTGCCTGCTTGTCATCGCTGCCCCAGCCCGTTTCCCTCGCCCTGCTCCCGGGTTCTCCTCACAGCATCAGTCGCTGCTCTCATCCCGCCTGATTCAGTGTCCTGCGGCAGTCCTGCTAGGAATCCCGCGTGTGGAGGCTTTCCGTCTGTCCTCTTCCTCGGAGCTCAAGTCAGAGTTGATATCCCATTGTCCCCCCAAACGCCGGTCGGCTGGAGGGCTGGGCATGTGATCACGAGCACGTGTGTGTTCACTGAGTGCTCGTGAGCCGGCTGCGCCAACGTAAACATCCCACTGCAGACCTGTTGGAAAACGCAAGGGGAAGATAAATCAGTACCAGTCAGTCACTTCTAATTTAAACTGTTAAAATGTGCCACTTAACAAGTGGAAACTACGTGCAAATGCCTTTAAAACCAAGGACGCGATCCTTTACACAAAGGATTGTGGGGGTGTGGAACAAGTGGCCCAGCCAAGCCGATACCCTGGCTTCCTTCAGGAAACCGGTGGATGAGATCCTCAAGGCATGGCAGGAGGCACCTCTTTACTCAAAGGGTAGTGGGGGTGTGGAACAAGCTGCGTGGCCAATGTGGTTGAAACGGATAACCCTGGCTGCCTTCATGAAACCAGTGCATGAGGTCTGTGGACCAATTAGCTAACAACCAAACATGGGCCAACTGGCTTCCTCTTGTTTTTTAACCCTCCTTACGTTCTTATGTAATAAAAAAGATAAAATATAAATAACAATGGCCTAAGACCTTTATGACGCTGCGGGGAAAAAAAAACATTTTGATGGAGACTTTCATGGCGTGCACGCCCCCCTTTATTCTCCTGATGTACCGACGAGGTGACATTCTCCAGGGCCCGCTCTGCGCGCTCCCAAAACGTGTATCCAGCAAGACGCCACATACAGTAGCTGAGGAAGAGACTTGTTTACATAGAGTGATTTAACAACTTGTCTGGAGTTTGGCTAAAAAGCTGTCAAAGCTTTCTGATTTTGGAAATTCAGAAAGAGGGGAGTAAAATACACACTTCATAGAAGAGCCTCCATGTGTTGTGCTCTGGAGTGCGCCTGTGTCTTCATCGTCACTTGCTGTAGCTCACACCATTACAGCCGCCGGCAGTATCCATCGACTGGGCTATATTTAAACACCGCAGAGGGCACAAGGTCTGTGTAGCACGTTTCTAGGGCTGTCGTTTCGCTGGATTTGAGCGTTCAGGTTTGAATAGTTTCTGCCTGTTTCAGAGCTTCACTCTTGTACCCTGTGAGAGTGCATTTGCACGGTGCGTCCGGGGCGCTCCCCTCTAGGCCAGAGTCTCTGCCCTTCTGCACCGCTACAGCGCCTGAACGCAAGACTGCTGACTTTTAAAGCAGGCAGATCGTATCTGTAATGTGGCGAAAGCTGTTTGCGCTTAAAGGTCTGAAACTGGCAATTTTTAGCTTAACGTGATTATGAAACACATCTAGACATAACCCTGAGCTCGGCGTCAGACCAGCGGTATGAGTGCTGTGTTATTTACAGAGTGTAACCTGTTCTGCTGCTGGTGCATTGCTGTAGTCTCACTGGGCGAGCAGTGTATTATTGTGCGTCTATTAATTGGGTTCTGGTATGACCAAAGCTGTTAGAAGGTGCTCTTCTAGAATGATGAGCAGCGGAGTCTGTACAGAAGGTCTTTGTTTCCCCACGCATAGTCATCTGTTATTGCAATATTTGTTTTTCGTGTTCAGGACTGTCCGTTTTTAACCCATGCAGATATCTCTCTGCTCAGCGAGATCTCTTCACACGGATTCAGAATCTTCCGGTTAGCGGCTGAACCTTTTTAAGTTGTTGTTTTTTTTCCCCTGTAATTTGTTAGTTTGTTAGTGCAGTCTGCCTGTGTGTGCTCCATCTGACCCGCGAGTTACCGTCTGAGCTTTCTCCCAGAATCCAAGATGTTGTCTTGCAGCTGAGCTCAGGCCAGGGGTACTGTACTTTACCTCTGGAAGAAAGTCAGCAAACGTGAATGTCGTTTCGAATGTCGAACGTGGATTCACCAGCTTTCTTTTGCTCTTCCTCTCCCCTTGTCTCCACAGACGGAAAATGTAAGGTGACACACTTACTTTCGCTTTTGTTTTTCCAAAAAGCAAAGCATTGTGGAGATTCACGACAGAGAAACAGAGAAAGCACCCCAGTCTCCACAATAAGATAGAAGATGTTCCCAGGGTGCTCACAGTTTATAACTGCTGGGCAGAAAAACCCTGTTTTAACTGACTTTCCTTTACCGGACATTGGATTTAACAGGAACTTTGTAAAATCAGAAATATCTACCGTATCTTTCCCAGCAATAACCAGGAAATGCACAAACAATAAAATAAGGTAAAAATAAATACTACGTAAGTTTAAAATTCACAGATATCAGTGGTACCCAATATATAGATAGGCCAATTGCTTAAGATGGGTGTTGTTTGTGTTTCTTATTCTTTAGTGAATTTTACACAGTTAATTTACGACGTGAAACAAAGAGCTTGTGCATTTATGATAAAAAAGGAACAGGAAAAATTGACTGTGTTGATTGTAATTGTTAAAAGATAAGTCAAAATATCCAGGAAGCACATGTATACATGCAGATGCATTTGAAATATATACAGTATATAAGTATATACATTATTTACACTTTGGAGCTGAGAAGGTTATTCGTGATTTCACAAACATTTGGCAGTAAATGTCAGCCCTTCTCTCATATTTATCCATTAAACTGAGGGTTTACTGTAATTTCTTTACTTTTAGTGTATTTTTTCCATATATGCACGCTGTACATCATTTTTGTTTTGTAAATGTGATTCTAGGATGGTGTGATCCCAGGCAGCAAGACGGAGGGTGACATTAGACGTGGTTGTTGCTAGATTCTATGATGTGAATGTTCAGACTCTTTCATATCAATATTTCAGAGGTTTCGTCTGAAGCAGAGACACATTTGGAGTCTGAGTCATATTCCACATGGGGGGTGACTTTTGAGGGGCTTGTGTTTGTAATAATCTGTGTGGACAGCTCACTAGCTCACTAAGCCAGTGAGTTACATTATGTTTTGAGAGTGAGAGGCTCTGAAAGTGATCTGTCAGTTCATTGGAGCTACAGTACATGAAATGGGTTTTCAGTATTTCAAAATCTAATTTACCGGGTGGAGTTACAACATAAGTCTCTGTGGTGGAGTGTTTGTGCATCATTTTCACGGTGTATTGTCAGTTTATTCCAGTTTAACCATCCAGTGAAGACGATACATTTTAATTCATGTAATTCCTCTATTTCTTTGATTTGGACCAGCAAGTTTTTAACCATGCATGAGGCTGAAAATCTGAAATCGTCTGATTTCGTTTCCTCTCGATTATCACTACCTTGTACAGTATGATAGCTGCTCCTCAATTTTAAGTGCTGATCACTAGATCATTCCAGGTCGTTTCAGCTTATACAAATAATATAATTAGCACAGTACTATTGTGCCTTTATTTTTATTTTTTTTATTGAACACTTTTTTTAGCCCTGGTCTTTGACAGATCAGTAGCCTGTCTTTTGGAGGTACCTGTCTTCAAGCCAGGTCCATCTTGTCCAAGGTGAAAGCGTTTTTGAGTGCCTGTTATTAAAGGAACTAGTAAAGGTCAATTCCAGGCTGAAAAGAAACCCGTTTCAGCTGTGGAGACTTCTCTGGGAGACTCGAAGAAGGCTCCACAGCCTTCTTCCATTTTTCCACACTGTGTTTCTTTTCTTCTCTTTTCAGCATGGAATTAACCTTTCCTTTGCAGCCTGCGCACGCTGACGCAGCTCCATACTTTAACTGCTGTTAAAAGGTAGAGTTCTGTATGAATCACTGCCTCCTTCTTTGAGACACGGACAATGGGAAAGTGTTAAGCAGGAGCCATGATAGCGCAGTGGTTAGCATTGCTGTCTGGCAGTTCTGGAGCCATGGGGTGCTGTCTGTGGGGAGTTTGCATGTTCTCCCCGCGTTTGTGTGGGTTTCCTCTGGGTGCTCTGGTTTCTTCTAACAGTACAAAAGCATACGAATATGTTAATTGGCTACTGGGAAAAGTGGCTCTGGCCTGATGGTCTTGTGCGTGTCTGTGTGTCTTGCCCTGTGAAGGAATGGCGCCCTGTCCATGCTCTACCCTGCCTGGCGCCCCGTTGCTTGCAGGGGTAGGCTCCGGCTGCCCCACGACCCCGAACTAGAAGAAGTGGTTAAAAGATGGCAGGACGGATGGAAAACTGGAAGCTTATGAAGCCCAAACGTCTCCCAGACCCAGTCTGCAGCTGTGACTCGCGTGGCGCTGGGTAGCTGGAGAGGTCCTGGGGCCGCAGGCTCCAGAGAAAGGAGATCGGATAATGAGTTCGTGGAGTCCGGGGCGACCCTTGTCGTGGGCCGCCAGGCTTGTCTGGCGGGCAGACCAGTCTGTAGACCCTTTCAGATCTAACTTTCTGAAACTGTTCGGTCACATGAGAAGCTCCTAGCCGGGGAAGTTCCTCAAGGCCGGTCAAACGACATGACCTCTGGTGTCGGCCGGGCCCTGCTGACTTGCTGATTTGGAATGCTTCCTGTTTGGCAGTGGGGGTGTCAGCTGCTGGTTCCTCACCGCGGAGGCGCTGTTATAATCCTGTCCGGGGCTCGGCAGCTCTGCTTCCCCTCTCGGAGATTGTGGAGAAACGAGTTTTGCTGTGTGCTGTCCTGGGGGCGAGGGGATGTTTTTCTTGGAAGGCGTGTCAAAAGCCTGTCTCATAGGTTCGCTCGGAACTCCTTGCCCCGCGGTGCCGGTGTCGCTGGTTTTCAGGAACAAAGCCAGACGTTAAGATCAGCACTGTCAGATCCGGGGTCTTCAGGGAGGGCTGTCAGGCTGAAGCTAGGGGCTCTGACAAGTTTGTTCTTGGAAACTGGCCTGAGATGATGAGGGCAGTAATAAGTATTGTCCCTGCCTTCTTGAAAGCTCATCTTTTTTGAGTTTGTGAGTAAAATTAATTACAGAATTTGGAGAATTAACCTTGAGGAGCCTGGTTTTGGTAGAGCAGGTCACAATCCATCAGGGAGTTTCATGTGTAAACAGATTAAAAATAAAACCTTTTTAAACAGGAGCTCTCCCAGCAGTTTATAAGAAGACTTTTTATGAAGCACATTTTATGAAGTTATTTTATAATATAATATAATTTTATAACGCATTCATACAGTGGTATCAGACTAAAAAGGGATTAAAAACACAGAATTATGGGTTTAGCTTTAACTCCGTGTTGCATCATAGGGAGCAGTGTGGCACAATATTCAAAGGTTCTGGCCTTGTAACTGGAAGGTTGTGGGTTCGAATCCCAAGAGAGACACTGCTGTTGTGCCCTGAGTGAAGCACCTCATCCACACAACTCTGGTGAAATACCTGGCTGTGTGAATGTGAGTTGATCTGGACAGAGCAAATAAATTAATAATAATTTACGTACAGTAGGTTTCTATTCCAGCTGAAAAAGGGATCAGAATCTCTGTGGCCCTACAGAACTACGGTTTAATAGCAAAAAATGTACAGAGACATCCTTCAAAGCTTTTTACTCCGGTGCGTAATTTGCTCAGATTCCCAATAAAACTCAAGGAAGTCATTTCTGGTGTTTGATAAATGTCTAAATCTTGGGTCTCCCTACCCAGGTTGTCAATTACGTTGCATTTTTTGTTTTGATTGCTGGCTCATGGCCTGCACAGTTGGGGAAGCTGCTTGGCTGCTGCCTTGGGCGAGTTTAATTTAAGCTCCTGTTCATCCCAGGAATGTCTCCGACCTGTGTGAAACATGAGTCATGAAACGTTGCTGCCTAATTACAGGGAGTTAATATATTGCCACGTACAGTGATGCAGGAAAGCAGTGAAGCTCAGCGCAAAATAATAACAATCCAGGATATTGCAAAGTGCTAATCAACCCTTTCTTTTATTTTTTTTTCTTTTAGGGTACGCTTGAAGATACCCCACTATTCTCCTGCGGATCATCACAACACAGACCGAAAAAAAAATCCTCACCTGACCACCAAACGCTCTCCCTGCTTTGGCTCGTTTATGTAATCATCCCGGATTTTCCATTCTTAAAATCCCTCCCCTGCTCCCAGTCTTCCGGCCCGAGGCTGCGGGGTGCTGCGTGGAGAAGGCTTTTCCGGATCGGGTTCTGGGACGGGATGGCGCCACAGCGGGCGAGGGAAGGCCGCTAGGAAGGGGAGACCGAGAGGGCCGGGTCGGAGCAGCGGACGTTTCCCGACGGGAGCCGCCGACAGGACGGGGAGCGCGGGACCGCGAGGGAGGACGGAGGCAGTCCGGGAGGAGAGAGGAGGGGGAGGAGGAGGAGGAGGGAGGAGGGGGGGATCCGCGCTCCCGCGACGTCATCCATGGCCACCGACCCCGGAGAGCCCACGGGCACGGAGGACTCCTCCGAGAAGCCCGATGGAGTGAGCGGAGCAGAGAAAGAGAGGGAACGGGGGCGAGAGGCGGACCCGGAGAGGGGCGGGACCGCCCGTCGCACGCCTGCTCTTCCTCCCGCCTCCGCTGAGACGCCCGGCCAAGGCGGGATGGAGAGCGGAGGGGTGGGAGGGACTTCCTCCTCCCCTCCGGCCAACCCCTCCGGGGGCAGGAGGGAGAACAAGCGCTTCTTCCGGAAGAGCGTGGAGATCTGCGAGGAAGAGGACGAGGAGGAGCTGGCCGGGCAGAGGCCGTCTCCCAAGAGGGGCGGGGAAGGGGCCGCCGCCGGGGCGAACGGCACGGCCGCGCAGGGCCAGGGCTCGGACAGCGTCTTCTCCACCGCCGCCGCCGCCCCCCCTGCCGCCACGCTCGGCGGCGCGGCCCCCTCCACCGCCAGCCCCGCCGCCGACCCCTCCTCCGCCTCCCCGGCCCCGGGCGGGAGGGAGACCCCCCCGGCCCCGGCTGCCCCCCCCAAAGGGCGCTCGGAGAAGGAGCAGGAGGAGGAGGCGGAAATGAAGGCCGTGGCGACCTCCCCCAGCGGGCGGTTCCTCAAGTTCGACATCGAGCTGGGCCGGGGAGCCTTCAAGACCGTCTACAAGGGCCTGGACACCGAGACCTGGGTGGAAGTGGCCTGGTGTGAGCTGCAGGTGAGTCGGGGAAGGGGGGTGAGGCAGGAGTGTGCGTGTCTCTCTCGTCCTTTTTCTTGTCTCTTTTCGTGTGATTCTGTCTGTATTCGCCTGCCCCTCTGTCCTCGTCTTTCTCTTTTTGTTGACCGAGCTCTTGACCACCTGCCTCTGACCGCTTCTCTCCTTTACGCGCTCTTCTCCCCATGGCCACCCTGGTCCGTGTTTCTCTGCCTGCTCGTCTTTCTGTCCGTCCGCCTTGTTTACTTCTGTCTGTCGGTCTGCTTGTCTGTGGCACAGTTGTGTGGATTTCAGGCTCTGTGGCTGTGTTGTGTCAGTGTTCACGAGAAAACAACCAATCCTGTGGCTGCAGCCTGTGTTGACTTGTAAGAACCTGAACTGGCACTGCAATCCGCAGTGAGCTCCAGGTTGCTGCTCTAGGTGAAATACGAAGGCCGTGATATTGTAATAGAACCCTTGGCTTTGGTCCAGGTGAGGTTAAGGATCAGGCGCTGCTCTGATGTCTGATGATGACTAGCTGTTCTTCTCTTCACTGTGCTGCAGGGTTTTAGTTCTGAGTGGGCCGTGAAGAGGTTCACGGACATAGGAATGCCGTTGGTCTCGGCTTCTTTCTCTGTGCTCTAGCTAACCAGACTCCCCACTGATAATGGCACTTGGTGAACGAAAATTTGAGAAGGGTTAAAATCGAGAGGCGGCCATTAAGCTCATCTGGCCCCCTTGGTAATTAGTCGCTGATTGTTTTGAGGGTCTCATCCGCATGCTTCTTGAAAGAAGCCAGGGTATCGGCGCTAGCGACACGGCCGGGCCGCTCGTTGCAGACTCCCACAGTCCTTTGGGTAGAGAAGAGACTCCAGCTCTAGGCTTTAAAAACGCTTCTCTTTGGTTTCCTCTTGTGACCTCTGGTTTGCGTTTGACTCTCTGTTCTGAAGAAGTCCACTGAGCCGACTCTGCTGATGGCTGTGAGGATTTTGAATACTTGTATCAGGTCTGCTCATATTCTTCCCTGTTCCAAGACTGTGTCAGAAATTCTCTTTCACTCCCAGAAGTAACTCTTTGTCCTTCTCTGGATGAAATATATATACTATAATGTTGTGACCAGAATTATATATAAAATAATCTCAATGAGCTCTTATTGTGTTTGGTTTTGCTACCTGCATGCAGTTGTCTACACCTAGTCATGAATTTATCTAAATCTTTTAAAATTTGATTTGCTGTTTTCTAATCCTCCTAGTCTGGTGTTATCTGCAAGCCTGACTACTGTTTTAGCTGTACTTGAATCTAAATTGCTGATCTAGGTTCGAAACAGCTGTGGTCCTAGCAGAGATTCCCGTGGTGCTCTCACCCCAATCTCAGTATCCATCCCTTATCTGGGCTTCGTTTCCTGTCTATTAATCAGCTCTCAGTTCAAACGTCTCCCCAGATGTTTACCTCCTGAAATATGAGACTCGATCTTTTTTGAGAAACTTCATCAAAAGAATTCTAAATATCTCAATTATTTGTGCTCTACATATTGATCTGTTTGAGATTACTGTTGGTTTTCGTTCAAAGGATTCTAACAGATTAGTGCAAATTGGCAAGATACCATCAAGTCCTGCTTCTTCTGTGCCGATTGTTTAATGAGCTGCGTTGTGCCACAGCCTGGGGCATGTCATTGACTTCTATCTAAGTGAACGCCTAATAATTAGCCATTTCCCTTACATTTTCTACACCTCTCTACACGTTTCTATTATTGTCACGGATAAACTTTACTTCTTTACGATGGATCTTTGTGCGGTTGTAATACCAAAAGAAACTTATTTTATGATAAGTTAAGAAAACTCACTTATTTCAGCCTTTATTGCAGCATTCCTTTCCATCTGGGATTTGAACCCGGGGAACTGTTAATACTTTACTTATACTTGTCAGTTCATGAGAGCAAGGAAGTCATCTACTTCAAATTATTATCAATTATTTAAAATATAAAACACTTGAAATGATTCAGTTTCCTTATTTCGTTGTATCATTGAATGTGGTTCATCTAGACTCTTTTTTAAGTGGACAGTGAGGATTTTTACACTCGACCTTCAGGGGTTGGGGCTGAAAGCAGAAATGACCATTGAAATAATAACTACATCTCCATGTAGTGTGTACTGCTTGTGTCTCAGGCTGGTGGGCAGTGGTACAGGGAATCCTGCTCACCGCATAACCAGCCAGAATTTCTGCTGTCCCACTGTAAGTCTGCCCTAAGAAAGCCTTTAGGTTTTGGACAAACACATCTTCGAATTAGCTCATCACACATGACTTTGTCTCTCAGCAAAGTGCAATGCGAAAGATGAACTTTCACCCCAGTCAAAAATGGTGACGTGCATCCTGGCGTGGTTTTTGGGGCTGTCGTTTTTTCGTGACCTGCGTGAATCAAGCCTCTTCCCGGTCTGATCCGAGCTGGGACACCTGTCAGAATGGTAGGAATGGTGCCGGGGCAATTTACATATTGTTACAAATGGGGAGTTAGGAAAATCAGGAATTCACTGAGCAGTTTAGGCAATAAGTGAAATAATTATTATCAACTTGTAAGTGATTTCTAGCAATATACCCGAGCGGCTGGTATAATTAGAGGCACATTAATTCTTTGCTCTCTGGCACAGCTTTGTTGAGAGGAGTAATAATCCAGGCACACTTGGTTAAACAAATATTTATTACAATGACAACACGTACAACACACAAGTTGTTACTCAATATACAGTATTTACAAACAAGGTGTTTCAGAGGCCTAACATTCTGGTCTTCCAGAGAACCCTAGACTCCTCTCTCTTCTCTGCTTCTTCCCTGCTGCTTGTTTCTTCCTTTTTTTTCTGTGCTCTTAAGGTGATCTTATATTGTGTGTGTCTGTACTGCTCCTTGACAATCATTAATCCACAACTTAACTAGGTATACTAAGGTAAACTGTACAATTGCTTCTGCTCAAGGGACCCCCCAGATCTCGGCAAACATTAACTTCAAACATCTCTACTAAGTGTCACAAACTTTATCTAAAATCTAAGAGACGCTTCTCAGTCACCTAAAGATGTAACAATATAATTTAAATAAAATTGTTAAATATACAATTTTTTTCATCTTCTGTATGAAATATATAAGTTTTGGTTGTACAACACACCTTAAATAAAAATGTTGCAAACTTTACTGGACCTCATAGCAAAACAGTATCTGGATTTAAACTTTGCTGTCCCTTTTTATGTCACTGCAGCATGTTCGTAACTTTTGGTTTCGAGTGATGGGTGCAGCTGACCAGTCAGTTCTTAGCAATGGTGTTCATACAGTATATCTCTGCTGCAGAAAGATAAATCTAATTTCCTCTGCTGTATCTCCACGGGTCATAGATAGACAGCTTGATAGGCCCTTAATGTGTCAGGCAGATACTGTACAAAGATACAATGAGAAATCAGAGATAAACAGTAAATACAGTTATGCTTACAATATGTAGATAAGTTGATAAATAGGTACACAGAGATTCCTTTGCTTTTGTTTAACTTCATTTTGTTGGTGGATGCAAAGCTTCAGGATTCTGTCTGTGTTTTAATCCTACATCTTTCACAAGTCCAAAAATAAATGTACAGTGATCTGCGACATTAAAATGAATGCTCATTCAATGAATACTGTTTTGCTTGGTAGTGCAGTACTTTGTAATTTAGGGTGGTGGGAGTGGGGAACAAACTGCCCAGACGTGGTGTTGAAGCCCATGGTTTCTTTCAGGAAATGGCAGGATGACCACCTGGATCCTGGGGACAGTTAACTGCTAACTACCTAACAGGCTAGGCAGTCCAGTCGCCCTCCTCCCATTTGCCTTTCCTGCGTTCTTATGTGTTAATTGCTTCATCACTGTATCGGGTCTGCCTTATTATGACAATGTGGGTCTTATAAATATGTACAAGAGGAGCTGAACTGTCAGTGACAGAGCTGTTGCCCAGGAGGCAGCAGCTATGAACTGTGTTGTCTCATCTTGTCGTCATTGGTATTCGCGAGGGTGCCTGCGATTCTGTACGTGGAAGTGGAGAAGAATGAAAAAAAAAAACTGCTTTGTCACCATTTCTTGCAGCCCTTACTGTGTTCCCTACTCAGCCACCGCTGTCAGACATTCAGTCCCATGACCCTGTTTTTAGGGTTGTTATAGATACATTTTATTTAAAGAGCCACATGGAATAAGAACAGGCATTTCAGACCACCACAGTTCACTTGTTTTCCGTATATCTCAAGTTCTTGTCGCTGAACAAGCATAGTGCGTCTGTAGAGCGACAGTTTACGCCTGCCTCTGTTTTTTTGATTCGGTTATGTTTCCATAACATAATTATTTTTTTCAACATACATTAGTGATTCCCTTAGTTCTCACTGCAGCGTGTGACGGCGTGCCCATTACGTTTGTGTACTACAATTGTCAAACAGTTTTTAACATTTTTAGTCCGTGAAATGATCCGGTCTGTAAAACGATGTACAAAGACGAAAGAGTTTTTTGTGTGTCCTGCACTCCTGAGACTGTTCTGACCTCTGCCTACAAGCCACTTGGGTCACGAGGCCACCTTATCCATCCAAAGCAGGACCGACTGTTCTGCTTCGTTTGTTCTGGTGCTCCAGAGTGTGCTCTTTCATTTCGTGGACATGAGCATGTAGACCTTAAGGCGAAAAGGTTAGGCCTATGTGCAAAAACTCCAGCAAAAACTTTAAAGACCGGTGAAAATGGCTTGGACTTCACGTTCCGCAACAGTTTAGGAAAACAGCCAGCCAATCCCTGATATCTGAAAGGTTCAGAAACTGTGATAATGATAATGTTTCTTTATTAGCCCTATACAATTTCTTGCATTAGGAATTCGTCTCTTCACATACCCCAGCTTTTCTCCATGAGACACAGACACACAGACAGGGAGAGAAGCTGGGGGTCAGAGCGCAGGGTCAGCCATTGTACGGTGCCCCTGGAGCAGCTGGGGTTAAGGGCCTTGCTCAGGGGCCCAACGGAGTAGGATTCCTCTGCTGGCTGCGGGATTTGAACGGGCAACCTTCCAGGCACAGGCGCAGACCTTTAGCCACAGAGCCACCGCTCCGCCCTGTTCAGAGGGATTCCCGGGAAGGAATGCATTTAGTCATTTTTTATGCGTTATGATGGATTGTAGGCGGAAGCAGCGTTGAGGTGTCTTGGACTGCAGCTTCAGCTCTGCTGCAGGATGGTCAGAGTTGGTCGGAAGTCGATCCCTTTAGTCGCACCTGTGCTTGATCGAACGGTCAGAAGCTCAGCAGGCTGCTTCTTTAGGCATGGCAGTGACTTGGCCTCCTCGGTGTGTGCTGTCAGGCCACACGGTCCTCTTTGTGCACAGCTTCTGGTTCAAGGGACGGGGTATTCAGGCGTAAAACTTTACATGAGTTACAGGCGGCCCTGGAATAAACATGCGCTTGTGGGTGAATATTCTGTCGATTAGTGAGATTATTAGAAAAGAACAGATTTCTAAGGAACAGGTGAAGGTGCATTTCTTTGCAGCCGACACATGCTGACTCAGCTTCCTGCCCGAAGAATTGATTTCTTCCCACTTATCCATTTCTGTTCAATAATTGGAACTGCTTGTCCTTTAATTGCTCGGGTTTTCAGGATTGTCCAGAATGCAGAGGCCCCAGCTCATGCGGGATTTCTTGTGACGTTCTGCATATCTTATAAAAGCCACACGAAAGCAAATGTTACTGTATGTTTGAACTTTTCATTATTCCAGTGCAGTTGAGCTTTTTTTGGCTGTGCCGATATCTGAATTTTCTACAGATCATTTCTATGTCAGAGACGATATGGTGACTCTTTCATGTCCTTACTTTGGAGTTTGCAGTGAAGCAGGGCTCAAAGGTTTTCCCGTTAAGGAGATTGTTGAGAGCAGTCGAAACACAAATCTGTCCGAAGCATGAAAGGAAATGTACCTATTCTCTCTCTGCCTCTCTCTCACACACGCTCACACACACACTTGCTCACAGGCTCATTCCCTCTTGTCAGTGGGCAGTGCTGAATGTTTTTATATTGTCACCCGTTGATTTAATCAGCCTGTTGAGCACAATGGAATGAAAGGGCAGAGGGAGAGGGTGAAGGGTGAGAAAAAAAATGCTCTCAGCAGATTTAAACAAATGCTGAGTCGGGCTGCTGTCTGTGAGTCCCGGTATGTGTGAGAGAGCGAGTGTGTTTGCAGCTCGCCCTTTCATGGGCGTGCTGGCCGGGACTCGTGCCATCCTAAATCTCCGCCTGGCGCTGGGATGTGCACGCGGGAACGACGATTGGGTTAGACACCGCTCCACGCAGCGGGGAAATGGATTATCCGGGGGTGTTTGAGAAGGTGGCAGGGTCGGCGTGGGGCTCCCTGACAAACACAAGCGCTGAAACAAAGCAAGCTGGGACATGTGGCAGGTCGCATTAATGGATCAGGGCTTGTGAATCCGCCAGGCAGACCCACTGGCATCAGCCTGGGGAACGGAACAGTCGCTGAACACGGACCCATGAAATTAGGTGTGCCACAGTCTTACTCCTGAATGCCGGGCTTAAGCAAGTCGGCTTAGCTGGAGAAATGTAACGTGAAAATCAGTGGAGCTGTCTTCTTTTTTCCCCCCAGTTTTTTTCTCTTCTGTATTGTTGTCAGACAGAGTGATTGCTGTGATGTTTAAAGTGTGTGGCGAGAAGCCCCAGAGGGGAGGTAGCCAGTGAGGAGTCCCCTGGATAGCCTGTTCCCTGATGTAATAACATTGAGGTCCCCCAGGAGCGTAACAAAATAGCGGGGTTCACAGGTCCACTTCTTAGCGGTGACAGAACAGCACAGAAAGCTGTTTTTGCTCCAGGAAGGCTCCTGATCCACAGTCTCAGTGTAAAAAAAAGACAATATTACTCTCCAGAGCTGCTGTTATGGTTTAAGTAAAAAAAAAGTGTGACATTTCAGCCAATTTGGAAGCAAGGGTTGTGCTCAGTCTGTCAGCCGGGACACTGACAGACAGACAGAAGTGAGGGAGACAAAAGGGACAAGATTAATGAGATTAGTGAAGCCTCAGCGAATGGGAACCAGAGGCAGTTCTGCCTGAATGCTCTGCCTGAGATTGTTGCTTGTGTGCAAAATTTTCTCCGCCATTTGTAGACGTTCTACATTGAAAACCCACCAAGACTGTCATGTATAGAGAAAAGAGATGCTGCTTTTATTTGGCATTGAATACCTCCAGAGAAGCTAAAGTCTTTTGAGAGTGGCTCTTTGTTAATGCTGCTCACTCTTTGGTATCTGGAGATAGTAAATACCCACACACCATTTTAGACCACTGTACTGTAGAACTGTCTTTCAGTCAGTTAGTGTATTACTGATTACGTTTATATTTGGTTTGATACTTGGTAAGAGCCAGGGGTTTGAGTGGAGGGAAGTGAGGAATGCTGGCACTGCCTACTCCACTTCGTTCGAACACAGTTTGCTGCTTCCAGACCTAAGCCATTTCAGGGTATGTTCATCATCTAACACTGGCTTTTATCTAGAGTCTCTTAAAGGAGGTTAGCTGTGGCATCACCACTTCAGGTTAAATTGACAACAGGACCTCTCACTTGCTTCGCATCCGAAAGCTGTCTTCATGCAGCGAGAAAGTAGTGGGTAGGCCACAGAGTGCGAACTGTGCCTTAACCACTTGGCCACCTTGAGCAGTCTGCAGAACGCTCGGAGAAGACAGCTCTCAGATGCAGGAGTGAAGACTAAATTGTGCTGAAGGAGAGTAAGATATCGGCACACAGGTCTGCAGTATGGGTGACATGTCCTTCTTCCTCCTGTAGCCTTCGCAATATCATGTTTCAGTGCACACGGGACAGAGCTTAAATGCTCCATGAGTGGTCCCAGTGTTTTAGCTCTCTGTAAATAAAATAAAAAAATGCGCTAAAAAGAAAATACTTCTCTATTTACAGAGGTTCTTGCCTGTTGTTCTGGTCTTTACCCTGGAGTGCGTTTTTCAGAAAACCTCAGGATTTGCCCTTTGCTGATCTACTGCAGATTTGTGTTTTGCAGACACACGTGTCCCATGAATATAACCAACACGATTAAAGCACCAGCAATCTGGAATGTCTTGGAAGTGAACGAAAGTCAGCAGCCACATGGGTTTATTTTGTCAGTTTTCCAAGATTTTCCAGTAACATCGGCTTCATGTTTCCTGCACACACACAGCGACCATAGAAGTTAGACTTGCGCTGCACTGTATGACAGCGCCTCCGGTATCGACCAGCTGGGGCAAACAGCAGGCTGTGGGTGACACCGCGGGTCAGCGTCCCCTCGGCAGCAGACCTGAGAGAGGCAGTTGTGAAACAACACTTGTTCAGCATAAAAGCAGCCCCAGACCTGCTCTTCCTTCCTGTGTACACGTCATGTGAGGCCTTGTGTACAAGGACATTTCCCCATAAGGGCTAATGTGCACGAGGGGGGTCCAGGACTGATGTACGAGAGGCTCCCCAGTTCTGTTTCTCTGCACTACAGCCTCCTCACAAGAGAGAAACATCCATTATGTTCTGTAACACAGTGACAGCGCACCACCTGAAAGAAAATAGCTCTTAGGACATCTATTCATGCTCTATAAGAAAAGAAATAATGCACGGGCTAATCTTCCTGTTGGGGGGCTCTGCTGTGCTGTCCTGTGGTGCGACTCTCTTGGATTGGCTCTGGACAGTTGTTTCCATCGTGTTTTGTGTTGTTGTTTTTTTGCGTGTGTAAAAACAAGTACCATACCGTGCAAGTGAAGTAAAACATTTTAGCTCGTGTTTCTTTCTTTAAGTTAACATTCGCGAAGTTATACAAGAAACCTGGCTACAAGCCTGACTGCAGACGACAAAGAAGCACACAATTTTGCCTTAAGTTCTGGCAGCTGTCTTTACACATTAATGTAAAAATGTGAAATGGTGAGTTTGCATAAGTTTTGTTTACCTTTGAGCTATGAACGTGTCCACCTGTGAGCAGCTGGAATATGGTTATGTTTACAAGGTGTCATTTTATTTAAGTAATTTCTTAAATAAGAAATGATATATTTAAAATTTAAAAGCAATTTTTACATATGTTTGCATCATATTTAACTTCAACAGTATGGAAACCCTGATACCTTTCTCTACAATACATTACTATTGAACGGATCCGTTTCGATTTGCCCAATAAGAGTCAGCGGACACAGTGAGACCACAAGTGCTGCCGCAACACCGTGGTGTAAAACGGCCCTAAATCTGTTCACATTGATATTAAAGGTAGATGTCAAAAATAGGCAAATACTGCGTTTTTTTGTTGCAAACCTACTGTATAATTGTAGCTTATGCAAATACTGCAATGTCTAGCTGTTTCAACATGTAGTGTTGTTATCACATAAATAGTCTGGAGCTTCAGTGATAAAACACAATAGGTTCACATTGAAATTGACTAATGTTTTAGATGCAGTACGAAGTCAAATTGAAGAGTGTGCCACTTTTATAAGTGCAGACTCTACAGGTTGAAAGGCAGGGTTAAAAAAGGACATGGTTTTGTAACTTGAAGTGTGCTAACTTTCCAGTGTACTATGATCAGGTACAGTATATGTAATATATGCAGTATTAGAATCCTAGACTGACTGTTCTGTGAATTTGTAATATTTTTCAACATACGACCTTTTCTTTTTCCTGGCATTTATTTTTATTGTTTTTGTTTATTTTACACACTACAACATAAAGAAAGTGCATAAACAGGGGACCTCACAACCACACCTGGGAAACAGTGAACTTCACAGCATGTCTTTGGACTGTGGGAGGGCCCCATAGCGCCCCAGGCCCACACAGATAGCACCCCAGTTCCAGAACTGAACCCAGGGCCCCTGCCCTGCAAGGCTTCAATGCTCAGTACTGGGCCACCACGGCACTCTGGTACAGTATGTCAGTTTTAAGGGTGAATTGCTTCAGTCGCGGTCATCCTGCACCTTCCCAGAAAGCCAGATTATTCTGGGTAGTGCTGCAGTCGCTTCATGCCGATGTCTTTCTCTGCTGAGGCAGGCAGGTGAGGCGCCGTTGCCACAGGGGCAGTGTTATTTTTCCTGGGAAATTTTGAGGCTGTAATTCAGACACTTTTCCATACAGAGGCCTTTTAAGGGCAGAGATCTCAGTCTCAAAGCATTTTCACAGCGGCTCATGTTTCAGGAGAGGCCTTCCTAGCATATAGAAGGCACAATCTGGTCGATCAGTAGATGTATGTGCACAAACCTGACATCCCATATGTGTTGAGCAGGGTTTCATGTATACACAAGGACATGAAATCAGAGATTTCAGATTAAAGGATGCACTGAATAAATTTAATTATATATCTCTCCGGCAATAATCCAGGCAAGGCTCTGTAATGTATACGAACCCCAACCCCCCTGAACTACTCATGTTAGTGTTGATTTTGAAGCGCCCACTGTTGCTGCGATGAGGTGAAAGAAATCATCCAGGCCTCTCTTTCTTACTGTTGGTATAGCTGTCACTCCTGTTACCCTTGGAACCGGAGTGCTGTCTTCACGTTCACTGGCATGTTTCAGGAAATCGCACGAGCCCCATGCCCCCGTGTTAGCTCTGTTGTGTCTTCTGGGACATGGAGTGCATGCAGGAAATGCGGTATCCTGCTTTATCAGATGGCATGTTGCTTAAGCACTTTTGCATATTTTTCCATTCTTGGAAACGAAGTGACATTTATCGCTTCAGGCATCCTGTATCCGTTCACAAATCAGGGGTGAGCACGGAAAACCAAAGAAGTGGGGGGGGGGGATTCCGCAGTCTCCTGACACAAACTCACGCACTCACTTGGAAACATGTTCCCGAGGTACTGAAGCATATCGGCATTGCAATCCCAGGGCTGAACCACAGAGCACAGTTCCAGTGTGCTGATGGGCCAGACGTCCCCTGCCCACTACTCACACACTCACGTGGCACACAACAAATAAAAGAGGGCTTTGTCTTCTACTGGGTGGATTATGCGCCGTGGACCGAGCCAAATTCCTGTCTGTGGTCTGAAGACGACAGCCCAGGGGTTTCCTGAGCAACACATTCGTTAATATACAAAAAGCAGAGTCACAGCACCTTGCTTGGGTTGGAAGAGGTCAGATGTATCAGAAATGATTGCTCCAGTTTAAGTTTGTGTTGGGTTTTTGGAAAAATAAAACCCACATATGTTCTTAGCTTTTAGTTTGCCTTGATTTTTTTTCCTGCCCTCTATAGGGCAGCAGAGTTGACTTGGACGACGGCTTTGCCGATTCATCCCGGAACACGCTGCTTGAGCCTGTTCTGTAGCATCTTGGTGTTACTCCTCTGTATTTGTGCTCTCAGACCTGTGTGTGTGTGTGTGTGTCAGAGTGTGTTCTCATATATGGGGAGAATGAGAGTAATGCAAAAACATTGCCCGCCTCTCTTTGCTAGGAGTCACTGTTATTAAGAAAAATTGTAGGTAAGAAACAGTAACTTTTACAATATGAGCAGCTTATTGGGAAAAGCTGTTTCCTTAAAGCTTTTAGGAAACGGCTCTCAGTGATTAATGGGAGTCCCAGTTGTTCCAGTCACTCACTGAGAGCTACCCTCAGGACATCAGTTAACCTTCTTGTGCTCTGTCCTTCGGATGAGATAAAAATCAGGACATTGGTTTCATGTCTTATTTGAATAATGGCACCTCCTGTGTAGCCCAGTGTCCACAGTCACCAGACTGGGGCTTTGGTTTGGACATGATGGTCCAGGAGGAATAGTCACTGTGACACACCCAGGGGCTGGGTGCCGTTGCAGGGGTCTTTTATATGGCGGGTCTCGAGAATCAGACTCCCAGATGCAGCCGCCAGGTAGAAAGATAGTGCTCTTTTATTTGCACTGTACGAGAAACAATCCAAAATCACAAAAAAAACCAAAAACAAAACCTAGCTCTCCTTTTCAGCTCTGAGTAGACATTTTCTCTTTAAATCCTTTCTATAAACACTCCAGTTAGCGTTAACCTCTCCAGCTTTTGGAAATCCTGTTCTGGGTTGTTCTGATACTTCCTGTGCTGCTAAAGCCACATGGTCAGAAGCTGTCTCCTGTTCATGGCATTTCTCCTTCTGAATGGTTAATAATAAAGACTTTTAATCTTAATAAGTCAGCTCATTTTGGCTGTTTTAACTCCACTCTTGGAACAGACTCTGAGCATCTGGTGTTTTTGGGAAATTGCACAACTCGAGCTTTATATTTTGTTATCCCGTGGAACAATACATTAGAAACAACAAACCAATCTGCTCTCTATTTAAAATGTACATGACATTATGCATGTGCCCAGTGAGGTGTTTATGTGAATTTTAGATTGTTGAGACTGTACTTTAGTCCGTATAGAGGTCCTGCACATTGAAATTGAGATATCTATGTGACAACATCAAGCACAGAACAGTGACCAATATTGCTACAGTATACATGTTATAGTGTGGCTTTATACAGTAGGGTTAGATGCAGGTTCTTGTGCAGAAAGCTGACATTTATACCACTGCGGGAAGAAATGTTTTGTGGAAAAAACGGACAGTTCTGTTCTGCAGGTTTTGTCAGGCGTAAATCGGTAACCACCCATTTAGGTGACGAGTTTCAGCAGTTCATTATTTACTCCCCCTATCACCCCCTCTCTTCTTTTCTCATCTTGTCTGTCACTTGCCTGCTCTCTCTCAGTTCTCCAGCTGCCTTACCTTCTCCCAACCTGTTGTTCTGTGTCTCTCATTCATGCTCTCCCATTCTTGCCTGAAAGCCGACTCCCGTTTCATTGCTGTTGCTGCTTTTGCTGAATGCTGTGTGAACAGTTGGTTAAGAAGGGTATTTAGGAGACTGGTCGACTGGGATGCCCTTTTGCAGCATTGCCTACATCTCGTTACTTTGAGCTCATTAGATTAGAGTAAGCTCTTCACCCGAGCAGCGACTTGCAGAGTAACTAACGTTGACGCCGCTGCACTCCAGTGTGACTCACCTAGTGAAAGCACTTACTTGCAGTTCAGGTTGAGCCCTGTGATCCAGATGTTGTGAGTTTGTTTTTGTCCAGGGTTCTTCTAGTGGTGATAAACACTAGTGGTCTAGTGGTGACCCAGAACTGCTAAAAATGGTTGGAAAAGATGGTCTGTCTTCAGCATGTTGCACTATGGCGACCTGTTGTTAAACTCCTGTGAGCTCGGGGGTGGATATGAGTATGAATCCCATAGACATTTAAAGTGCCCTCCATAAGTATTAGGACAGTGAAGTCACAATTGCTATTTTTGCTTTTGACTCAAGCAGATAGGTTTTGTGATGAAAAGATGAATTTGAGGCAGAAGTATAGAGTGTCATCTTTTATTTCTGGGTATTTCTGTGCTTAAATGTTGTACTTACAGAACTTTCTGTGTTCAGTTTCACCACTTCAGATGAGAAAAAAGTATTGGGGCAAACTAACATAAAGAAAATGAAAGTATATGTAATATTTATAATCTGTCCTATATTTATAGATGTAATACTATATATATATCTTATCGACACTGCTATAGGAAGAGTATGTTTTGTTTGAGTGGAGAGCTCTCTCACTGTATTTTGGCTGCAGTGGAGCAAGTAAAGGTTAATTTTGTTCTATAATGGTGAAAGAAGAAACATGTTTTGGCTGCTGAGACTTTCATTTCAACATCACCCGGCACCGAGGTGATTTATATTATACTGACCTGGAGCACAAACCAGAGCACACATGCACACAGTGGTACAGTATCTGGAACAGCTTGACTTTGTATATCATGGAGGGCCTGACAGGAATTCATATACAAGTCTGACAGTCAAGCCATTGGCTGTGGACAGATGGGCTGTACAAAACAGGACATTTACACTATAATGAGGGATGTTTGTGTTTGCTTGGAGCAGGGCTCTGTGCTTAATGATCTTATAGAATCTTCTAAAATCGTCTGTGGAACATTGCAGCTGAAATTACACCTTTCATCCTGAGAGTAATTTTCAGCAAATGGGGCGCTAATTTTCCTCTGGAGGAAAATGCTTTGAAAACCAATTGTGGTCTTTTTTTGCAGAGCAAATCAAAGCAAATACCCCCTTTCTCCCTTTTCCCTTGCTCCCTCCCTCCCCTTCTGAAATGAAATGATTCCTTACATTGTTTAGTTCATTACAACCCAACTCCCTCCCCTCTTTGTGCAGGATCGATGCTGGTGGATTATTAAATTAGGGGTTGCAGTGAGCACTGTTAAGTGCTCCCTGCTGCCTCTGTGAGAGTGTCGGTGTTGGGCTGTAGAGGGAGACTCTGGGGAGAGTGAATTGAGTGAAGCCAAGATTAAATAAAAGCATGCCAGCTGATCGGGAGTGAGTTACACATGCTCTATGGAACAACAGTTGAGCTAGAGTTTCGCCTCTTTAAATTCACAGACACAACCACAACACAACAGGCACTCTTACAGTCTCACAGAGAAAGAAAGATCTGCATTCTCATGCACTCCCAAGGAGCAAAGCACAGGTTTCTTGCAGGTACATGTTTGAATGACTAGGAATTTCGTGGTCATCAGTTATGTTTTCCCCTGATTGGAGGTACATAGAGGATGTAAGATAAGCAAATCATTGCTACTGTGCAAAACAGTTACTGTACTGAACAAAAGTCATTCCCTTTTTTCCCCAATCCTACATTCTCTCTCTGGATTTCTAGCCTCGAAAGTTTTTCACTCACTTTCTTAAGATATAAGGGGGCAGAATTTGGGGGGCCTGTGAAATTCACTTTGAGAACTTCCCTGTCTCCCACCTCACAGCACGTGCACGTCGGACCCCATCTGACCTGGCATTGCTCAGCTGTCTGCAGAAATGGCTTAAATGTAAAAAAAACCGCCATCGCTAACTGATGCAAGAATTAATGGTTTAGAGGCAAACGCACAGAGAAGCCTTTTTGGTGCAGAGGAACTGGCGGTCACTGCTGTCCTGCCTCGCTTTCTCTCGCCCCTGCCTCTGACCTCCTGCAGCAGATAAGCAAATCACTCAGTGAGGCCTGTGCTTCTCAAGATATGGGCATTTGCATATCTATAAAGCCTTCAAAGTTTCCATTAGAACATGCTGTTTTGCAAACAGTGCTTGAATGTAAAAGTGCACATGGGAGTGAAATAAAAGACCACAGAAGTTGTTTTCTTTTGCTGCTGGACAGCCATTGTTAACCTACAGCATAAAGTCATGTCCTTGAGCTGCAGTGTCTAAACATGAACAGCTTTTAAGGACAAAAATGCACAAAACCCTAGAAAATCTTCCTATTAATTTGTTGCACTTTTGTTTCCAAGAAATACCTTTGCTGTTCTGTATTTTCTTCCCAAGGCGGTGTTTGAACTTGAAATTAATCTGCAGCAGGCTGAAGGTCAGGGAGAGTTTTCTGTCCTGGAAGATATAAACTTTAGATGACCTTTGGAAGAAATGGAAAGAATGTTCAGGATTGAGTTTTGCATTCTTCATACTGAGGGCATGCATAAATATGCGCATATCCTATATATTCATACCACACATTTGCATTGTCTTATATGTTTGTGAATAGTATACTTATGAAAAGTCTTATTTTTCTGCCCTCGAAGTCAGCTGTCCATCTTGAGCTTAATGTGGTGAAGCAAAATAGAATCAATCAAAAGGACCACAGTTCTCTTTCTCTTTCTTTTTCTTTTTCCCGTTTACAACCACTTTTTGTGCAATATATGCCAGGGACCTGTGCAATACATTTATATTTATATCTATAGTTACATCTATATTTATATTCATATGTGTGATATGAGTGTGATATGATTTTCTGTGTACTGTTCTGTTCTAGTTTGTTCTTGTGCGTCCGGACTGTGAGTAACTCTTGTATTGTATTGTATGTATTGTACTACTATTATTATATAATTCGTTACACTGTGGCTGTGTTGTGTGTGTTAAGCTGCTGTTGCACTGCAATTTCCCTCACGGGATCAATAAAGTATCTATCTATCTATCTATCTATCTATCTATCTATCTATCTATCTATCTCCACCTCAGTCTTTTTTCTCAGCAGGTGTCAGCACCAGTTCCTTGGCGTTTCATAATAGATACACCTGCAGTACAGCTTCAGTTTTTTCCTGTGTTCTGTGCATTTTTAATTGTCCTTAATAACAGCGTAGCAAACTGCAGAGACCCCAGCTGTGCGGGACAGATGGTTGAGCCTGCCTGCCTGCCTCCTCCATGTGACTCCACTGTAGATCCCCCGCAACATGTGACACAGGTCAGGTCTCATACACCCTGACATTTACTCACTCCAAGCTGGAGGGGGAGCCCCATGAACTTTCTGTTCTCCTTACAGTCCGAGTCGGGGTTTCTGCAGGTACTGTATGTGGTGTTGCCAAGGTTCTCTGAACCTTTTAAATAACAGTCATCTTTGCTTGGACACAGTAACGGCAAATTTAAACAGTAAAACACAAATATGTATTTTGTAGACTTCAGTGGAAAGCAATCTTAAATATGAATTAAATCTTTTTAAAACCAAAGGCTGAACTGCTACAGGCACCAGAACTACTAGTCTAATGAATGAACTCACTAACATTCAGTGTGTGGTGAATGGGATTCCACAGGATAGATACTATATTAACACAACAGACTCTTAATTGTACAGTATGAAAATTGTCTTATTTATTAAAAATCTTGTTCTCCAGCATCAAAATGAGAAGCACAGTTGTACACTCATCGCAGAAAACTTACACATGTCAAATTGAGACCTTCAGTCCAGTCAATTAGAGACTGGAGAGGCGGCTGTGAGCACGACTTTCAGGAGGAAACAAAGGGTTTCCCCCCTCCTGTAAGAGGTTTGAAACAGGTTTTTCATCTGAAGCAGGATTTTTTTGTTATTGTGACTCGCTTGCAGACGGGAAATCGAAATACATGAGGTAGCATCAGACAGGAAGTGTCAGTTTGAATAATAAGGTCATATGAAGTTTCAACTGGAGTCTCGGCCTAGAGCTCTCAAGCGAAGATTACTGCATACGCATGAAAATATAATGTTTTTCTCCTTCCCATTGTTATAAAGTAATTGCTGTTGTTACATAACACCATTATATCAAAACATTCAGCTGTAATGCTGAGACAAAGACATAGCACCGGGCACAAAACAGAGCAGACACAGCAAACCGTGTCAGGCCGCTGTGCTGTTTTGCATCGTGCGTTAGCAGGTATGCAGGGGGAGCAAGGGATTACAGCCGTGACTCTCACAGTGCCTTGTTTTCGTTTCTGTTCTTAGTATAATGAATTTATCGCTTGAAAGTTCTGAGTAATACAGCTTTGCAGGTTGGTTGGATTTTCTTCGTCTTAATGCAGTGTTCAGTAACTGCCCTCATGTAGGTGTGAGGATAGAAGGAGACACGGGGCAGTTCTGTGAAGTTTTGAGATGAGTTTAATTGTGACGAAAATGGCCATTTCCAGAGAACGCAGAAGGAGCCGCACACAAGGTGTATCTCTCCCTGTGCACTGAAAAACAGTGGAGTGGAGTGTTTTATAGTCCGAGTTCGGCTCTGGTTGCCCTACGTTATGACCATGAATGGGTGTTGGAGTGACCATTACCACAGTGCTTCCACTCCTGCCCCAGGGCTATTGCTGATCCTGTTATCCCTGAGGGGTCACGTACAGCACCAGGTGTCAGTTTAAAACTCACACAAGCCGGGTCAGGAGTAACGGCCCCAGCCCAGGGGTCAGATTTCTACATAGAGGACTCATTCAAGTTATTACAGTATTTGCAGGAGTAGGAACCCTACAGGATGGTACTTCTTGGTGTCCACAGCAGACGAAACGGCACTGTTGGTGTCCACCCAGCTGCAGAGAAGGGGTAAAGGAAGTTGCCCTCCATGCAGTGAGGAGTTGGTCGCAGTGTGTTTCACACAGGGCTGTGTGGCATCCCGGCTGTTAGTGCTGGGGCCTCGCGGCTCTAGTGACCTGGGATCCTTTTCTGGGATGGGGTGCCTTTCTGTGTGGAGCTCCTGTGTCAGTGGGTTCTCTCTGGGTTCTCTAGCTTTCCCTCCGTCTTTCAGACACATGCCGGTAGGCTGGTTGCCTGAGCTGTGTGTCGCTGTCGGAGCCAGGAGTGGGCCCTCCATCCCTGTCTCGAGTAGCTCTGCTACAGTGCCAAACCTGAAATAAATGGGATAAGGTTCAGCAGGGGAAGGACTATGTCCTTTTCACAGGAAAGAAAGGACGCCCATATTTGTACTGTGTGCCACCAGCTGGAGCTCCTATGTTGCTGTTGCCATAGCGTTGCCACGGTTACAGATGTCAAATTCATTCTTTCCTGGATGCTTTTGTCCTTCTTGATTCCCTAAACCTTGTCAGACACATCTTTTTGTTCCCAAATATATGTAACAGTTCCTCTGAAGACAGTCTGAGCTAGCCAGCTTTATCATTGTTTTCTTGGCTCCACAGTTACAGAACCATTGATTAGCCTTCCCCTGGTAAGCTGACAAGAGACCATCTCATCTTGTCTTAACAGGCCGCAGGGTGCCTAGTTCGAATCAAAGCTGGGGCATTTTGATTGTGGTTCTTTTTTTTGTCTAGCTCGACTAAATTCTTGCTCCTCCTACCTCCGCGTTGAAACAGAATCTGCAGCCTCAGATGTGGTGGATTAGAAATCATCGAAATGTTTGCGTTTTTCTTTCAGAATACAGGCCAAAGTTTTGTTTTGTTTTTTTTTATGGCGTACATGTGTTGCTGGGCTTGATAATGTGAGTCATAGCTGTAAAACTGCGGCAGTAATTTAAAACCTGCAAAGCGCGTCAGTCAGGAGAAGTATCCACTCGAAATCGGTGTCATGGCACGCAGTTATTAGGACTGTAGAGAGCATTGCTTTTGTTTCGGCAGAGAAGTGCGAGATAGATATGCAAATGATTACCCAATGTAGACTATTTTTTCCCCTTTATTTATAAAAATGATTCTTGTATAATGTGGGGTATTGCACTACCACCCCCTCTGGTGTTGTTGGTTCAGCTTCAGTTTTCAGTGTTTGTGTTGCAGTTTGGGGATTAGGAGCTTGGCCAGAAGTTTTCTGTCTGTAGAAATCAAACCCTCGTGGAAGCAGGGAGTTAGTGTGGAGCAGTTCGGAGAAGTGACGGTGCCTGGGAGTCAGGCAGCAGGCGTCAGGGCTGTTGAAGAGAGAGAGAGCAATGACCATATTGCTGTACAGTTGCTATTACTGTTTATCCCTGTGAACTCATCTCCAGAACCTCAGAAAATATACTTACCTACGACAGTTAGAGCTGTTGTTGTTTTAACTGTCATCATTCATTACTCTGGCACTCAGAATTGTTCTACAAAACCCTGAACTTAACACCTTTTGTAAATTTAATGCTGGGAGACAGCTAGTGTGTGTCAGTCTGCACATGTGTTCCCTGCATGCAACTGCTCCTCGGCGTGCCTCTTGCCCTGGAGTTGACACCGAGACACAGCTCCGATGGCGATCTGACAGATAGGGTCGGGCCTGCGTGGGCTCTAAGATGTTCAGAAAGAGCAAAGAGAGACGAGACAGGGAAAGGGAGAGTCAGAGGGGGCTGGAGTCCAGTAGATTCAGTGTTCTGCAGCAAAGCTCTACTGTCTGCCTGAGGAGGGGAGTTCAGGCTCAGGCTGGAGTTCTTTCGAGAGAGAAGTGGCTGACGTTTCGTTTCAGTTCCTGCTTTTCAGGAAAAACCCTGAAATAAAAAAGACCAGACGCAATATACGAAATGGAATTTTGAAAGAAGATCAAAACAAAAAAAAAAGTTTCATTTTTTTTTGTTTTCTAGCATCTGTAAAGGCCCTGGGTAATTTTTTGCCTGGAGTCCTCACTGAACAAAGCAGACTAACACAGCTTGCTCTTGAGCGTCATGCAGGACATGCGCTCTTATACTTTGTGGTGCAGACTTGTGGGGAAACACTGTACAGTTCCTGTGTTTTTATGGTGGTGTTGTAGGGAGGTAGTTAATTTCAAAATGGCAGGGCTTTACCACAACAACTGTCATACACTGTGTGATGAAAAGAAACTGGCCTGCGAGTGACTCTGTGATTAAAGCTGTTCGCAGGAGCAAAGGAAGAGCTTGCGAGATTGACCCTGAGTCACGTGATGAGCTGAACGTGACTGGGGTGCCCCAGGCTTCACTGAGGGTGGGGCTGGTATCCCTTCACCAAGGCTTTCCCAGCTCCCTTTCTCAACTTCCTGGGAGCCTCCGGACTTGCAGTGATGTACTATGTAAACCAGGGATGAGCCTTCCCTCTGGTCAGCAACCACCGTCCTGGAAGTTCCCGCAGATCTTTCAGTGTGAGAAAACACACGTGGCTCAACGAGAGCGCGGATCAGGGCACCCAGTCTGCCCCTCCTCGTGAGAGTCCCTGCCGTGAGCCGAGATGAAAAGGAGCGATTTGTAGATCCATATCCATATCCATATAATTAAAAAAATTCTGACTGTAAAAGTAAGACTACAGTCCCATAATCTCAGCGATCTATTCCATTAGACATTTATTTAAGAAAAGTGGAAACAGTGGTGAAGGTCATTCTCTCCCAAAGTGCAGTTCCTGAGTCCTCACTGCAGCATGACAGACACAAACTAAGACGCATTACCGAGTGTGAGCATGAACATCAATTCTGATCACTTGGCAATTTCTAACCCATTTAGTGTCAGGTCAGGGCAAACTCACCCCTATTTATACCTGTGACAGTTTATGTTCAGTGCTGTATCTCTTCTGCATGTATGGTGTGTATAGTGCAGTGACAATGATATAGAGACAGAGTAGATTCAGTGTCAGTGTCTGTGGAGACTGTGGAGCACATTCACAGTGTAGATTCAGTGTCAGTGTCTGTGGAGACTCTGTGGAGCCCATTCACAGTGTAGATTCAGTGTCAGTGTCTGTCTGTGGAGACTCTGTGGAGCACATTCACAGTGTAGATTCAGTGTCAGTGTCTGTGGAGACTCTGTGGAGCACATTCACAGTGTAGATTCAGTGTCAGTGTCTGTCTGTGGAGACTGTGGAGAACATTCACAGTGTAGATTCAGTGTCTGTGTCTGTCTGTGGAGACTGTGGAGAACATTCACAGTGTAGATTCAGTGTCAGTGTCTGTCTGTGGAGACTGTGGAGCACATTCACAGTGTAGGTTCAGTGTCAGTGTCTGTCTGTGGAGACTGTGGAGCACATTCACAGTGTAGATTCAGTGTCAGTGTCTGTCTGTGGAGACTCTGTGGAGCACATTCACAGTGTAGATTCAGTGTCAGTGTCTGTCTGTGGAGACTGTGGAGCACATTTACAGTGTAGATTCAGTGTCAGTGTCTGTCTGTGGAGACTGTGGAGCACATTCACAGTGTAGATTCAGTGTCAGTGTCTGTGGAGACTGTGGAGCACATTCACAGTATAGATTCAGCGTTCTCTCTCTCTCTCTCTTCCCCCCTCAGGACCGGAAGCTGACCAAGGCAGAGCAGCAGAGGTTTAAGGAGGAGGCGGAGATGCTGAAGGGGCTGCAGCACCCCAACATCGTGCGCTTCTACGACTCCTGGGAGTCCGCACTCAAGGGCAAGAAGTGCATTGTCCTTGTCACCGAACTCATGACCTCTGGCACCCTCAAAACGTCAGTGCTCCCCTCTCACCGTGAACTCACTCAGCAGTCACACTGTCCGTGCAATTGGCCGTTTGTTCAGTAGTCTTAATAGCACCTTAACATCTTTTATTTATATAACACCTCTCACCAGCTAATTTAAAAAACAACAAAACACCAAACCAAGTTTAAAAGACTTTATCTTACTAATTGATAAAAATACAAGACTGTGGGGAAAAAATAGTGTTTTTAAAGAAAGTTTGAGCATCTCCAGTGACCTGTAATTTGCAATAGCATTTTGGCAGGGAATTTTGAAGTCTAGCTGGGTGTATTAGTGAGTTTGCAGGGTGGAGTTTGGTGGGTTACTTCAGCACGTCAGTAATTTAAGGAGACGTGACCCTTAATGTTCCTTTAAGTGAGTTATACAATTGTAAAGTCACCTCAAAATTGTATAAATAGCCAGTGAAGCCAGGATAATATGGATGAAATGTGAGAGCAAGATTTTCATTCTTAAACACAAAGGACTGCACCCTGAATGCTTTGGTGCCTTCGTAAAGTGCTGCTGGGCAGGCTGCAAGGTAGTGCATTCTACTAATCTAGTCTGAAGGTGACGAATGCATGAACTAACCTTTCAGCATCGGCCAGTGGCAAACACAGCCTGAACACGCGCAGTGTTACGCAAATGAGCAAGGCTGTCTTGCAAGCACTGCGCACGTGAAAGTCAAAGTTTAGGGAAGGGTGCATGTGTCAAATCCATGTCTCTGACATTGAACCTGCCTTTGACAAGTGAAATCATCTCTCAACGCAATGAGAAAGTAGCTCTTCTCAGCTGTTTACTGCAGTGTTTTCTCAGTTTCAATATCTGCAATAGCAGTGGTCCGCATCCCTGGTCCCAGTCCCATGTAGAATCCCAAGTATGAAATAAGAATATTTTTCTCTGAATTAGGCTGTTGGTGTGGATTGGCTCTCTTGTGGATGAAGGATTTAATAATAATAATAATAATAATAATAATAATAATAATAATAATAATAATAACAATAACTTCTTACACTTACTGTATATAGCGCTTTTCTGGACACTCCACTCAAAGCGCTTTACAGGTAATGGGGACTCCCTGTTTGACCCTAACATTGTCTCTGCTGCCTTATCTGCATTGTCTGCACTGCCCTGTCAGCATGCCTCAGGCAGAACCATGAACTGCAGGTTTTCATATTTAAACATGCCCATTAAATCCTGTATCTTACAGGATGGGAACTTTGTCAGTGGTGAGAGTTTGGTAAGAGGTGTGCGGTATGAAAGAAAGGAAGCAGGTGGCTTTGACAGCTGCAGGGGGCCGTGCTGTTGCCCGCGCGCTTGCCATGAAAGAGCAGCGGAAGGTGTCTGTCCCTGTCCTGAGGGAGCCGTGCCGGACTGGAGTGGAACCTGTGTGTGCGTGTGTGGGAGTGTAGAGGGGTCAGTGCCCGGCTGGCTGACCGAACCAGCCCTTCCCCCTGCCTGTCCAGGTACCTGAAGCGCTTCAAGGTGATGAAGCCCAAGGTGCTGCGCAGCTGGTGCCGTCAGATCCTGAAGGGCCTCCACTTCCTGCACACCAGGACCCCTCCCATCATCCACCGCGACCTGAAGTGCGACAACATCTTCATCACGGGCCCCACGGGCTCGGTGAAGATCGGCGACCTCGGCCTTGCCACACTCATGCGCACCTCCTTCGCCAAGAGCGTCATCGGTATGGCCACCGTCAGAGCAGCAGCGGACAACGGCACTGCAGTCGATGATGTCACACACTCGCAGTGATGTCACACACAAGTAGCGATGTCACATGCAAGGAGCGATATCGCGTGCCGGAAGATTGCATTCCCTTCTGATACACCTTTGGCAGTCTTTTTTAATCTGAGCTCTTGGGCGAACGTGTTTATGAGACACTTCGCAGGCATGACCCCGAATTGCCTCAAACTAGCAGTATCGCACTGAGTGAATGTCATCGGTGTCTGCAGCGTATGAAAGAGAGAATAGTGAAGTGGCTGTTTCACCCTTTGCCCTTTGTAGTGAGAGGTTTAAATTGCTCTGACGCAGAAGCAGTCATACAGTCGTGTCACTCTAAACAGTATCTATAAATTGCACAGAGTAATAAAGAAATGTATTAGTCATGATGAGGACAGTATTAATGTTATTAATCATTAATATGCATGAATTAAGTAATCACATAGACATTGTTTTCTTCTCTGCCTCTGTCTCTGTCTCCTGCCACTGGGATCCCCTCTCTTCTATGTTTGTCTGCATTCCTGGGTACCTCACTTTCTCTCTGGGCAGTCTTCTTCTCTGTGCCCCCTGCCCCTCTGAACCCCATGTCCCTCCTTGTCCCTCCTGTTTTACGGCTTCCTTATTTCCGCTTTTGCTCTGCCTCTGACCCCTCCCTCTCAAGCTTCCTCCTCTTCTTTCCCTTCTTTACCATGCAGGTACAATAATTACTGACTGTTACATTGCAGACATATTATTGGACATTTTTATACATCACATAAATCATCACTGGGAGACAGGCTCAGGGTCCCTCAGGCTGTGACAGGAGGTGATATACTGGGCTGCAGCTCTATTGAGTTTCCTCCCCCAGTAGGATCGGGAGCTGTTCTGATTCTGTCAGGGGTGGGAATTCTGGGATTCGATTTGCTATTTTAGGGAACAGTGAATGTCTAATCCCAGAGTATTTCTCACAGTGCAGCATTCTCTCCCCCGTCTCTCTCAGGTACCCCAGAGTTCATGGCCCCGGAGATGTACGAGGAGCACTATGATGAGTCTGTGGATGTTTATGCGTTTGGGATGTGCATGCTGGAGATGGCCACATCAGAGTATCCCTACTCCGAGTGCCAGAATGCCGCTCAGATCTACCGCAAAGTCACTAGCGTGAGTCTCTCTTTCCCTGCGTTTCCCCACTTCCTGAATCACACCGTCTCCCCTCACAAAGTATAGAGATCATATATCTGCAGGCACGGATTTTGTGCATGTATTGATCATCTTTTACCTGCAAAAAGATCAAACTGGAGGCTGCGCACGGTGGTTAGCATTGCCACCATGCAATGCTGGGGTCCTGGGTTCAATTCCGGACCTGGGGTGCTGTCTATGTGGAGATTGCATGTTCTCCCCAAGCTCGTGTGGGTTTCCTCCGGGTGCTCTGGTGTCCTCCCACAGTCCAAAGACATGCTGGTGGGTTAATTGGCTTCTGGGAAAATTGACCCTGGCGTGAGTGTGTGTGTGTCTGTGTCTGTCAGCCCTCTGACGGACTGGTGTCTTGTCCAGGGGTGTGCCCTGCCTTGCGCCCGTTCCTTTCTGGGATAAGCTCCGTCTCCCCTGCCGCACTGAATTGGATGAACTGGTTAGAAAACAAATGGATGGAAGATCTAACTGCCGTGTTGGTTAATATAGTTTCTACACTTAAGGAGTATGTGAGTTTCACAGTAAGGGGGTCATGATAAAACGTACACATTCAAGTGTTTATTTTCTGCATAGTGAAAAGCCATCGTCCCAACATTCGTTCGTAAATCACTGCTGTTTTTTGTTGTTTTTTTTGGTGGTGGTGGTGGGGGTTGGTTGTGTGATTTTCCCCACTCACTCCTTCTCTCACCCTTCCTGCCTCTGCAGGGCATTAAGCCCGCCAGCTTTGACAAGGTGAGCGACCCCGAGATCAAGGAGATCATCGAGGGCTGCATCCGCCAGAACAAGAGCCAGAGGTGGGTGTGCCTCCAAGCCAGCGAGGCTGCGATGCAGGGCCTCTTGCTCCGTGTCCGTCCCTCCTATATATTCCTCTCCCTTCTGCTGCTGCTTCTCTTCACTTTTTTCTTTTCTGTGTCTCTAGTTCTCCTTCCTCCCGCTCGCTTGCGCTCAGTTTCACCGCGTTACCTACAGTACATCTGCTAATAACTCCCCCACAATCCCAGCTACCCTTCCTCTGTTTATCTTACTGTCTCCCTCTCTGTGTTAATTACTGTGTTAAGTGTCTCCTCTCTCTCACTCTTCCCTCTTCTCCAACTCCTGTGATTAGTGTCTCCTCTGTCTACGGTTCCACTCTTTCACCCCCCTTAAATCCAGTCCCTAAGCATTTTCATTAAATACCTAATAACGTTGATGTAAATAACAACAAAGTTCCTCTTTCTCTTTCTCGCCATTGCTTATCACCATTTCTACCTCTCTGTCTCTCAAACTCAAATCCAATAAGCTTCATTGCTGTGGCTAATGACGAGTGTTGCCAAAAGCAATAGCAGTTACAGGACAAGTACAGACTATTACAACAAAAACATTCTTCTTATAGTTGTTGTCATCTGAGATCTCTGTCCCTCAGGCCGTGACAGGAGATCACATACAGGGGCTACAGCTCTGTTGCGTTTTCCTCCCCCCAGAATAACCTGAAGCTGTTCTGGTTGGGGCAGGTGTGGGAATTCTGGGATGGATTAGATTTGTTATTCTGGGGAAGTCATCTCTCTCCCGGCCTCTTTTCCTCTCAGGCTGTCTATAAAGGACCTGCTGACCCATGCCTTCTTTGGGGAGGACACGGGCGTGCGGGTGGAGCTGGCGGAGGACGACGACGGGGTGAAGGAGTCCCTGGCCCTCAGGATCTGGGTGGAGGACCCCAAGAAACTGAAGGGCAAGCACAAGGACAACGAGGCCATTGAGTTCAGCTACGACCTGGAGAACGACGTGGCTGAGGAGGTGGCCCTGGAGATGGTGAGAGAGGGAGTAAACAGTGCTGTACCTCACTGTGATTGACGGAGTGAGAGAAGGGCGGCGCGGTGGTCAGCATCGCTTCCTCGCAGTGCTGGGGGCCCTGGGTTCGATTGCTGTGGTGCTCCCCGTGTGGAGTTTGTATGTTCTTCCCGTGTTAGCGGTGGCTTCCTCCGGGAACTCTCCTGACAGGTTTCGTCCCACAGTCCACAGACGTACTTGACGGCTGGTTGGCTTCTGGGAAAAGTGGCTCTGGTGTGAGCGTGTGTCTGGGTGTTCCCTGTGATGGACTGGCGGTCCCGACCAGCAAGCCGGTTGCCTGCCAGGAAAGGCTCTGGCTGCCCCTCCGCTCTGGGCTGGATAAGCGGGTTAGGAAAGGGATGGATGGGTGGGGTGAGAGAAAGAGCAGATGAGAGAGAGAGAATGGGGTTAATGCACCCTGTGGGAAGGTTTGAAAGGGGCAGAAGTAAAAGCTGTGGTAGTGGTGTTGATAGCAGCAGCAGCAGCACTGTTGCCTTTAATAGCTGTGTAACAGTGCCAATAACAGCGATCACAACAACTGCAACCGCTGCATCATTATTCAGTTCAATTCATTTTTATATAGTGCCTGAACAGGTTGCCCCAAGGTGCTTAACAAAGCAAGTGACCATACATGTTGTGAATACAGAACGGAAAAGACCAGAAGTAAGGAGGAAAAAACACTCTAGCTAAAATTATACAATTAAAAAAAGGAATAAATGAATAAGGGAAAAAGGAATAAATGAGTAATTGTTATTAGCATTATTCGCAGCAGCAGTAAGAGCAGCGCTGTAAGGCTGTTGTGTTTTAACGCAAAAAAAATTCTTCTCTCTCTCTCCCGGCAGGTGAAGTCAGGCTTCTTTCACGAGAGCGACGCCAAGGTGGTGGGCAAGTCCATCCGCGACCGGGTCACGCTCATCAAGAAGTCCCGCGAGCGGAGGCAGCTGCTGAGGGGCTACGAGGAGAGGCGCGACTCCCAGCCCCTGTCCCTGGGGGGCGCCGTGCCCTCCTCCTCCTCCTCCCAGCTCGGCGGCCTCTCCTCCGCCGGCCTGCTGGCAGGGGTGCCGGGCGGCCCTGAGCCCGAGGAGCTGCCGGAGGTGGACCAGCATGTCAGGCTGCAGCAACTCCAGCTGCAGCTCCAGCAGGCCTCCCTGCCAGCCGCAGCTCCCCCTGCAGGTACAGCCCACAAACGGCACTGCTGCGATGGCACCCTGCTGGCCTGCACTACCTTAAAGGTCCTACAGCTACTTTACCGATAGGGTGTTTGTTTGAAACACTGCCTAGTTACAGTGCAGTGCCCATTACTAGTCAAACATAAACTGTTTTTGGCAGCAAAGTTTTAACGCTTGCAAGCAGCCCCAGGAGCAGACTGTTCTGTGGAGCAAAGGCCTTTAAAAAATCGGCGGGTTGGTTCTCTAGTATAATCGCGAGGGTTTTGGCATCGCCTCCCAGATGTACTCGGAAACTGTAAAAACTCCAGGAAAGATCAAAGGGAAGTGGGAATAAAAGTCAATGTGTGCGCTGCGCAGAGCTGTAGTTAAAAAGATCCTTTTACTTAGTGTGTGAGAGGTGATTGAAGCATGTACTTTCCATTCGGAAAGCGAGGGCAACAGTCTGGACTGGAGCTAAAGTCCACAATGATGTCATTGTTTGCCACATCAAAATTGCTCTAATTATGCTGTCCCTCTGCACTGCAATAAACCCAGGCAGGCTGAGCTCTTCTGTTGCCAGGGAGATGTGCAAACGTAGTTGCAAAGTCCAATGTAACTTTGTGTGCACCAATCTATAGTGTTTGTAGTGTTTGTTTTCTTATTACATGTTGGTTTGCTTTTTAATTTAAATTTCACATCTGTGAAATGCAAAGCTATAAAATACTAAGAATTTTAAAGTCATTTGGAGACAAAGGAAGCTGCATGAATTCACCTACGTCAAAGTGGTGATGTAATCAGACTCTTCCCTGTTCTCGTCTGTAATGTGGCACTACCAGTACTGGTTTAAAGCAGAGTCTGAATGATCTGTCATTAGTATGAAATATTTTCAGCCATTTCAGGCTAAATCTAATTGTGCTGCAGCCTGGAGGCCAACAGACATACAGTAGCTAACAATGGAGATGCCCTCCCAAAATAAGGTGGCATGTTTAGTCAGAGAAAAGTGATCAATGTGTGACAACCTACCAGTGAAAGGTGCTATTTTATTAATATAATCCCCAGTCTTTTTGGCACCTTATTCACCACAGAGAATCAAACTATTATGAATATAGAATAATAAGATAAGATCAGTTTATTGGCCATATCCAATTTCTTTTAGTAGGAATTTGTCTTTTCACAGACCCCAGCTTGCTCTCCATGAGACACACAGACAGGGAGAGAAGCTTGGGGTCAGAGCGCAGGGTCAGCCATTTATACAGCACCCCTGGAGCAGTTGGGGTGAAGGGCCTTGCTCAGGGGCCCAACGGAGTAGGATTCCTCTGCCGGCTGTGGGATACGAACCAGAAACCTTCCAGCCACAGGCGCACAGCCTGAGCCACAGAGCCACCGCACCACCGAATAGTCATGCTTATCGCTTCTGAGTTATCAATCAATATTCTTCTATAGCATCTTTCACAGAAGGTTCAGTCAAAGCAAAGTTCAGCCAGCCACAAGGAAAAAGATCTGAAACCCGAAAAAATAAGTGAACTGAACCAAAAGAAGAGGGAGAAAATAAAAGACATAACAAAATAACACAGAAGCAATGAAAGCACTGATAAATCGAAGCAGTTCAGGTCATTGACTGTACTCTCTAAAAAACATCATAAAAGAGTTCTGTAGGCAAGTGCCTTTTTATCCTTTAGGATACTGAACTGAGAGCAGGCCCAATCGGGAATTGGGGATATGATACGGGGACATTAGCTTCTCTTTCCATGATGTCTTCATCTGGCCTCGGAAATGACCTCTTGCCACACTTGGGAGAGTAATAAATAACCTGCAGTGTAAACAAAGGCCTTGGTGTTTTTTTGCTTCCTAGGGGAGGGGATACTGGGGGAGAGCTGTGGGGGAGCCGCGGTGACCTCTGACCCCCTGGCTAGGAGCTATGCCGTGAGTTCTGAACCGCTGGTCAGTGGACAGCACCAAGGGCCCCCGTCGCAGGGGGAGTCTGGACTGCACCAACAGCACCTGCAGTACCAGCAGGCGCACGCTGCAGCCTACCAGAACGCCACCTCCGTGAGTCAGCCCTCCTTCTCTGTCGCTCGCTACATCCCCCGTGTCTCTCCTCCTGCCCTGCTCCCCAGGAGCCACGTGTCTTGCAGTTGGCTTTCTCTGAGCTGTTGCGTTACTGAGCCATTAACTGTCTGAAGTACAGGAGACACTGACCTATTAGACACTGTCCGACAAGCTTCCAGAGCTCCAGTAAAGATTTTGTCATAAGGTGGATGGATGTTGCACACTGGTGGTGGTGGAGGAGATCCCCATTACTGTAAAATGCTTTGAGTGGAGTGTCTAGAAAAGCGCTATATAAGTTTAAGGAATTATTATTATAACCTCCTAGCTTCTCCTCTCAACAATGAAGACAATTAGTGAGGTTAAACTTGCAAATTATTTCTTCAGTTAATGGCTTGTTTAAATTTACTGATAGATCAGCTGCAACCTGTGGACACCAAGGTCCCAGACACCTCAGCAGGGAATCTCAGCTCTCTATCTTTCTGTACTTCTGTAGTTCCCAATACATTTCTATACCATACTGCTTGTACCTTTGCAGGCCTCAGGTAAAGCTCCCTATAGCTGTGTTACTTTGTACCTCTATGTACATCTCAAGGCTCTTGAGCTGTCTCTGCACCTCTGCTTTCCTCTCACTATTCGCCTCTGTACCTTCCCAGTCTTCTCCACAGCTGTCTGCCTACCCTCTGCCTTCCACCTTCTCTGTTCAGATATCAGACATCTGCGCTGGGTAATATTGAACTGATAGTAGCCTGATATATATTTGCACAGGTATATTTCCATATTTATTTAACTATTATTATTTTGTTTAAATAAGAAACTAATAACCCATGTACAAAGGTATTTGATGAGAAAGTGTACATCACATTGACTGTGAGGAGACCAAGCCGCTATTTGCTTTGCACTTTTTAATTCATGGCGTGTGAGAAAAGCCATTATTTACACTGATAAGGAAAGCAAAGGGCAGACTGTACATGTGTGTACCTGGTCTTGCCTTTATTGTTTTTTCTCATGCTTTTTTTCCATTTTACCATTTTTTTGTACATAAAGAGCACTCAAGTGCACGCAGTGTTTGTTACCGCTGCCTAAGCTGCTGACAGCGTCTGAATCAGGCAAAAGACGGCGGATAAGGAGCCATGAATCAGAGATGAGCTCAGTGGGGACAAGATACAGAGCTCTGCCTTGTTAAAACCAGCAGGCTCCTTCTTACAGAGTGTAACCACTGTCAATATGCAAGGTTTTTCTGCAGTTAATAACGCCTGAGCCATGAGTTCGCTTTGCCATTGCCTCACAGTTCACGACGCCTCCCAACGCGCTGCCATGCTTTTATCCCGATTGCACTGCGCCTCAGCAAGTTCCCTAACTTGGCTTTTAGCCTGACAGACCTCAGTCGGCTCATCTCTTGCCTCTTCACCCTAGTCTTCCAAAACAGCACCAGAGGCGAAACAATGTGGATGCAAAAAAACGTAGCAGTCCCGTGTCTGGATAGGTTTGTGCACCACCGAACCAGGCTGTAAAAATGCAGGCACGCAGGCGTCACAGAGTGCTGGAAGTGTGGTGGGCACAAACCTGGACAGCCTCCTGTTGGGTTGGTGGCGTGGGTTCTTGTTTTAATCTTGGGGTTTTGTCAGACTCTTAGTAGAGAACAATGCCACATTAATGGAACTGCGCGCTGGAGCCTCTCTGTCCCACTGAATTAAAAATACATGAGGGGAAAGAAAAAACATTTAAGCAATGCTAGAAAATGCTTAATGGAGAGCAAACAAGGCTTGCATTGAGTTCAGGCACAGTACTTTGGAGCAGTGCTGCACCAGGCACTTGGTTCACTCTTCATTGTGAGGGTTGATTCCTTTTAGATTCATTGAAAACAACACAAAGGGCTTCAGTTATGTCAAATTAGCCTTGTCGCTGGATGTGGCCCAAACTCCTGCTCAGAATAGTCCCCCAAACAAACTCTAGTCTTCAGTCTATTTTTCAGGTGTTTGTGTGAAAGAAATTCATTCCTCAGTGGTGACTGCTTTCTGACGTGGTGCCCTCTTCATTCCTCTCGTATGTGAATATCTGGTCTTGGCCATTCCCAGTGCTCCTGTCCGCTGGGGAGCTCTCTGGTGTCTTCCAAGTTTTCTGTTTAGTGACTGGCCTCTGTATGTACCACACTGTTACATGTTCATACATGAAGTTACATTTTACGTGTTCGTACATGTAGCCTGTTCCACAAACTGTTTTATTGTGTCCTACTGAGGTTTAAAAATGTCCCGGTTCCAGGATGCTTCTGGGCTGCGCTTTGTTAGTTTTGTATTATGTCCGGTGGGGAAGATGCTGTACGCAGCTCTGTCGCTCCCTCCCTGTTAGCTGGAGACACAGATGCCAGCCTAGTTTCCCTGGATGTGGGCGGGGGCTATTTAAACATGCACACCCTCCCCAGCTGGCCCTGAAACCAGCTGTGCTGCTGCAGTGCCTTCTGCACATAACTCAGAGGCATCCTGCGTCTCCTATGGGTTAACCCCTAATCTTAACAAGCCCGGTCCCAGGAGGATAATGTGGGTAAGTGCTGCTCGTCCCAGTGTTCTTGAGGAGTACCCTGGCTCATCCCTCTCTCTCCTGTCCCTTGTCACTCAGATGCCCGGACCAGGATACCCCCAGCACCATCCTCAGCAGCAGTCCTTGCCCACTGCTTCCCCACTGGCAGCCCAGCTCCCTGCCCAGTCCTACCAGCTGATACAGGCCGGAGCCCAGCCACAGGTACGGCCCTCATCCTCCTGGGCAGCAGGCAGGGACACACTCCGGCAGTGAGAACAGCATGACAGGATAACGGAAAGCCTTTGCATTTCGGCTCTTGGGGAACCCTGGGTGTTTCCTTCAAAATCTGAAGTATGAATCTGGAAAGAAACACTTTTTAAAATTTTACAGTGACAGTGAAACTCCCTGTCAGTGTCACTTCTGTGGTTGTTTTACTGGTGAATGAAGTTGGCAGGGCTCTGCCCGGTCAGAGACTCCGATTGGTATTTCCCATTAGCAAAAGAGCTCATTTGAGCTTAACGTGAGGAAGTGTGACAGCTTTTGACGCGCGTCATCGCAGATCTTCAGTTGTCATCACAGTGTCATCGTGCGTTTCTGCTGGCCTGCTGGGCGGGCTCGTGCGTTCACGACTGAAAGCAAAGGCAGTCGCTCATGGAGATATGGTTTGCCACATAGCCCAGAAGTATCCCGTTTCTCATAAGGGCTAACTCCCAATTGTAAAAAGATTAGGAGAATGACATAGGTAAATGCAGCTTGTCTCCGGATTTGTGAGGGGAATTCAGGTGTTTCAGTCAAGCTGCCACTTCAGGTGCCTGCCTGCGATCTGTTAAGCAACAGTAATGTCATGTTAGCATCAACCCATCAGCACCAGGCAATATGACACAGCCCTTCCTCTCTGCGACCTCTCTGATGTTCCTGTCCTCCTGGGCTTTACAGAGAACAGGGGGCACGTCCCACCCTCAGATGCTGCCGGCGGGTCAGAGCCCAGCTGTGGGTCTGCCAGCGGGTCAGAGCCCGGCCGTGCAGAGCATGCCCGTTCTGCCGAGCGCGATGCCCACGGTTGTCCCCATGCAGAGTTTGCCTCAGCCGGCTGTCGCAGGACCCCAGGTTTCAGCTGGAGCTGGGCAGCACTTCTCACAGGTAAACTCCTTCACTGACGGCTCCCTCTTCCTCTCGCCCTGTCTGTGCCTCTTCCTCTTTAGCTGCCTGCCTTTTCCCTGTCTTTACCTCTCTGAATCTCTGTACCTCTTTACTCCATCTCACCATTTGCCTTTCTCCAAAACTGTTCATCTTCTGCTCTCTTTTCCTGTGTGTCTGAAGGTCCACTGCTGTCTGCCGCTGTGTCTCTCTCTGCTTCAACACCTGTCTCTCCCTGTCGCTCAGTCTGACAGCTTCTGGAGCACAGTCTTGTCCCGTTACCCCTGAAGCAGGGGATAATTGTTTAAGTGTGCGGTTACGTTGTTGTTTCTCTGCTTTTGTCCTTGTATTATGTTTCATCCTGTCCGTTGTTGTCCATGTTTGTAGATCGGTGTAAAACGCAATAAAATTATTAATAGCAAAACAAACAACGACTCACTCTCTGTCCCTGTCTGTGTCTTCTCTGTCTGTATGTTTGTTTTATTGAAAGTGTCTGAAGTATCGGGGTTTCTGTGCCTGTTTTATCTACTGCTTATGTGCGTCTGAAGTTGTCTGTCTGTCCAGCTGATGCTGAGGTCCAGTCTGTCAGACTCATACATCAGTCTGACTCATGCATTAGAAGTCTGAAACTCACTGAAAAAAAAAAATATTATTTTCCTCCACACCATTAAAACGCAGGTAATGGAAATTTGTGGCAAATGTGGCAGAATACATCAAATAAATGAAGGAACCAAATTAAGTTTAAATGGGGGAATATGGTAAGCCTAAATGTAAATATTAATGAGCAGGAAGAGTGAGATTTCGTACTTGGGATAGGATGACTGTCCGAGTTATGCACAATGGACATAGGGGGGTGTAAACGATATTTAAAACATTATATTTTACATTATTTTTAAATGTCTGTAGTGATGGCCATAAAATGAGGACTGAAGGTGTTTTGCTCGTGTAAAAAGCTGTTGAAAGTCAATCCTTTCATTTCGGCTAAACGAATGTTAGTTTTGCGAATGATTCATCCTGTACTGTCACAGACGCTCTCTGGCAACTCAGTCTACTCCTCCCACGCTAACAATGCTTCGCTCTTTCTTTCTCTTCCGCTCCTTGTCTCCCTCCCTCCCTCCATCCGCTCCTCTCTAATCAGCCCCTCCAGCAGCTCGATGCCACGCAGCCGTCTCATGGCGCAGAGGGACAGCTCCTGACCCAGCTGCCAGTGGGAGGGGGGTCAAGCGTCTCGGAGTCATGCATCGTTGCCTCGCTCCCTCCCTCCTCCTCCTCCTCCTCCTCCTCCTCTTCCTCTGCCTCTACCTCCACTGCCCCCTCTCTGTCCCTCCCTGTCGCCCAGCCTTTCCAGCCCCTGGTGTCGCCGCAGGCTTCTGCCCCGAACGCCCCCCTGGCCGCGCCGCTCTCAGTGGGCGAGCCCCGAGACTCCCACCCCGGGGGGCCCTACCTGCCCCAGGCTGGGGGGGTAGGAGGAGGCGGGGTCGGCCAGCAGGCGCTATCCTCCCTGCCGCAGCCCCAGGTCCCACCCCAGCTCACCGCCGCCCCCTTGCAGAAGCAAGACTCGCTGCACCAACACCCTCCGCAGCCCCAGCAGGCCGCGCTGAGGCCGGCCCAGGCCTTCCCTTCCCCCCAGCCCCCTCCGGCGCAGGCGGGCTTGTCCGAATCCCAGCCCCCGCCTTCCTCGGTCGTCCAGCAGCACCCGCACCCAGCGTTTCTTTCCCAGCCGGCGCAGAAGCTCCCCCTGCAGGGCGGGGGAGGGGTGGTGGTGGCTGCCGTGGAGTCTCTGTCCGTTGTGCCGGATCCTGGACACACGCAGCCGCACCCTCCACCCGCGCAGAGCCAGTTCTTAATGGAGCAGCAGCGGCAGGCAGGTTTACTCCACGAGCAACAGCACCCGCAGCTCGCTGCGCCCCCGGCTCCTCAGGCCCTGCTGCAGACCCACGTTCCGGCCGAGCCCCGGGCTCCGGCCCTCCATGCGGAGAAGCACCGGGCCTCCCTTCAGGCCCAGGGCTCCACCGAGACACAGGGGCGCTCCCTCCAGGACGCCGTCCTGCAGCAGCAGGCTCTGCTGCAGCAGCAGAGAGCGTTTCCGGTGCCTTCCGGTGTGGACTCTCAGTACCCCCAGGCCCAGGCTCAGATGCAGGCCCAGTTCCGCTCGGAGCAGCTCTATCTTATCCAGCAGCAGAACCAGCAGCTCGCCTTCCAGCCTCAGCCCCAGCAGCCACAGCTCCCCCTGCAGCTGCCTGAGCAGCAGCCGGCCCCATCTCACCCGGCACAGGCCAGCCAGCAGGCTTTGCAGCAGCAGTTCTACCTGCCCCCTTCCCTGGCCCCCTCAGCGCAACCCCATCCGCCCCAGCTCTGTCCACAGCTGCAGGCCCGGCCCCTGCCAGACAGCCAGCAGCAGCAGCAGCAGGGCCAACAGACGGTGTATCCCCCCCCCATCCCTCAGCAGCAATCTCAGCCCCCCGGCGTGGCTCATCCAGGGCCGCAGCCAGTCCAGTTGCCACCGCAGAAGGCGCCACCCGAGCCTTCGCAGGCCGTCTCGCAACATCAGCAACAGGCCCCGCACGTGCAGCCTCAGCTGGCCCAGCACTACCAGATTCAGACGCAGGGTCCGGCGCCCCAGGCCACGCAGCAGCGGCCGCAGCCTCTCCAGGTTCAGATGCAGATGCAGCAGCAGGCTTTACTGCAGGGGCAGGTCCAACAGGGGGTGCAGCCCCCTCCGTCCCCAGCCCCAGGGGTGCAGCCTGGGCAGCAGGGGGCGACGCTGCTGGGGCAGGCGCAGGCGCAGCAGCAGCTGGCAGGGGTTCAGACACAAGGACTCGTGCAGGCGCCGGTCCAGCAAGCACAGCCTCTGCCCCAGCTGTCACAGAGGCTCCCCCAAGCCCCGACTGGAACCCAGGTGGCGACACAACACGAAACGCCACCCCCGCCGGTTGTACAGTCGGGCCAAATTGCCGCGCAGGCTCAGGCACACTTGCAACAACAGCGACGTCCATCTCAGCCTCCTGCCCACGTTGCGCAGCCAGCACCCCACGCCCCATGCATAGCTGAACCCCATGCTCACCCAGCTGCGCAGTTCCAGCAGCACTCCCAGATCCAGAATGAGCCACAGCTGCCACACCCCCAGGCGGCTTTCAACAAGCCAGAGCCCTTACAGCCGCGACAGCTTGCACAACCGCACATTCCAGAGCAGCAGGGACCACTGCAAGCAGCACAGCAGCATCAGCCTGTTGCCCAGCAACATCAACCTGTTGCCCAGGAACAACAGGTTTCACAGCAGCAACAAGCCACCCAGCAGTTAGCGCAGTCAATGCGGCTGTTGCAGCAGCAGCAGCAGCAGTCCATACAGCATCTATGGCAACCACCACAACAGCAGTCGGCTCCGCCAGAGGCAGTATGTCACCTCCCACAGCAACACGAGCTCTCACAGCTACAGCAGCACCAACAGAACCTGGACTTGTTAAGACAACAGGAGCTCCTTGCTCAGCAGCACCATCTACAGGGCCAAGCGGCTGAGCAGCCAGCTCAGATGCCTCTGCAGCACACTCAGATACCTCCACAGGTGGGGCTGACCCCCCAAGAGCACAGTCAAATAGTGAAGCAGCCTCAAGCATCCACCCTGCAAGCACAGCAAGCTCAGATACCCCAGCAGCAGGCCCCGGTGCAGCAGCAGGCCGTGCCGCCTCTACTGTACAGCCAGGTGTTGGCAGCCCCTCCCCCGTCTTCACTGCACGGTTTCTTAGACTTTCAGCACCAGCAGCCTGGTCTGCCAGCACAAGCCCAGGCCCAGGCCGTGGCTCAGACCTCGGGCCCGGCCGCCTGGGCATCCCTAGACCAGCACCATCTCCCCGAGACCCAGGGAGCAACGACTGGCGGACCTCCGCAGCCGCAGCCTGCTCTCCTCGGTCACCAAAAGCCACCTCCCGGCCCCTCGCAGTCCTACCCCAGCTACCCTCCCTCCTCCTCTTCCTCCTCCGGCCTCCTGCAGCCTGTAGGGGGCAGCGTCCTCCTGCCGGCACCTGGGCATTCCCCGGGTGCTCCCGCTCAGGCCGCCGCCGCGGAGCCGGTGCCCGCGGAGAATGCAGCCGCCGCAGAGACCCCGCCCCAGTGCGCAGCGCCTCTCCCTGCTTCGACTGCTAACAGCCAGCCGCTGCTCCCTGCCCCAGCGCCGGCCGCTGACCCGCTGATCCCGCCGCAGGTACAGCGCACGCGACCCCCGGTCGGTCAGGCACGCACGCACAGAACGGGGCAGGAAGGGACCAGCCCTCCCGCGCTTCTGACACGGTGGCTCTGCACTCTCAGACACATCAGCACGTCGGAAACCGGAGATAGACAAGTATTGAATAAACGCCTTCCCTGTCAGGCTTTTTTTAGTGTGGGAGGGGGCAACACCTTTCAGTACACCTTAGGGATTGCATGGGGTAACAGGAGATCACTAGACTGCAGTGTCTTTAAAAACCTTGAAGACCTCTGCTGTATTCCGGCGCTGATTTCTGTTTGTGTCGGTCCTGTAGAGCCAGCAGGACGCCCTTGGCATCTTGGGTGGTGATCCGGCCCAGCCAGCCCAGCCAGTGAAACCAGAGACCACGCCCAGGTAACTTAACGCCTTCTGCTAACCTTTAACCTCCTGAGGGTACCACTCACTCCGAAAAGAGAGGTAAAGAAACATAACTAGGAGTTATGTGCTCTGCAGAGCTGAAATAAAGACCGACTGAATGCCTAAAACAACATAGAGACTTGAGAGTTTACAGGGAGTGCAAAACCCCATGCCCAGGGAAGGAAGGGAGGAGGCGATTCTGAGGTTTCTGTCTTTCGAGTTTTTTTGACATAGTGTGTTTTCTTTCAAAAACAAAGAAAAAAAATCAATGAGATATTAAACAGGTTTAACATGAAACATTTTTCAATTTGACTTAATTGTAGTTTTTCAAATGTGTTGTTTGAGCAAATTAAAAATTTTGGACATTGAACGGGAGGCCTTGCCCATACTGTTGTTTCATCCACGTTAGCAGAAAAACTGCTGATGTCGTTGGCCGATGAGCTCTTCCGTAGCCATCATGAGCACACCACAATCCGTAGATGAGAGGCGGTGTAGAACTATTGTTGTCACACAGCCCTGTTAGAGTGAAAGAGCAAGGGAGTCACTGTAAAACTGTAAGCGTAAAGCACAAAGCACAAAGGAATCACCTTCCTCTCAGACCCCAGGGGCAGAACCTGCTTGGCTGTACCACCACTGGTCCGGGCAGGGAGGAGTGTAGTGACAGCCAGAATTGGAATGAAATATCTCGGAATCTTAATCCGAATCCGAGTAAATGAGTTAGATGGGTAGTGGAAAACTGTGAAACCCATTTTGTTAAGTATTGAAATTGTTTATTCTCACGGGTAGTAACACACAGGTGCAAAGCTGTAAAGAACAGTGGTGTTCCTGCCTGCACCTCCATTTTTGATGCTGGGGGGGGGGAGTGGGCGAAAAGCAGCCCGGTTCCGATTCCTCTTTCTGTGTGTCCCAGTGCTGCTCCAGGAAATGGGGAGGAGGGGAGCTTGGCGACCAATGGGAAGCTTGAGAAACTGAAATCCCAGCGACGCTCGTCCTGCCAGCGGACAGAAAAAGCCACTCGCTTCCAGCTGTTCATGCTGCAGGTCAGGCCCCCGCGGCTCTCCAGGCCCGGCCCCAGCTTTGTCCTTGGCGTTGCCTGGATTCGTAGTGTTTTCAGCCTCCTGGGCGGATGTGTGTGTATAGTGTTAAGGCTTGTACTGTGCTTTCACTGAAAAGACACAAAGCAGGGTGTGTATGCCACAAGGCTTCAAACATGCTGCCTTCTCGAAGGCTGAAATTAAATCGCCAAGACCGACAACACCTGGCAACAAGAGTGGTGTTTCAACATTATCTTTCTCTCCCTTTTCCTCTCTCTCTCTTCCTCTCTGCCCACATTTTGTATCTCTACATCGACTCCCTCCCTGTACCCCTTTCTCTCTGTATCTGTTCCTCTCACTGTATCTGTTCTTTCTGTGTCTCCTCCTCCCTCTCACTGGACCCCTTTCTCTCTGTATCTGTGTCCTCTCACTGTATCTCTGTTCTTTCTGTGTCTCCTCCTCCCTCTCACTGGACCACACACTCTCACTCTCAGGTGTCGTCCAGCGGAGACAACATGGTGGAGTGTCAGCTGGAGACTCACAACAACAAGATGGTGACGTTCAAGTTTGACACAGAGGGCGATGCGCCTGAAGACATCGCAGACTACATGGTGAGGGGCAGCGCGGACGGCCGCCACACGGCAGAGCGCAGTCTTATCAGAGCATCTCAAGATCGGCCTCTTTCTGAGCTGTGCATGATTTACAGGGGGGGCTTGCTTGCTGCAGAAATTTGTCAGGGATTTCCAGGCAGGTTCTCATCAGTATGGCAGGTGTGAATGAGAATTTTGAGTTGATTCAGCTTCTTTCATTTTTAGGGTGTTCCATCTTTGATTAAACACTGCAAATATGTTTTTTATGAGTAGCTCGATTTGTGTGTCAACTAAGCTCTGTGCTGGTGTTCGAGGACAGTACTGCATTATAGGTTCTGTTTACTGTGTATTCCAACCTCTTACCAGCAGAGGGCGCTGAGGGCTCCTGCTCCGTGCTTGATTTGTCATTGCATTGTCAGATCAGGCTTCAGTCACAACTTTTACCTATACCATTAACACATGGAGAAGCTAGTATTGTGATTTGTTTTTAGTGTGCCGCCTGAACCAGCCCTGCCAAAACTTCAGTTGGTGACACACTTTTCAGAATAAACCCACACTAAATCAAGAGCACATCACTTTGCTGCTGAAAGGACTTGCCTCATGTCTTGTGCATTGTATGTGTCCTGTATGCCATTACTTCAGATTTTAAATCCCTCTAGAGGAAAAGGGTTTGTTGACTGCTCTCTGTGCTTCTCTGTATGTTATTCATTTATGTTGACTCCGCTTGAGGTAACAGTATACAGCATGTCGGTGCGTATGTGTTATCAATGCTGAGTGCTGTGTTTCCAGGTGGAGGAAGACTTTGTGCTGGACCTGGAGAGGGAGAAGTTTGTGGAGGAGCTCAGGGCCATTGTGAGCAAAGCACTGGAGATCCTGCGCTCACGCTGCCCTCTGGTGGGAGACGGGGAGAGCAGCAGCCAGGTTAGACCCAAGGGAGAAGGCATTGAACACCACCCACACCTCACCAGAGTGTGCACTCTTGTTAGTCGATAGAAACTCTCACCAGAAAAACAGATCTTCACTGGCAGTGGCATGGCACTTCACTGGCATGTGTTGAGATAATGAAAAGCTGTATAGCTGATAATGAAAGTGTTTTCTATTTAAGGAAACGCATTGGCATGAGGCAGTTAGTGCTGTTGACTCACAGCTCCTGGGTCCAGGGATTGAATCTGGAATTGGATCCTTCTGTGTGGAGTTTGCATGTTCCCCATGTTCACATTGGTTTCTTCCAGGTGGACAGTTTTGTTCCTCACTGATGCGCTCTATCTTTGGCTAATTGGTGTCTCTAAATTGCCCCAGTGCCAGGGAGTGTGCCCTGCAGTGATGTGGTGACCTATCCATGGTACAGTCCAGACCTAAGCCCTGTGTGTCCAGGCTCAGCTCCAGGTTTCCATGACCCGTACCAGAAAGAAGTGGCTTTCTGATGAGGGATGGGTGGATTTAGTGACATCTATCTACTTATATTTTATCACTGTTATTCGAAGGAGCTGTGTGGTTGAGGAGATTCTGTCTGCTTGTTAATACTGTAATTGTTAAAAGTGGTAGAAGTAGAGTCTAGAAGGCAGCATTTGTGTGCTGTCAGCTCAGCAGCAGCTTCCCTGATATCTACATGTACTCAACTCGCACGTGTAGCAGAATTCACTGTTGTTTTAACCTATACACAACAAGAAAAATAATTTTCAAGACAGGTGTAGACTGTTGTTCTAAAGCAGAGGAGTCCTGTCACGTAACCCATCATTCAAGCTTAAAACGGTCATCTAAAGACATTTACATCTAAACTTTTTTCCCCAAACACTGCACACTTATTCCATCTCTACAAGATGTCAGCACCGCTTACTAGAATTGCTACACAATGCTTACTACACATTACTACCGGATCAAAAGCAGGTGGTTGTTTGATGTTAGGAGGTGATCATTTACACAAAGAGCTGTGGGTGTCTGGAGCAAAACACCCAGTGCTGTAGCTGAAACCGATCCTCTGGGTCCTAGATCCTACGGAGGGGCGGTGAGGTGACGTCCTGGAGTTCATCTGCTGCCGAACCACTTTTGGGAGCTGGACAGAGCTCTCGTTTGTCTGACGAAACCTCTCATGCAGAAAGGACCATTCTTGTGGACATAAGCAGCCTGACCTTTCCATCTTCCTTTGCCTTGCAGACTGGATCGATGGAGCAGCTCCACATCAACCCACCTGCCCCGCCCAGTGGTGAGTGAGCCGTACCGCGCACTGCGCTATCAGCATTTCCTTTCAGGGTCACAAGAGAGCGTGAGGAACATGGAGAGGGAAACCTTTTGTTACTAACGAAGGATGTTGAGAGATACCCGTTTGTTAAAAGACGCTCAGTAAGCGGATTTTCTCTCCTCTCTCTGTTCCCACTGCCCTCTTCACTTGTTTCCTGCTTCCTCTGTGTCTCTGCTTCTCTTTCTCTCTCGGACACTTTTTCCTGTTCTCACCATCTCCTTTTGCCCCCCTTTTATCTCTCCCCTTTCCTCTCAGTGGATGCTGCCCCTCAGTCCTCTCCCGTCGGCCGGTGGAGGTTTTTCATCAACCAGACGATTAAACACAGAGACTCCCAGTCAGCCCAGGGTGCCCCCACGCCCCCTGCTGGTTCCTCCACAACGTCACAGCCAGCGGGGCAAGATGCTCCCGGAACCACGGCAACAGACAAAGGTATCTCCACTGTTGTTTCCATGTGCGTTTTCAGCCCTGCTCAAAACATCACGGTTGGGTCCAGTAAATGACCGTCTCACCTTGCCCTTCCCTTGGAGAGGTCGTGTTTTCTCCCAGGATACCCACAGCTCCCGTAGCTGCACGGTATCCATTAAAACGCCTTCGTTAAAAAGGCGTGGGCTGATCTTTCCCGTTGGCCGCAATGTGAGCCGCAAAAAGCGTCATTTCTGAGCAGAGAAAATCGTTTTCACCAGCGAATCCTCAGCAGTGCCCAGAGCTGCCAGGTGGTATCGGATTTGAGGAGAAGTGTGACGCAGACGCGGTAAGCAAGGCTGTGATGTGTGAGGTGCCTTGTGCCACCGTCTGTAATAGTTCCTCAAAACATATTTGAGGGAAGAATGGGTGTTGTCTGTGAATAATAATTCAGATGGTTTATTTGTTAATAACAAAAGGGGCTAGGGTAACTTAGGGCACAGCTGCCATCTGGAAGACCAGGATTTCAGAAATCTGTGGCTACTCCCAGAGCAGTCAGAATTGAAAAATGCAGATTTTCCAGGTTTGCTTTAGTTGACTCAACCTCCCATTCCTTTGTTATCCAGTACAAGTGCGCAGCCAAAGGAAAATTTAATTTTTTACCTTTTTTTTATTTAACCTGAAAAAATAAGAGTTTAAATTCTGAACTGACAAGAACATTACAAAAACAATGTATTTAATGTTTTTATGGGTTATTTCACGTTATAATGGGTGAGCGATCATAATAAAATATATGATATCAGTGAGTAGTTTGCTTAAATGTAATAAGAATATTAATTCTAAGTACTACCATAATAATATTTCGTTCTCTCCCAGATGGTGAGGGAAGTCAACGGTCAGGGTCTTTCAGTGCAGCTGGGACTGGTGCCTCCCTCTTGCCCTCACTTTCAGCCTCAGCTCCGGCCTCCCTGTCTGCCTCTGCTGCAGCCTTGCCCACATTCCCCTGTGCTCCTGCATCCACTGTGGAGTTGGGGTCAGAAGAGGGACGTGCTGGAGTGGCAGGAGAGTACCCTTCATCTGAGGACCAGCTGCAGCCACAGCAACAGCAACAAATTGAGCTACAACAGGATCTACAGCTGCCTGGACATGCACAGCCTCTTGGACAGCTGCAGCAGACACAGCCTCTTGGACAGCTGCAGCAGACACAGCCACCTGGACAGCTGCACCAGACGCAGACACCTGGACAGCTGCAGCAGACACAGCCACCTGGACAGCTGAAGCAGACGCAGACACCTGGACAGCTGAAGCAGACGCAGACACCTGGACAGCTGCAGCAGACACAGCCTCCTGGACAGCTACAACAGACACAGACACCTGGACAGCTGCAGCAGACGCAGCCTCTTGGACAGCTGCAGCAGACGCAGCCTCCTGGACAGCTGCAGCAGACGCAGCCTCCTGGACAGCTGCAGCAGACGCAGCCTCTTGGACAGCTGCAGCAGACGCAGCCTCTTGGACAGCTGCAGCAGAAGCAGCCTCCTGGACAGCTGCAGCAGACGCAGCCTCCTGGACAGCTGCAGCAGACGCAGCCTCCTGGACAGCTGCAACAGGCACAGCCTCCTGGACAGCTGCAGCAGACGCAGCCTCCTGGACAGCTGCAGCAGACGCAGCCTCTTGGACAGCAGCAGCAGACACAGCCTCCTGGACAGCTGCAGCAGACACAGACACCTGGACAGCTGCAGCAGACACAGACACAGCCTCCTGGACAGCTACAGCAGACACAGCCTCCTGGACACCTGCAGCAGACACAGCCTCTTGGACACCTGCAGCAGACACAGCCTCCTGGACAGCTGCAGCAGATGCAGACACAGCCTCTTGGACAGCTGCAGCAGGCACAGCCTCTTGGACAGCTGCAGCAGACACAGCCTCCTGGACAGCTGCAGCAGATGCAGACACAGCCTCCTGGACAGCTGCAGCAGACACAGCCTCTTGGACAGCTGCAGCAGACACAGACACAGCCTCTTGGACAGCTGCAGCAGACACAGCCTCTTGGACAGCTGCAGCAGACACAGCCTCCTGGACAGCTGCAACAGACACAGCCTCCTGGACAGCTACAACAGACACAGACACCTGGACAGCTGCAGCAGACACAGACACCTGGACAGCTGCAGCAGACACAGCCTCCTGGACAGCTACAACAGACACAGCCTCTTGGACAGCTGCAGCAGACACAGCCTCTTGGACAGCTGCAGCAGACACAGCCTCTTGGACAGCTACAACAGACACAGCCTCCTGGACAGCTACAGCAGACACAGACACAGCCTCTTGGACAGCTGCAGCAGGCACAGCCTCTTGGACAGCTGCAGCAGACACAGACACCTGGACAGCTGCAAGTAGAGCTGCAGCAGCAGTTTCAAATAGAACAGCTTAAGAAATTTCAACATATAGAGCTTCAGCAATTACAACAGCAACACATTGAGCAGCAACTACAGCTAGACCAACAACAAAAATTACAGAATCAACAACAGCTAGAGCTGCAACAGCGAGCACAGCAAGAGCAGTTAGCACAGCAAACCCAGCAGCCGCAGTTATCACGGCCAGAGCAGTTACTTCAGCAACAATCATCGCCACTGCAGCAACAGCAGCTTCAGCTACATTTAGAACAGCTGCAGCAAGTGACACAGCCTCAGCAACAGGTAGAGCTGCAGCAGCAACAACCACTGCAGCTGCTTACGCTGCAGCCTCAGCAACAACAAGCAGAGGCGCAGGCACAGGAATTACAGCTGCAACAGCAGCAATGTGCGCAACAGGCTCAGCAACAACAAGCAGAACTGCAACCACAGCAGGGGCACCTAATAGAGCAACAGCAGATAAATCACCCGCAGCAACAGCTACTGAATCCACAGCCTCTGGAGCATCGGCCGCCACTTCAGCTACAGCAGCAAGTGCACCTAGAGCAGCCTCTGCAACAAGGACAAGCGCAGCTGCAGCATCAGTTTCAGCAGCAGCAGCAGGAACTGGAGCTACGGCAGAGGCTGGGGATCCAGCAGCCGCAGCAGCAGCAACCACAACCCCAGCAGCAGCCAGGGGAGCTGCAGTCGCTACAGCAAAAGCCTTGTGACCTCCTGCCCCAGCAGCTGCCCCGCCAGGAGTCAGTATGTGCATCGGGGGACGCAGACCGCGAGGACAGTGAGTCCATACTGGCTCAGGAGAAACTTCGTGCCTCAGAGCCCTTTCTGCCACCCCTACCGGGCCTCCTTCCTGGCCTCCCTGGTGCTCCAGTTGCCATGTCCCCTGTGGAGCCACTGGGGGGCGTGCTGCCCCAAGGCAGCCAGTCAGGCCTGACGCCTGCTTCCATACCCAGCCCTGCCCAGCCATCGTCCGTGGCTGAGTCCGACAGCGAGGGGCCGCCCAAGGTGGAGTTCGTAGACAACCGCATGAAGACCCTGGACGAGAAACTGAGGACGCTGCTGTACCAGGAGTACAGTGCGTCTGGGACCTCCCCAGCAGCTACCCCTCCCACCTCTTCCACCTCCCCCCCTCAATCCTCCACCTCTGTGACTGCCGGAGTGACGACAGCCTCTGCTGCTGCTGCCCCTGCAGGGGAGGACGCCCTGCCTCCGCCTCCCACCCCTGCTGCCCTTCCCGCCCCTTCCTCCTCTGACACATCTCCCCACTCGTCTACATCTTCCACTTCCTCCTCCACTTCCTGCTCTCGTTCCTCATCCTACCCCGATCTCGCTGGGGTCATGCAGGGATCAGAAGCCACGGTGGGGAAGGTCCTGGCCGCAGAGGTGCCCCCCATTGCCCCCCCAGCTCCGCCCTCCTCAGACGCTGGGGCTGTGCAGCGCCAGCCAGCCCCCTCTTCATCGTCCCCTTCCTCTTCCCCCTCCCCAACTGTCCACCCGCCTCCCCCAGCTCACAAAGGCACTGACCCCCTGCCCATCGAGCCGGCTGTGTTTGTAAGTGTCCCCTGGGTTCAGTGTCGTTGTGCCTTCTTGTTGTGTCTTCCAAAAATTCTCCCTGTGTGCTTGTCAGTCTACGCGTGGGTTTGAAGTCTGCATCATTGGTCTGCATCACTCTTGCTGTGTGCGGCTTTGTCAGTTTGTCTCGGTCTGTGTCGCTCGATCTCATCTTGCAGTATTAGTGTCAAGTCAGTGACTGTCAGCGCCGTTCTCTGTCACTCTCAACGTGGATGTTTCTGGGTGTCCCCCTCCCTGTGTTTTGTCTCAGTGTGTATCAACACTTGGTGTGTGTGTTTGTATTTCACACTTGGGTCTCTTTCTGTCCATGTGCTGTCTTGTTAAAGCAAAAGATGGAGTTGCAGAGTGGCGTGACCAAGAATGACACTGACTCAAACCACAGACTTGAGCCGTATACTCCAGATGTCACTAGTTCATGCCTGGGGTTCATGCCTGTTAGCTGGTGTGGCTGCGATTCTTCAAGTGTCTGAGCACTGCTTGCGCTGGATGGCTTAGTGTCAGCCAGGAGACCTGGTGCAATGAGCAAGCAGTGCTCTCTGTGTGAGAAGTACTGCTCCTCCAGATGATTCTCACTACAGTGTGAGGCACATTGAAGCTCCAGTATCAGGGCTCAGGCTTATGTCACATGTAACTTGCCTAAATGGTATAGAATGCTTCTGTAGAAGGAAACCTGGTCCCCTGGCATAGTGGAGTTCTCCAGTTTCTGGGGAACACTGCTGTGGTCCCTCTTAGCCCCAAAGCGATCATAATTTAAATTGCAACAGGGCAGAGCAGAGTTGCACCTGTCACTCTCACAGGGTGACAAGTGACACTGAGCCCGTTGCAGAAGTGCTGTCACCCCCAGACAGTGGACACAGTGGAGAGTGCTCCCACAACAGGATCCCTTGTCCTGTGGCAGAGTGGAGCTCTGTGGTCACTTTGGACCTGCGAGCCACCGATCACATCAGGCAGGGGCAGAGCAGAGCTGCACCAGTCACACTAAAAAGGGGTTCAGTACACAGGTGGTGGGCAGTGCAGAAAAGTGCAATCACAGGGCCTCATTCTCCCGAGTCCCCTGCGACAGGGGTTGCGGTGACCAGCCAAACTTGCAGGCAGTTGGTATCTCTGAGGAGTGAGGGTATAAGACAGCAGAATGATTGTGGATTCAAAGTGTAGAAAAGTGAATCTGAATCATGGTAAAAGCTCAGAAAGGTCTTGTAAAGCACCAGCCTAAATACGATAACCCATGGTAAGGCAAATTTAAGATGTAAGTGTCATAGCATCATGGGAAACTCACTTCCCTGTTTATGTATCACTTTGCCATTACTGTGTTTGAAGTAGTTCAAGTAGGGAGATACGTCAGCATGCATAGGCTGCAAAGGAACAAGTATAGGTTTATTCCATGCTGAAAAGGGAAGAAAAGAAACACAACGTTTCGGCTGTTTAGCATGGAATAAAGCTTTACTTGTTCCATTATTGTCTCGCTCTCTCAGGGTCTCTGCCTGTGTGCAGTGCGGTGTGGTGTCGTGACTATGCCTCAGTCTGTGTTGCTCTCTCAGGGTCTCTGCCTGTGTGCGGTGTGGTGTTGTGACTGTGCCTCAGTCTGTGTTGCTCTCTCAGGGTCTCTGCCTGTGTGCAGTGCGGTGTCGTGACTGTGCCTCAGTCTGTGTTGCTCTCTCAGGGTCTCTGCCTGTGTGCAGTGCGGTGTGGTGTCGTGACTGTGCCTCAGTCTGTGTTGCTCTCTCAGGGTCTCTGCCTGTGTGCGGTGTGGTGTTGTGACTGTGCCTCAGTCTGTGTTGCTCTCTCAGGGTCTCTGCCTGTGTGCAGTGCGGTGTGGTGTCGTGACTGTGCCTCAGTCTGTGTTGCTCTCTCAGGGTCTCTGCCTGTGTGCAGTGCGGTGTCGTGACTGTGCCTCAGTCTGTGTTGCTCTCTCAGGGTCTCTGCCTGTGTGCAGTGCGGTGTGGTGTCGTGACTGTGCCTCAGTCTGTGTTGCTCTCTCAGGGTCTCTGCCTGTGTGCGGTGTGGTGTTGTGACTGTGCCTCAGTCTGTGTTGCTCTCTCAGGGTCTCTGCCTGTGTGCAGTGCGGTGTGGTGTCGTGACTGTGCCTCAGTCTGTGTTGCTCTCTCAGGGTCTCTGCCTGTGTGCAGTGCAGTGTTGTGACTGTGCCTCAGTCTGTGTTGCTCTCTCAGGGTCTCTGCCTGTGTGCAGTGCAGTGTTGTGACTGTGCCTCAGTCTGTGTTGCTCTCTCAGGGTCTCTGCCTGTGTGCAGTGCGGTGTGGTGTCGTGACTGTGCCTCAGTCTGTGTTGCTCTCTCAGGGTCTCTGCCTGTGTGCGGTGTGGTGTTGTGACTGTGCCTCAGTCTGTGTTGCTCTCTCAGGGTCTCTGCCTGTGTGCAGTGCGGTGTGGTGTCGTGACTGTGCCTCAGTCTGTGTTGCTCTCTCAGGGTCTCTGCCTGTGTGCAGTGCGGTGTGGTGTCGTGACTGTGCCTCAGTCTGTGTTGCTCTCTCAGGGTCTCTGCCTGTGTGCAGTGCGGTGTCGTGACTGTGCCTCAGTCTGTGTTGCTCTCTCAGGGTCTCTGCCTGTGTGCAGTGCAGTGTTGTGACTGTGCCTCAGTCTGTGTTGCTCTCTCAGGGTCTCTGCCTGTGTGCAGTGCGGTGTGGTGTCGTGACTGTGCCTCAGTCTGTGTTGCTCTCTCAGGGTCTCTGCCTGTGTGCGGTGTGGTGTTGTGACTGTGCCTCAGTCTGTGTTGCTCTCTCAGGGTCTCTGCCTGTGTGCAGTGCGGTGTGGTGTCGTGACTGTGCCTCAGTCTGTGTTGCTCTCTCAGGGTCTCTGTCTGTGTGCAGTGCGGTGTGGTGTCGTGACTGTGCCTCAGTCTGTGTTGCTCTCTCAGGGTCTCTGCCTGTGTGCGGTGTGGTGTTGTGACTGTGCCTCAGTCTGTGTTGCTCTCTCAGGGTCTCTGCCTGTGTGCAGTGCGGTGTGGTGTCGTGACTGTGCCTCAGTCTGTGTTGCTCTCTCAGGGTCTCTGCCTGTGTGCAGTGCGGTGTGGTGTCGTGACTGTGCCTCAGTCTGTGTTGCTCTCTCAGGGTCTCTGCCTGTGTGCAGTGTGGTGTCGTGACTGTGCCTCAGTCTGTGTTGCTCTCTCAGGGTCTCTGCCTGTGTGCAGTGTGACGTCATGAGTGTGTCGCCCTCTCGGTGTCTCTGTCTGCGTGCAGGTGTGTGTAACTGTGTGGTTCCTCCCCAGGCGATCCCCCCTTGCTCCGAAGCCTCTTCCCCGGGAGACAGCGCGCCACCCACCCTCAGAGCCGGAGCACAGAAGCTGCAGGCAGGAGGTGGATATTTTGGCCTAACCTTTACTTGTCCTAGTCTCAAAAACCCTGTTAGCAAGAAATCCTGGACTCGCAAATTGAAAAGCTGGGCTCACAAGCTCCGGCACTCTACCAGCTTATTCAAGAGAACAAGAGTCCAGCAAGGTAGCGTCCACAGCGTTAGGGCTCTGCAACACCTTTCCCCTTTTATTTAGCTTTTTAATTTTTCCCATGTTTTTGCATGTGTAGATGTAGGCTACATTTATTTTGTTGATTATCCCCCTTTTAACTTTTTTTAATGCATTTTGTCAGCTTATTGATTTTGCACCCCCCTTTTTTAAACGTTTAGGATATATATACACGTTCAGTAAATATCTGAATTAGAAAACACTTAAGGGCAATATGTACTGTATATATGGAGGCCTATGAGACAAAAATCTTCTTTCAATTCTCTTAATATTTATTTTATAAATGCATAGGTGTGACCTGATCTCAAACCTGTGCTCTTGGAGCTGAATTCTTAAAGTTGCTTGTTGGATATTTTAAGTTTATAGTGCTGTATCTGCATAAGTAACAGTGGAATGAAGAGCCGACTCAGGCTTTGTTAATACTGTAGTTCAGAGCTTGTTGCCAAGATCAGTAGTATAATTTTGATAATTCACTCTATAGAGCCTGGTTTTGAGAGGGTACATGTGTATTTGCAGATGCAAGTATTGGCAACAATGTACCTGAAACGATATTATTCACTAATTTATTGATTAGAACGAATATTGTATTTTGAACTCCCAACACTGGCTCTAAGTTTATTTTTACTAACCATTCATCCTAACAAGTGACGTGCTGTAATTACCTGACACAGGGTGCCAATATTTACATCTGAGAATACAAAATGCAATATACAGTATAGGTGAGAGTGAGGAACAGACCAGGAGCAGGCGGAGGTTAATTCCACGCTGAAGAGCAAAAAAGAAAGAAGAAAAGTTCATTTTTTCAGGCTCGGAGCCTTCCTATGAGGCACCTGAAGGTGCTGCGTCACTGAATCACATTGTCTCTGCTTTCTTTCTGCTTTTCAGACGCCTGGAATTAGCCTCTAGCTGCTCCTAGAAAAAAATATATATATACGTACTGTGTACTGTATATATATTTCGATAATAATATGAAATACGATCATATGAAATATACCCTTTTTGAGTATATATATCTTGAGCATCACACCCATCCTGCTGTTCCTTGCACATCCCTGTTGTGTGCTTTTATTTTTTCACTCTGTTTCGGCTGCGTCAACCCCCTCCCCTCTGTCCCGTCTGTCCCTCTGGAGTCCCCGTTGATCTGCTCCTTCGTTTTAGCTCATTTCTGTCGTTGGTGTTACTGTTGTGGTGATGGTGATGACGGCGACGATTTTGCCTTGCGCGTCGCTGCAGGTGAGTGGCAAGGGGGGGCGAGCTTGTATCTACGCAGTAGCCGGCCACACCTAAATTGTCCTGTCATTCACAGCCCTTAATTACCACGGTAATTACCACAATTAATTACCATGGTAACCAGCTCTGAATGACGGGAGGTGTCAGGCGGGGCTGGCTACCGCGTTTGTACTGGCTCAGCCCCACCGCTCATCCGTAGTGGCGAGCACGACAGATCTGTCTCTAGATAACCGACTTAACGGTCTTTGTTTTTATTTTATTCTGTGACATGGGAGATTGCCCTTCACAACTGAAGTGAGCCTCGTTCCGCAGCCTCACAGGGAGACAAGGTGGCCAGACGAATGCTTGAAGAGTTTGATTTTAGCATCTGGGTTTTCTGCAACGTTTTAAACCAGCTTTTGAACACCTTAATGAAATCCCCCCCCCCCAGTACAGTCAGTGTCCTAGACCCATCCAGAACATTATACAGTTTCAGCATTAGCTCCTGATTTTTTTGCTAAATGCATTCATGCAGTACTTTAATTGGAGTCGGTCGTATCTCTACACTTGCTTCGTTCATTCTTGGGCCGCTTCTCCTTGTGATCGGCGCCTTGGGTCTGGAGGGGCAGTGCTGCCAGCTTGTTGCTGATTCTCCGACGGCTGATTGATTTTGTGACAGCGCGGTGCTGTGGAAATGCCGTGAGCTCTAGTTGTGAAGGGCAACTGTGTTACGACTCTCTCAGAGGGAGTCAGTGGAGGTGGCGTCGCCTCAGCTCTCCCAGTGTGGCACCTGTGCTGTACGGACGCACATACATATTACTGTATACAACTGTATACCCCTCGGGTGTGCAGAGGAGGAGGTGAGATCAGGACACGCTTCGCAACCTGCACCACGCTCTGTAAGAAAAACTAACTTGAAACTATGGGGTTGTGCCTTGAACCGAAGGTAACAGCTAAAAAGAGGTTATTTTAAGGCCTTGTAATATGAATTTTTTTCAACCATTTGAAAAGCTTACTGCCACATGCTATGATCAGTGCAGCGCAGTAGCACAGTTAGATTGCAAAGCAGAGAAATCTGACGCTTCGTGTGACATACTAGGGAACGCACAGCATAACCAGGTACAGCCATGGAAAAATAGCAAAGCGTCCAAAGTTACCCCTGTAACCTTTCATCAGAGACGAGTTCATACAAAACCTGCTGCTGAGCTATGTTGATGCTGCAGTCGAGGTGCAAAGCTGCCTGCTTCTCTCTGTACAATGCCCTCCAGATTTATTCATACCCCCAGCGAAATAGGAACGCGACACCCCAGACAACAGATCGATGGATTGGATAATACATCGTGCATAAAAAAGTCCCAATAATAATAAAGAGCATTAAGCATAGCAAATCCTTATTTATCTTAAATGAACAATTAAAGTCCAGAAAGCATGAGGGTTATATGTATTTGCACTCCTTTAGTTAATATTTTGTAGATCCTCCTCCGGCAGGGTTTAACAGAAACAAGGCACCTTGCGCAGTCTGCAGTGATGCTCCAGATAAGCATGTCCAAAAACCTCCTTTTTCATTTCATCTGACTAGAAGGCGTGGTACCAGTTGTCTTTCAGATGTAGTCTGGCAATTTTTAATGGATCGCCCTCAAACAAGGCTCCTTCCATGCAGCCTGGGCATGATTGCCACCTACAGGTAAGCAGTGTTGAAAGGCAGTTTTTGTATCCTGAAGTTGATGTTGGAGATCTTTACTGCTGGATTGATAGTTTTATCCCAAGCCACTCCTCTCACAGCCTGTGGCGGCAGAGATACACTTGTGTCCTCTCCCTGGCAGGGGGGCCACTATTCCAGTAGCCTTAAAAATGTCCTAATTTTGGAGACTTGAGAGAAAAGTGATAGATTCACAAGTTTGTGGATTTTATTTTAGAGCTATCCCCCAACCTCAGAGAGCCCTCTGATCATAACCATGATGACAATCTACCACAGAATGTCTTCCTTGTGTCACCTCCTTTTATACCCCGGGGAAACAGGAATTCCTCTATATAGTTCCTCTATATAGGCTTCCATTGCACTTGAAAGAGCACAATGTTGTTGTAGATTTGTTTTGGATTTTATTTAAAGGAATAAGTAGAGGGGTAAATTACAGTGACCCTTGTGTTTTCTGGATATCCATTCATTTTTCAGACAAATATGAATTACCTCTGTGGAATGCTATTAGAATTACAGAATGACACTTAAAGAAAATAATCCAGGCACTCTATCCAGTGCATAACTTATTCTGCTATGTGATGTTTTTGTTCCTCATTCATGGGGGTTATGATTTAATGTGGAGGGCCCTGTATATTGGTCATTACCATCTCTGTCCATGTCTCCTCTTGGAAATGGGAGTGAGCTAGACAAATAATTATTGACGTCGAGCCAAGACCTGTTTTTCAAGTGTTAGTTTTTTATTAGAGTGAGGCGTGACGAGACAGGTGGATTACTACAACTCCCCTCACGGCTTAGACTGCCTGCTGTGCAGAACAGTAGCTCAGCATAAGGTTGCAGTACACCTCTTCATGCAGGCCAGCACTTGGGATGCGGAGGAAGGGTTTTCCCAAGTGTCAGTGATAACGAAAATAGCTATTTTGTTGTATCTCCTCCTATTTAATCGATGTGGTAATTGTCGGAGTCTGAGCATGCCATGAGCAGACGCTGCCAGCACACCTCGCTGGAGAGCTAGCGCCCTCTACAGAGGGAGAGAAGCAGTGCATCCTAGGTAGCAGGACTACTCTGTTGTATTGCAGTGGCCTCGGACACCTCTTCAGTCGGGCCAGCAGTAGACACGAGGAGACAAAGGCCATAGACGAAGCACTACAAACTAAGAAAGAGTGGTGCATTTACTTAATAACTTTGCGCTGTAGGAGAAGAAATGTATCGAAAGATGCTGAATCACAGTATATAAATACAGGAATTTGTTTAGTTCGAGCATTGTCAAATACTTAATACCTTGTGTACTGTACAGCCATTAGCTGTGTTATGTGGTATAAGTTACATACATTATATGTTTTTGAAAACAGCCACTATGCTTTTAAAGTAATGGACATGATGCCGATAGGCCACGTGGTCCTGGTCTGTGCTCATACTACACTGTTTAGTCCAGGTGTCTCCTGCCCTGATCCACTTTTTTTTATACAGTAGGTCACTCACAATCACCTGCTTCTATAGATTTTCTGAGCCAGTGATATATTGGTCTATTGTGCAACAAATCTGAACTCTGAACTCCTCATTTGTTTTCCTCCTAGCTGGTAACAAAGAAATTGTTCCAGGTGTTTAAAAACTGGTGATCTAATGAGCTGTGAAACCTGGTGGCCACCCAGTGGCAGGTGGCAGCATTCACAGGATGCTCTACAGCTCACTGGCCTTACCCTCACTGCTTCAAAGCAGAAAATTAAATAGGCTGAGCCTTGTGCATCATTTCAAAATTTGTGCTAAACCTTAATAACATTTTTATCCATTCCTGTTTTCCGGGATGACTTCGTTTTGTAGTTTCGTAGTACACCCGTAGCCAGGAAACAAGAAACTGACATTCACCCGGGTGGTGTGTACCGTACGTGAGCGGTCCATTGAGCCTTTCTAAGGGGAGTGGGTGCCAGTGCAGTAAGGCATCCTGCCGACTGAACATTTCACCATGGCTCTGACCCAGTGTGGTCCAAGCCGGTGATCCCTCAACCGTACAGTACACTCCTGGTGCCTGACCGCGGAAGGCTGCTTCTCACCTGCCTCACCTGCCTCTGGCCACAGTTAAGCTCCAGGTCCAGCAGATCCAGAATCCACTGCTCGGGGGGGGCATGGGGCAGGTTTCCGTTCAATCTGGCACTTGGACAGCCTTGAGATGTCAAAGGAAAAACACTGGGGGAGACTGAGACGTTGTTCTGACATTGACTCACCGCATGAGGGAGGGGGGTGTTCTATATGTACTGTATATGTGTTTGTGGTCAGATGAAGTTGGAACTAACTGGAAGATCTGCTTCCTGTTTCTTACTGAACCCAGTGTCGTGCAGTGTTTTTAAAATCCTTTGCACACGGCCCCCTCGTATCTTATATCTGATGTAAAAATTCGACAGCCTGTTTTTATTTGGCAATCTTCAACTCACTCTGTACCACCGAGACCAAGCTCTGTTGTACAGATTCTCTGCAGCTGTCAGCAGTTTCTGCTCCTATGTTCCTGGATACAGATAGTTATACTGAATGTAGGCAGTTCTCTTTTTTTTCCTACAGTTTTTGTTCCTTAATTTTTTAACTTGAAAAAAGTGATTGACACTGCCTTCCATAGTTTTGGTTCATGGCTTCTCTGCATTTCTTTCTTATTGTTTTTTAGTTTTTTGTTGTTGTTTTGAGTGTGATCTTTATGATGTATTGGTTGATGTCAGTGAAATGCACTAAGAACAGTTTAGCATTAAAGTCATTCTGACAGCAATACTGCTGGTGGTGTCAGGAATAATAATGATTATGATAGTAGCCGGATGATTTTCAGTTTTTTTTTCCCCAAAATCAATGTTGTCAAAATCAAGTTTTTCAAACCTAGCAAGACAGCACAAAAAATGTCAAAAATGTACAGAAATATCTATTAAATACATTGTGCAAAACTGTAATGAAATAAAACCAAAATGTAGCAAAGTCCTTTGAGAAATGTGACGCAGAAGAACTGACATCTCTTCCAGTACATCAGCTTCATTAGCAATAATAATTGAGGGAAGCAGATCGCACTGGCTGTGCATTGCAGTTTAATCCAGGCCAGGTTTTGCTCTGAACACTGTTCTCTTTTTTCATGTAAATTAAGAATCACTGGTCGTGTTGTTATATCCCCACCTAATCTGGATATTTATCGCCCAGTTGTGCGTGTGTCTTGTCTCACTTGGACGCCTCTGTAACCACATGAGAAAACAGAGACGTGCAGTGAAGTCCCTCAGTCTTCCCACCCATTGAGTCAGGAGTCTGTTGACATGCGGAAAGACAGCAAAATGTTAAGGCTTTTGGCCTCGCTTGGGGTAATAGAGAAACATGGATTTTAATCAAATTAAAAATCCCATTCAGCCTGTAGCTGGTTACACCTGAAATGGATCAGACTGCTGTATGGCTGGTGCCTGATGCGCTTCCCCTCGATGACAGTGTGTTGCTGTGTGCTCTGAGCGATGTAGGTGCCCTGTCCTGTGTTAACAGCCTCTCTGTCTGTGTGTCTTAGACTCCTGCGCACAGCGTCTGTGTTTCTCAGAGCAGGGAGAGCCCCGCCTCCGCTCCCAGTCCCTCACCACCGGCCGGTTCCAGGTACTGTATTGCAGACAGAGAGAGGTACACAGATTAAAGGGGGAAAGGGACAAATATGCGGACTGGTACACAGACTAGGCAAGAACCATTAGACGGACAGGTAGACTGTTAGACTGATAGAGAAGGACCTTTGACCAGAGAGACATGTAGACAAGGACTGTTGGACTGATAGAGAAGGACCTTTGACCAGGCAGACATGTAGACAAGGACTGTTAGACTGATAGAGAAGGACCTTTGACCAGAGAGACATGTAGACAAGGACTGTTGGACTGATAGAGAAGAACCTTTTGGACGGACAGACATGTAGACAAGGACTGTTGGGCAGATAGATTGAGAAGGACCTTTGGACAGACGGACAGCGAGACAAGGACTGTTAGATAGATAGAGAAGAACCTTTAGACAGACACTGATAGAGCAGGACCTTTAATAGGAATTAAGATGCTAATTTAATCAAATCCAAGCAGTACTTCCTCATGTGAAAATGAAACATGATGCTTCTATTGTAATAATGAAAATGAAATACAGACCTGTTTTACCACAGCTGCAATATACTCCCATAAGGATGAGAATGATACCCGATCTCATTCTCCAGCAACAGTTTCTAAGCTTCAGCGAGAGAATCTTGATCCTTGTCCACCTCGGGGTTTCAACGACCAGCGCTACACTCTCACGGGATGATTTTAAGAAAGTGGAACGTGTGCACGCCGAAAGAAAAAAACAAAATATTTTTTCCCAAAATAAAACTAAACCCATTTTTTCGTGTATTCAAGTGAAGTCTGAGCTTTGACCCATAGCTGCTTCTTGATCATTTTTTTTTTACGCGGCCCGTTCTGAACCCCAGCTTTTCTTAAGTATTGCAAATCGCACCTGACCTGGCGCAAACCCGGCACCTGTAGCCAAGCCCCATCAGGCCCGTGTTGAGTTAGTCCGAGCCGCTGCCCGGACAGGTAGACACAGGTGTGCTGTACATCGAGGGTGACAGTGAACCGTGCGTTTTCTTTTCCAGGTAACCACGGTCCCCCTGATGCCCCCGGACCAACTGGAGGAAGAGAAGGAGACGAAGGGGAGTGGGCGCCCCAGAGCTTCCTCTCAGCGGACAGCCGAGCCCCAGCGCCCACCCCATCCAAACCTGGCGGACACCCACAAGACAGTGGGGCGCTTCTCCGTGACGCGGGCGCAGACGCAGGGCACGGACAGCTCGCCGCTCACCCCTGAGCGTGAGGCTGGGGGCAGCAGCAGTGGCGGCCAGTCTGGAAGCCCCACTGGAGGAGGCACCCCCCTCCAGGCTGGCGCCCCAGAGTCCCGGGGGCACAGGCCCCATGCACAGCCTGGGGGCAAGGCTGAGGGGGATGAGGAGGAGGAGGAGGAGTTGGAGGAAGACGAGTGCGCACCTGCCTGCCCTCCCCGAGGGTACTCCCCCTCGCCCCCCATGAGCAGCGATGACGAGGAGTCAGAGCTGGAGGACGAGGACTTGAAGAAGGAGCTGCAGAAACTTCGAGAGAAGTGAGAGAAGGGAGGAGGAGGGTTGTGAGAGTGTGTTCCTGTAGCTATGGCACCTGTGTGTAAAGGTGTACAGTATATGTGTGCCTGTAGATATGGCACCTGTGTAAACAGGTGTATATGTGTACCTGTAGCCATGGCACTTGTGTGTGTACAGGTGTATATGTGTACCTGTAGCCATGGCACTTGTGTGTGTACAGGTGTATATGTGTACCTGTAGCCATGGCACTTGTGTGTGTACAGGTGTATATGTGTACCTGTAGCCATGGCACTTGTGTGTGTACAGGTGTATATGCATACCTGTAGCTGTGGCACATTTGTGTGTACAGGTGTATGTGTATACCTGTAGAAAAAACATCTGCGTGTACAGGTGTGTAATAATGATAATGATAATGTTGCTTTATTAGCCCTATACAATTTCTTGTATTAGGAATTTGTCTTTTCGCATACCCCAGCTTGCTCTCCATGAGACACAGACAAGGAGAGAAGCTTGGGGTCAGAGCGCAGGGTCAGCCATTGTACGGCGCCCCTGGAGCAGTTGGGGTTAAGGGCCTTGCTCAGGGGCCCAATGGAGTAGGATTCCTCTGCCGGCTGCGGGATTTGAACCGGCAACCTTCCAGGCACAGGCGCAGATCCTTAGCCACAGAGCTGTAGCTATGTCACCTGCATCTGTACAGGTGTATATGAATACCTGTAATTATGGCACCTGCGTGTGTACAGGTGTTTTTATGTACCTGTAGCTATGGCACCTGTTTGTGCACAGGTACATATGTGTACTAATAGATATGATACCTGTGTATGTGCCTGTTTTGCCTGTCTGTCTCTGTTCAACTGACTGTATCTGCGTTCATCTGACTCTGTCTGCAATACCCATCTGTCTCTCCCTCTGCCTACCTGACTCTCTGTGTACTCACTCTGTCTGCAGGCACATCCAGGAGGTGGTGTCCCTCCAGGCGCAGCAGAACCAGGAGCTGCAGGAGCTGTACCGCCAACTGCGTCTGCTGAAGGAACACAAAAACGCCCCCTCCACTCCCCCCCCCTCGCAGTGCCTGTCCCCGCGGCGACCGCGCTCCGCCAAAGCCAAGCTGCGCAGCCGCCCGCAGTCGTTTTCGCAGACGGACAACGGGCTGGCGCACCTGGGTAAGGAGGATGAGAGAAGGGCTTTGTGTGCATCTCGCGCTTCCAGCTCGCCTGCTCGGAAAGCCCTCCTCTCTCCACCCGCAGCTGCGACTCTTATTGTAACCTGACACTCGCTCAAGCCCAGCCCTGATCCCTTATAGCCTTCACTCCGGTCCTTGAGCACAGGTCCAAGGAACTGCGGGTTTGCAGGAGATTTTACACGGGTGCAGCTTCATCTGAGGTCTGACTTTATGTCTGAAAACGTTTTTCATGAGATGAAGTGACCGTGGTGTGAAGCGACAGTTAAGTGCACTTGGGTGCCACTACTTGACAGGACTCCTTGTGTGTGGTTGTGGTGGTGCATCATGACTGGCGGACCAGCCTTCCACACCGTCATGAGCAGGAGCTGCTGTTTCAATAAAACAGGTCTCTATTATGTTAATAATGGGGGTAAACTTACCCAGGTCCAGGGGTCATCGTTTGAATATTTTCATTTGTCATCCCAGGATGTTGGATGCACCTCATGCTGGGCAAAGTACCAAAAAGTGATGACCTTTTGCACGGGCTGTGGCCTCAAGTGAGTGCAATGCAATCGTAGCAACAATGAGCTGACTGTGCGTCTGCCTGTCCGTTTGTCCACAGGAGTCCAGCCATCCTGCTGTCTCTCTGGGGAGGAGTGTCGTCTCTCGAACCCCACCCCCTCGGAGGTGGATGGCCAGATGGGGGCGCTGGGTGGCCTGCACAGCCACAGCTGCCCCCAGGGCTTCTCCCAGCACGGTGAGACACAACACCGTTTTAAGATGTCCCTGGGCTGAGAGCATACATCTCCTAAATATGTGAAATTTGCATTTACAATCGAGAACAGGAGGTGCATTTTTACTCAAATGGCTGTGTAAGTCTGGAAGAGCCACCCAGCCATGTTTTGAAGTCAGTACACTGGTAACTACAAACTACACAGGGACCAGATGGGCTAAATGACCTCTTCTTGCTGAAAACCTTTATGTTTTTATATTCTTGTGTTCTTAAAGGCCCTACAGATGTATACAGTTTAGTATAAACTTAAAAAAAAAAGGGAGAAGTGGTGGCACTGTGGCTAAGGATCTGCGCCTGTGGCTGCAAGGTTGCTGGTTCGTATCCCGTGGCCGGCTGCTCCAGGGGTGCTGTATAAATGGCCGACCCTGTGCTCTGACCCCCAGCTTCTCCCCTGTCTGTGTGTCTCATGGAGAGCAGGCTGGGGTATGCGAAAAGACAAATTCCTAATGCAAGAAATTGTATATGGCCAATAAAGTGATCTTATCTTATAAACCTGTCACTGGATCCCAGTGTGCTTTTGCGAATGATTGTTCCGGGGCAGGATTGTCTCAGAAGTGTCAGTGTCTCAGAGGGACTGGCTTTGTGAGAGAGTGTTCCAGTGGGCCTCCTGAAAGATCTCACGCTGCCAGAGGAGACTGGAGCAGAAGTGGCCGAAGGCTCAATAGGAGCCGTGGACCTGATTGACTGAAGCTCTCGTTCTTGCTGGTGCTGAAGTCAGTCAATCTGCGGTGTAACTTCTGACCCCCTTCTGTTTTTCAAAGAGCAAATGAGGAACCTCACAAGGGCCTCTTTCTTCCTCTTGCATAACATCTCTGTTTACATCCTTACTCTGCTTATCCAATGCTGAAATATTGATACACACATTTGTTTAACCAATATGACACTACCGTATTTAGTACTGTACTACTTCATTAGTGGGGTATCTTCTGAGGTACTGAATGGGCATCAGTACATCAGAGGCATAGACATCAGTGTGTCCAGAAGTCTGTGGCTTCTGTATTTTTAAGAGCTCTGTGCCTCAGCACCTGCTGTAAACTGCTCATGTGTTTTCTGTGAAGGACCTTTGACCTGCTCCAATGCCCACGCCCTCCCCGCTGCATCAGCCAATAAGAAAGGCATGTTCACAGATGAGCTGCACAAGCTGGTGGATGATTGGACGAAAGAGACTGTAGGCAACGCCCTCACAAAGCCCAGCCTCAATCAGATCAAACAGATCCAGCAGAAGCAGGAGATTGGTGTCTGGAACCAGCCATCTGAGGTACAGTACGCAGCCTCGGGTCCTGTCCAATAGGATGGTACTGTACTCGCACACAGATTCACAGATTAGGTGATGATACTTCATACAGAAGGCCTCCTAATGCAATTAAAGATTTGGTACAGCACATCACAATACAACAGTGTCTTCCTCTTACCTCTTATTTTTCATAATTTTTAAAAGTATGAAAACTCTTAACACTATGTGCATTTACACGTGGTACTAATTTTGTAAATTCTAACAGACATACAGCTTTGCATGACACTGTTTAAAAGCTGTTTAAAATAAATCGCAGCCCAAGCTCTGGTATCTTCAGATACCTTGGCTTGAGAGAATTAAAATTAAATTTAAAAGCACAGTTACTGGCAGGGAGCCCTGATGTTGCCTTTCTCTTCCTCATTCTGCTTTGGTCCCTGACACCTGATTTGCCCTCCGTGTTTCAGAGTTCTGGTTCCGGGTGGTTCCCCGCTGGGCCCGCGGGTCACAGCTGCGGCATGGGTATCCCAGCAGCGCCTGTTCCTCCTGCCGTGACGCCGTTGCCCCCTCTGGCCGCCCCCTTCCCAGCAGCCCCTGGGTTCGGGCCCCCCCCCACACACCTGTGCCAGTTCGGCGGGGGCGGCGGGGGGGCGGCCTACGCGATGCAGTGGACCGGACTGGCGGCCCCGACGCCGCCCGCGCAGCCGCAGGCCGTGCACGCACCGCATCAGCCCGCGTCCGCCCCCCCGCCCCAGCCCCTCCCCCCCTTCATCCCGCCGGGAAACGGCATCCAGCCCGTGATGGGCCCCGTGCCTGCCCCACCGGGGGCCGTCGGGGCCCCCAGCCTGACCGTGGGGGCGCCCCGCTCCTGCTCCCCCTCGTCCTGCTCTTCTTCCTCCTCCTCCTCCTCCTCCTCTTCTTCGTGTTCTTCGTCTCTGGCTGCGTCTGTGAATTTGCCCGCTAGCATTTCCCCGTCCGCTGGCCTCCACAAAGCCGCTGCTGTACCCCTGGGACCCCAGTAGCGTGTGAGAGAGAGAGCGAGAGAGTGAGAGGGAATGAAAGAGTGAGAGAGGGAATGACAGACACCGAGGGAAAGAGGGCCATATTCATGAAACGTCTGCAGCCTTATTTTACTGCACTTGTATAAAAAAATAAAGAAAAACAAACTCCTGGTATAGGGGCTTCTAAATTCTGAATGCATTACTGATGGTTTACAAGTTCACTGCGTTGTTTTCCTATTAAAAAAAAAACCTGTATAAGCTTAGTGTGACAATAAATATTTTATGACTTTGGCAGACAGAGAAAGCGAATGAGAGTGGGCGTGTGTTTGTGCAGGAAGGGTCAATCCAAGCCTGACGGGCTGGAGCCGCATCTGAATTTCATCCCAACCTGATTTTCAATGACTTTGTCCCTTCCTGGCTTCGCTCCTATTGCACTACAGTTTGATGCATTTCCATTGGAAGTCAGGGCTGCAGGCTCTCGTGTGTGAGCCAACATCAGATGCTGGATATGTTCTGCTTTTTCCCTTATTTAAAGTAAATTTGCCTGGAGTTACCTGTGAAGTTACAATATTTCGATATACTTGTGTGTATATGTATGCGTGTATACATGTATATGTGTGCTTTTCTGCTTTGTTGGTACTTCGTTGGAGACTGCAGCTCCTAAAACACATAATGCATAAAACTGCATTATAATGGGAGTCTTGTTAATGGGTCAAAATAAATCCCTCAGGTTTGATCCAGTAGCTACTTATAAAATACACCCTTGAAACCTGCAGATTGTAAAGGACACTGGAGCAAATTTTAAAGAAGTGCTATGCCAACCCCTCAGTACCCCTCTATTCTCACTGGATTGTTTCCCCTGAACTGCTTACGCAAGGCAAAATACAGAGAGACAGGGGAATCGGGCACCGGTTAGACGTAGAGGACACAGAGAGACAACAGACACAGAAACAGAAATACAGAATAAGTCAGATATGGGCACACAGACAGACTCGGGCAGACTGAAATAGACACATAGAGCGATATACAGGCACACAGACGGTCAGACTCACTCAGATATACAAGTCCACACACAGGCAGACTGAGACATGCAGGCGCATAGACAGGCAGACTCGGTCAGATATACAGGCACACAGACAGGCAGACTGAGACATACAGGCACATAGACTCGGTCAGATATACGGGCACACAGACAGGCAGACTGAGACATACAGGCACATAGACTCAGTCAGATATACAGGCACACAGACAGGCAGACTGAGATAGACAGGCATGTGGACAGGCAGACCCGGTCAGATATACAGGCACACAGACATGTAGGAAGAGAAGATAGCAGAGCAAAAGATGAAATGGGGCATGCCCACACTTTCAGTTTTCCTGTTTTCTTTGCTAGTTTTGGAATGAAATTGTTTATTTCTGCATCCACGGTGATTGTCAGTGTGTGTGTGAGGATGGGTTTGTGAAAATGTTAAGCCATGTCAGTATTCATGAGAATTAAAAGACTCCGCCTGACCTCTTAAAACAGAGACATGAAGGAAAAGAGAATTTATTATTATCATTATTATTATTAAGAATGCAGTTATTTAAGGAATTTATAAATACAGTGTGATCCGTATTTGATCAGTATTAAAGCTGTGTAATGTCCCATGTTTTCTGTGTATAAAGCTTTTATCTGTAGGGAATCTTCATGAAACAGATTAAAAATGGTGGCGCTAAACACCAACAGAAGACATATAGTAATGCTTTTTACCACTGCGTGTATTTAATAATAATAATAATAATAATTTACTTTTGTAGTAGGATTTGCTTCGCAATTAAGCCCTTGGAAGACCTGAGAGCATCTCTAAGTCTCTTTGCACATTGGGATATTCTTTCTGCTCAACAAGGAGAGATTACAGTTCTTGGCTTTTAGCATCCGGGACTCTGCTAGCTGCTGTAACTCCAGTCTGTTTCTGCTGCACTGTGGTTACCTGGGCCCCAGGGGGGGCGCCCTGCTGAGGGTGTGAGTGTCTGCTCGAGCACAGCTTCTGCCAAACCCCACTCCGAACGAGATGGAGCTGAAAGACTGGAAGACTCGTTACGATGCAGTATTGCCACAGACCCCGTTGCTGGTGATTCACGAGTCGAGCCAGCATTTGGGACATAGGGTGCTTTGCTGTGCAGTGGGGGCGTGTGACTGGAGTGCTTGCCTTGTTTGTGCAATGTGACGGTGAAACAGTCTGTGCAGAAAACGCAGCTTTGGCCGGGAGTTGCTTCCTGCTGTGCTGGCAGGGCTAATCGGCAGCGTTTTTCTTCGGGCCGAGCATGTGAGCTCGCACTGCTCTAGTCCAGCTACCGAGGCTTTGCACGGTTCCTAGATTTCCACTTTAATAACGTGTATAGCCCCGACACACTCCGGGTGTCGTTTTCCCCGATGAGACGTTTACAAGGAGCAGAAGAGAACCAGACCGAACCCGACACCTTGTGCTGGCAGGTGTTTTTTCTCGGACACTTGAGCGCGAGTGGGGGGCGAACCCGGCCCCGCGGCGCTGGAGCGCGAGGAGGAAACGAAGGCCGAAGGGAGAGCGAGGGACCCGGATGAGCCAGAGGGGAAGTTTAACGTTTCGTTAAACCTGCTTTTGGACACCAGAAAAACTTGTGAATTAATTCAGCATACGAGTGGTGGGTTTTTAGAGGGTTTAAAAATCATTTTGAGAATTAAAAGATTTCACAGGTGTTTTTAATAACCACTGTATTGTAATTTATTTTATTTTTTTGTAACAGACTAAAATGGCACCCTAAGGCAGTAAAAATGTGAATTTCATATGTGCTGTTTGTTATTTTTGATGATCTTGCGCCGCTCTGGGGTTTCATGGATATAATGTGTAAAAGAAGCCAGTGTTGTCACGTTCTCTTGAGCTGTGTTGTGCTTTGACTGGCTGAATTGCTCGGAAGCCGACTGTAATCGAATGCGGCCGTATCCTATCTCTGCTTCCTGTGCAGTCTTCCTCGCTCTTCCTCCTTGCCCAGAGTGAGTGCTCGTCCATGGACAGCAGCTCTCTGTGAGACACCTGTCGAGGCTCAGCACAGTGGACGTCAGCCCTCGCCTTGCAGGCAGCCTCATCTGTGTCTCAAGTGTGGGCATTGTGGGAGATGCATCATGTGTTGTAAGGCGGTGGTGCTCTTACTAGGATTTAGGGGTACCCCTAAAACTTCACAGAGAGGGAGAGAGTGGGGCACTGCTGGAAGAGCGGAGGGGTTTGCAATCTGAGACACGATTCTCACTTTGACCTGTAAAGATATCGTAAGGGTGCGCATGACATCATCGCAGGTGCAGTAGGGCAGTCTGCTCGTCTGACCTTCACAACATGGCTGCTGTTTTCATCATGTCTTATCCTGGACCCCTGAGGGAAGATACATGATAGTGAAGCCATGTCGGCCTGGATATGCCACCCTAGAAGTGTTAACAAAAGGTTTTGCTTGGCTCTTTCAAAATGACGTTCAGTAAATATCGGAAACTATGCCCTTAACTGCTGGGAGTGGGTCAAAGTGTCCTTCTCAAAATGGCTGGCAAGTTCAGTAAGCTTAGAGGACGTTTACAAGAGGCAGAAGGTGAGGAGGCGCACTATGAAGATAATTTGGGTGTTTAAACACAAAAAGTGCTAAAGTATGAAATCTTAGTATCAGAAAATTCCTATTTCGATTACCATTACAAAACTGTACTCTGCTGCGTAGGGTTTCAGATGCTGTGTGTTGCATTTCTTCTCCTTTCCTGGACTTGAAGTCTGTGTGAGTGTCACAGGGGTCAGTAGGCTTGGTGTTTGAAGGGGGGATCCTCTTGCCTCTTTCTGTCATCCCCTCCACTGACGAGAGGAAGAAGCTTCTGAAGGGGGCGAGAGGCCTGGTTAACTGTAAGGCAGCATTGGGAATTATCTGGGAAGACCAGCCTCCAGTCGGATCTACAGCCACAAAGGCTGGATTTTGACGTTCTGGACGACAATACGCGTCTCTCCAATCACAGTGTAGAGGACAGTCCGCTTGTCTCTGCTCTTGGGTGAGATGTACTGTATGACAAGCCTTCTGGCCTGGGGAAAATTTGTCCTAGTGCCAACCAGGCTTCGCTATCCTGGGTTTCAGGTTAACAGCTGGTTCTACAGGACATCACCCTGCGTCTGTAGAAGAGCTGACCAGAAGGATTGACTGGCCACTGCTGGATTACAAGCTCTTTGTTGTAGAGCTGTCTAATTGTAGAGACTGACTTGAGAGGTATAGTATTAGACATTACCTGCCTGCTGCATACAGGCTGCTGCCACAGAGCAGTGGGGTTTCACCAAACAACACAATAGGTATTGGGTTTTCTTGGGGGGAAAAAAGTTCCAGGTGGCAAAAAAGTTCACATCATCTTATTTAATTACAGTAGCTTTCTTGTTTTCACACAAAAAAATGTTTAACATTTCAACCCCCTAGCTTCTGTCTTCAACAGCAGATCCAGACTTTTTCATTTTCCAATTTACACAAGTCCTGTGGAGAGAGGACCGTCTTAAAACCATCTGTGTCCTCGGGACTCCTTCAGGAGAACTGGATCCCCAGCATTTTATATCCTCTGCATCCTGTGTTGATCCATCATCTTCTCAAGCAGTGTCTTCCGGTGCCCAGCCCGTCTCCCACAGCCCCAGGGTCAGGGATGGGTGGGCAGCCAGTGGGGTCTTGGAAATGGTCATAGTATTGGAGGGCTGAGCTGGTGGAGTACAGCTCTTTACAACATACCTTGAGACAATCCTTCGTGTTGCTCAGCACGTTTCCAGGTGCTGCTCAGTCTTGACAGATTTTTAAAAACCTTTTTAAAGCCCTCTGAACTCAATGGCAAGAAATGTTTTAGGAAAGTGGGATTGTGGTGCACAATGCTGATACCTGATCAGCAAAGAAGGTGCTACAAGTACACAATACCAGTGATGTTACAACAGGGACTACAGTCCCAGTACAGCAGAACAGTCCCAGTAACGTAGAACAGTCCTGTTACAATAGGAGCTACAGTCCCAGTACAGTAGAACAGTCCTGTTACAATAGGGGCTACAGTCCCAGTACAGCAGAACAGTCCCGTTACAATAGGGGCTACAGTCCCAGTACAGTAGAACAGTTCTGTTACAGTAGGAGCTACAGTCCCAGTACAGTAGAACAGTCCTGTTACAATAGGAGCTACAGTCCCAGTACAGCAGAACAGTCCTGTTACAATAGGAGCTACAGTCCCAGTCCAGTAGAACAGTCCTGTTACAATAGGGGCTACAGTCCCAGTACAATGGAAGAGTCCAGGTCCAGTAGGAGTTACAGTAAAGGTACAGCAGAATTGTCCAGCTACCAGTACAAGTTCTGCAGAACTTATAACACAGTGCTTCGTGCAGACGTGTCCATGAAAATCTATAATGTTCTACGAATCACGTGGAAGAAAATAATTGAACTTTAATCTCCGAGGAACGTACCAAAACCTCACCTACAGCAGGGGAGGAGCTGTTTGTCGTGACTGTACCACAAGTTAGCAGTTTCGCTTTAAGATTAATATGTTAGCCCGGTGCATCAGTACTTAAATATAATCAATAATATTTATGCGTTTAAATGATACATTTTCCGTTTTACGTAATGGTTTTTCATTGTGACTCGGATCATTTGATCGGCTAGGCAGACGTAGAGGATTATGGTATATGTAGTTTACCAACATTAAAGCGTATAAAGCTTAAAAACGAATGCCTTTTTTTAAAAAAAAATAACTGTGAGTATGTCCTATTTATAACATCCGTGTCTGTAAAAAGAAACGCCCCCCCCCCCCCCCCCCCCACTCGAAGTCATGAAAAAGAAACTGTGCGTGCGTGCTTGGGGGTTTCTTTTTGGTTTTAAGCGCAGATGCGCCTTACGTGTCTTTGGGATATGTCGTTTTTCTCCCCGTGAGCTGCAATGCTTCCAGAGCAGAGCGGTGCGGCGAGAAAGAACTCCATTTCCCAGCAGGCCCAGAGCGGAAGTCCCTTCCCCTCCCCCTAGCGCCTGGGAACCACAACATGGCGGACGTTGCGTGAAGAATTTAACAACATGAATCTCTGAAAGGGGGAGAAAAAGAGGGGGGGAAGAAGCCGTTTTTTATTTTATTTTGTTTATTTTTTATTTTTATTTTTTTTCCGGTGGTGGGGGGGGGAACCATTCATTCCAGCTCCTCTGCTTCTCTCCGACCGCGTATCTCCGGCGCTGACCCAGTTATCAATATTAATCACACCGTCGTCCGAACATTATCGACAGGATTGCTGGTTTTCTTTTTTTTTGGGGGGGGGTGGGTGGGGGGTTGGTTTAAAAAATATTAAGCAAGTCCCCTAACTAGTCCTGCAAGGAAGAAAAAAAAAAAACAACAACTCAATGAGCAACTGGATCAAGCAAAACAAGGGGTTTTAACTGTGATATTTCCACGAAAATAACAACCACGACGGTTTACTGCCTTTTTTTCCTCTCATGTGCACGTCTGAAACGCTGACTTTTGTTTGAGGACCGCACGCACTTGGGCAGCGGGGTCTTCTCGTCTCCGGGACCCGAGGGCTGACGCCGGCCGCTGGTCGGGGGGGGGGGGGGAGCAGCAGCGCCTGGCTGTAGCGTCGACGTCCCGGGCGAGGAAGGAGGGGGGTCCGGGGGCGAGGGAGGGGGGCAGATCCGGCGGCTCCACGACCGCGATGGGAGTCCAGGGGTTTCAGGAGTACTTGGAGAAGAGGTGCCCGGGGGCGGCGGTGCCCGTGGATTTGCTGAAACTCGCCCGCACCGCCGCCCGGCAGCAGCCCCTACACTACCCGCACCCGGCCTCGCTGGGGGCGCCGGCCGCTCACCCGCCTCCGCCGGCCCGCATCCTGATCGACGCGGACTCCGGGCTGCAGCGCCTGTACGGCGGCTACCAGACGGACTGGGTGTGCGGCGGCGAGTGGAACGCCATGCTGGGCTACCTGGCGGCCCTGTCCCAGGCCTGCCTCTACCAGGGCGGCCTGGAGCTGGTGGTCATCTTCAACGGCACCCTGGGCAAGGACCGCTGGCCGGAGTGGGCGCGCCGGGCCCAGGGGCAGCGCCAGACCGCCCAGCTCATCGTCAACCACGTCGCCAGCAAGGGCACCCCGCCGCCCCGCGCCTGGTTCCTGCCGCCGGCCTGCCTCAGCCACTGCATCCGCCTGGCCATGCTGCGCTACCGAGTGCGGGTGAGTGCCGGGGGCCGGGGGCCGGGGGCCGGGGGCCGGGGGCCGGGGGCCGGGGGGTGCGGGCTCGGACTGACGCCGGCGTGACGGTACCGGCCTGCTGGAGGGCCCCGCGAGTCCCCACTGTCGCGCTGGCTGGCAGGAGCACTGGGTCCTGGGGGGGGGGGGGGGGCGCTGTTGGCGATCATCTCTTGGCGGGGAGGGGGCGCGGGAGGTAATTCGTGCCATTAAGCGAGTGACATCGCCGGTGGCGTTAGTGGCATCTGTTCGTAGGTAGGGGGGGACTCGCACCCGACACGGTGCCCGACTTGGATCCACTCGGTTTCCCGTTTTTCTTTTTGTTCCGAACCGAACCGAACCGGCCCGGCCCGACAGATTCAGGTGTGGACCGCCCGCGTCGGGGGTCGCGGTAACGGGCTCGTAAAAGCAGTCGACACCCGCCCTCCCGATAATCGACCGATCGATAAGTCGATTAGTCGGTTCGCTCCCTCCTCCCATATTCGGCCCCTGGAGCGAGCGGGTTTGCTTGCGGTGGGAGGAGGAGCTGCCGAGCGGCTGCGCGGTTTTATTCGTGTCGCTCGTCAAGAGTTGACGAGAGCAAGTCCGAGGAGCGTCTGGCTGGGCAGTTTCTGTGCTGGAGTGGCAGTTGATCGGTTCGGGTGGTAATCGTACAGTTCCCCCAGCCCTGACTGCAACGGGGAGTTTCACGCCGAGGGATCTGGGAGCCACGCTTGATCCGGCCTGTCCTTTCAGCGCCAGGTGGAAAAATGGGACTGAGACGTGCTGCTTTTTTTTTTTTGTCCGCTGTAGAAATGTCGCCCGCATGAGGCGGTTTCCACCAATGTCCGATGCCGAGTGCCTGACTCGTGCATTTGTGACATCAGGATCATCATGGCTTGGTTTCTGCAGCTCTGAGCTCTATGGGCTCCTCAAAACCCTTCTCCAAAAGTTGTTTTATGTCTGAAACTCTGCAGCCAGGCTGCTAGCTCACGCCAGACCCTGGCTGCCTATCACTCCTGCACTCGAACGTCTTCACTGCTTGCCTGTAGAGGCACGTACTCCATACAAGATCCTGTCCCCTGCCTTTGAAGACTCTTGAGTAAATTGGGCTTCGTCACACAGCTCTGGGCTCCTGCGCGTTTACAGTCTGTCCTGTAGGCGCTGGTCAGCTGAGGTTGGCACCCGGGGCTAAATCTCGGACTGCCGGTGACCCCCCTGCTCCTATGTTGTGAAACGCCCTTTCTCCGACTTCTCAAGAGCAAAGTTCTTTGACTCTTCTGTAAACTTAACTTTTTACTAGGGTTTATGTCTCTTTGCCCTACAGTTTGTCCTTTATGTTCATGTTTTAGCTTTATTTATTGTTTTGTATGTTTCATTTCTTCTTTATTTGTAGCATCCTAGGGTTTGAAACTGTGCTTTATTAATATTATTATTATAATACTGACTCTAGCTCCTATTGTAACAGGACTGTTCTACTGTACTGGGACTGTAGCCCCTATTGTAACGGGACTGTTCTACTGTACTGGGGCTGTAGCCCCTATTGTAACGGGACTGTTCTGCTGTACTGGGACTGTAGCCCCTATTGTAACAGAACTGTTCTACTGTACTGGGACTGTAGCTCCTATTGTAACAGGACTGTTCTACTGTACTGGGACTGTAGCCCCTATTGTAACAGGACTGTTCTACTGGACTGGGACTGTAGCTCCTATTGTAACAGGACTGTTCTGCTGGACTGGGACTGTAGCTCCTACTGTAACAGGACTGTTCTGCTGTACTGGGACTGTAGCTCCTATTGTAACAGGACTGTTCTACTGTACTGGGACTGTAGCCCCTATTGTAACAGGACTGTTCTACTGGACTGGGACTGTAGCTCCTATTGTAACAGGACTGTTCTACTGTACTGGGACTGTAGCCCCTATTGTAACAGGACTGTTCTACTGGACTGGGACTGTAGCTCCTATTGTAACAGGACTGTTCTGCTGGACTGGGACTGTAGCTCCTACTGTAACAGGACTGTTCTGCTGTACTGGGACTGTAGCCCCTATTGTAACAGGGCTGTTCTACTGTACTGGGACTGTAGCCCCTACTGTAACAGACTGTTCTACTGTACTGGGACTGTAGCTCCTACTGTAACAGACTGTTCTACTGTACTGGGACTGTAGCTCCTATTGTAACAGGACTGTTCTACTGTACTGGGACTGTAGCTCCTACTGTAACGGGACTGTTCTGCTGTACTGGGACTGTAGCTCCTACTGTAACGGGACTGTTCTACTGTACTGGGACTGTAGCCCCTACTGTAACAGACTGTTCTACTGTACTGGGACTGTATCTCCTACTGTAACAGGACTGTTCTACTGTACTGGGACTGTAGCTCCTATTGTAACAGACTGGTCTACTGTACTGGGACTGTAGCCCCTATTGTAACAGGACTGTTCTACTGTACTGGGACTGTAGCTCCTATTGTAACAGGACCGTTCTACTGTACTGGGACTGTAGCTCCTACTGTAACAGGACTGTTCTACTGTACTGGGACTGTAGCCCCTGTTGTAACGGGACTGTTCTGCTGTACTGGGACTGTAGCCCCTATTGTAACGGGACTGTTCTGCTGTACTGGGACTGTAGCCCCTATTGTAACGGGACTGTTCTACTGTACTGGGACTGTAGCCCCTATTGTAACGGGACTGTTCTGCTGTACTGGGACTGTAGCCCCTATTGTAACGGGACTGTTCTACTGTACTGGGACTGTAGCTCCTACTGTAACGGGACTGTTCTACTGTACTGGGACTGTAGCTCCTATTGTAACGGGACCGGTCTACTGTACTGGGACTGTAGCTCCTATTGTAACAGGACTGTTCTACTGTACTGGGACTGTAGCCCCTATTGTAACGGGACCGTTCTACTGGACTGGGACTGTAGCCCCTACTGTAACAGGGCCGTTCTCTCTCCCACCCTGTTGCTCCCAGGTGGTGCAGACGCTGGAGGATCACCACCAGGAGGTGATCAGCCTGTACCGCGACTGCGGCTTCCAGGGCCTGATTGCCCACGACTCGGAGTACGCCCTCTGCAACATCCCGGCCTACTTCAGCTCCCACGCCCTCAAGCTCAGCTGGAACGGCAAGAACCTGACCACTAACCAGTACCTGCTGCCCGAGGTGGCCCGGCAGCTGGGCCTGAAGCCCGTGCACTTCCCTGCCTTCGCCGCCCTGCTGGGTGAGGGAGGGGCGGAGCGGGGTGGAGGGGGGGCTGTTTGGATGAGGTGACAGGTGGGGGGTGTGGGGGGGTGTATTTTGAGCAGGTGATATGTGGGGGTGTGTGTGCGGGGTGTATTTTGAGCAGGTGATAGGTGGGGGGGGGTGTATTTTGAGCAGGTGATAGGTGGGGGGTGTGTGGGGGGGTGTATTTTGAGCAGGTGATAGGTGGGGGGGGTGTAGGGGGGTGTATTTTGAGCAGGTGATAGGTGGGGGGTGTGTGGGGTGGTGTATTTTGAGCAGGTGATATGTGGGGGTGTGTGTGCGGGGTGTATTTTGAGCAGGTGATAGGTGGGGGGTGTGTGGGGGGTGTATTTTTAGCAGGTGATATGTGGGGGTGTGTGTGCGGGGTGTATTTTGAGCAGGTGATAGGTGGGGGGTGTATTTTGAGCAGGTGATAGGTGGGGGGTGTGTGGGGGGTGTATTTTGAGCAGGTGATAGGTGGGGGGTGTGTGGGGGGGTGTATTTTGAGCAGGTGATAGGTGGGGGGTGTGTGGGGGGGTGTATTTTGAGCAGGTGATAGGTGGGGGGTGTGTGGGGGGTGTATTTTGAGCAGGTGATAGGTGGGGGTGTGTGTGCGGGGTGTATTTTGAGCAGGTGATAGGTGGGGGGTGTGTGGGGGGGTGTATTTTGAGCAGGTGATAGGTGGGGGGTGTGTGTGCGGGGTGTATTTTGAGCAGGTGATAGGTGGGGGGTGTGTGGGGGGGTGTATTTTGAGCAGGTGATAGGTGGGGGGTGTGTGTGCGGGGTGTATTTTGAGCAGGTGATAGGTGGGGGGTGTGTGGGGTGGTGTATTTTGAGCAGGTGATAGGTGGGGGGTGTGTGGGGTGGTGTATTTTGAGCAGGTGATATGTGGGGGTGTGTGTGCGGGGTGTATTTTGAGCAGGTGATAGGTGGGGGTGTGTGGGGGGTGTATTTTGAGCAGGTGATATGTGGGGGTGTGTGTGCGGGGTGTATTTTGAGCAGGTGATAGGTGGGTGTGTGTGTGCGGGGTGTATTTTGAGCAGGTGATATGTGGGGGTGTGTGGGGGGGTGTATTTTGAGCAGGTGATATGTGGGGGTGTGTGTGCGGGGTGTATTTTGAGCAGGTGATATGTGGGGGTGTGTGGGGGGGTGTATTTTGAGCAGGTGATAGGTGGGGGGTGTGTGGGGGGGTGTATTTTGAGCAGGTGATAGGTTGGGGGGGTGTGGGGGGGTGTATTTTGAGCAGGTGATAGGTGGGGGGTGTGTGGGGGGGTGTATTTTGAGCAGGTGATAGGTGGGGGGTGTGTGGGGGGGTGTATTTTGAGCAGGTGATAGGTGGGTGTGTGTGTGGGGGGTGTATTTTGAACAGGTGATAGGTGGGGGGTGTGTGGGGGGTGTATTTTGAGCAGGTGATAGGTGGGGGTGTGTGTGCGGGGTGTATTTTGAGCAGGTGATAGGTGGGGGTGTGTGTGGGGGGTGTATTTTGAACAGGTGATAGGTGGGGGGTGTGTGGGGGGGTGTATTTTGAGCAGGTGATATGTGGGGGTGTGTGTGCGGGGTGTATTTTGAGCAGGTGATAGGTGGGGGGTGTGTGTGCGGGGTGTATTTTGAGCAGGTGATGTGTGGGGGGTGTATTTTGAGCAGGTGATAGGTGGGGGTGTGTGTGCGGGGTGTATTTTGAGCAGGTGATAGGTGGGGGTGTGTGGGGGGTGTATTTTGAGCAGGTGATAGGTGGGGGTGTGTGTGCGGGGTGTATTTTGAACAGGTGATAGGTGGGGGGTGTGTGGGGGGTGTATTTTGAGCAGGTGATAGGTGGGGGGTGTGTGTGCGGGGTGTATTTTGAGCAGGTGATAGGTGGGGGGTGTGTGGGGGGTGTATTTTGAGCAGGTGATAGGTGGGGGGTGTGTGGGGGGGTGTATTTTGAGCAGGTGATAGGTGGGGGTGTGTGTGTGGGGGGTGTATTTTGAGCAGGTGATAGGTGGGGGTGTGTGTGCGGGGTGTATTTTGAGCAGGTGATGTGTGGGGGTGTGTGTGTGGGGTGTATTTTGAGCAGGTGATAGGTGGGGGGTGTGTGGGGGGTGTATTTTGAGCAGGTGATAGGTGGGGGTGTGTGGGGGGTGTATTTTGAGCAGGTGATAGGTGGGGGTGTGTGTGCGGGGTGTATTTTGAGCAGGTGATAGGTGGGGGTGTGTGTGCGGGGTGTATTTTGAGCAGGTGATAGGTGGGGGGTGTGTGGGGGGTGTATTTTGAGCAGGTGATAGGTGGGGGGTGTGTGGGGGGGTGTATTTTGAGCAGGTGATGTGTGGGGTGGTGTATTTTGAGCAGGTGATAGGTGGGGGGTGTTTGGGGGGGTGTATTTTGAACAGGTGATAGGTGGGGGTGTGTGGGGGGTGTATTTTGAGCAGGTGATAGGTGGGGGTGTGTGTGCGGGGTGTATTTTGAGCAGGTGATAGGTGGGGGTGTGTGTGCGGGGTGTATTTTGAGCAGGTGATAGGTGGGGGGTGTGTGGGGGGTGTATTTTGAGCAGGTGATAGGTGGGGGGTGTGTGGGGGGGTGTATTTTGAGCAGGTGATGTGTGGGGTGGTGTATTTTGAGCAGGTGATAGGTGGGGGGTGTGTGGGGGGTGTATTTTGAGCAGGTGATAGGTGGGGGGTGTGTGCGGGGTGTATTTTGAGCAGGTGATAGGTGGGGGGTGTGTGTGCGGGGTGTATTTTGAGCAGGTGATGTGTGGGGGGTGTATTTTGAGCAGGTGATAGGTGGGGGGGTGTATTTTGAGCAGGTGATAGGTGGGGGGTGTGTGTGCGGGGTGTATTTTGAGCAGGTGATAGGTGGGGGGTGTGTGCGGGGTGTATTTTGAGCAGGTGATAGGTGGGGGTGTGTGTGCGGGGTGTATTTTGAGCAGGTGATGTGTGGGGGGGTGTATTTTGAGCAGGTGATAGGTGGGGGGTGTGTGTGTGGGGTGTATTTTGAGCAGGTGATGTGTGGGGGGGTGTATTTTGAGCAGGTGATAGGTGGGGGTGTGTGGGGGGTGTATTTTGAACAGGTGATAGGTGGGGGTGTGTGGGGGGGTGTATTTTGAGCAGGTGATAGGTGGGGGTGTGTGTGGGGGGTGTATTTTGAGCAGGTGACAGGTGGAGGGGTGGAGGGGGTGTGGGCAGGGGTTGGGACAGGTTAGGGAGTAGCAAGGTTGGGGACAGGCAGGGCTGGAGAAGTCGAGATGCAGGTACGAGCAGCGGGAAGGTGGAGGATGGTAGGGGATAGTGACAGGAGTGGGAGACAGGGACGAGTCACACACACACCTGACTGTGCTTCTGTCTCTCTGTGGTGCCTTCCTGTCTGTCAGGGAACCACATTCTGCCTGACGAGGACCTGGCTGCCTTTC